>NW_028255890.1:1800000-2328443 GCF_971803275.1 Cyanistes caeruleus | reverse complement strand
TTTGGAATATTGAGGAGACATGAAGAATTTTGATGGATTTTTCGTAGATTGTGTGGAAAGTTTTCTTTTTTTTGTAAGATGTCTTAGGAATGTCGTAGGGTTTTGATAAGGTTTTGGGGATTTTGTGGGATGTTTCTGGAATTTTGTGGGATTTTGAGGAGACATGAATAATTTTGATGGATTTTTCCTAGATTGTGTGGAAAGTTGTCGAGATTTTGTGGAATGTTTCTGGAATCTGGTAGGGATTTGAGAAGATTTTGGGAATATTTTGGGATGTTTCAGGAATTTTGTGGGATTTTTTGTGGGAATTTTGTGGGATATTGAGGAGACATGAATAATTTTGATGGATTTTTTCAAGATTGTGTGGAAAGTTGTCAAGATTTTGTGGGATGTTTCTGGAATTTGTAGGGTTTTGAGAGGTTTTTGGGAATTTTGTGGGATGTTTCTGGTATTTGGTAGGGTTTTGATAAGGTTTTGGGGATTTTTGTGGGAGGTTTCAGGAATTTTGTGGGATTTTTGTGGAATTTTGTGGGATTTTGAAGAGACATGAAGAATTTTGAGGGATAATTCCCAGATTGTGTGGAAAGTTGTCAAGATTTTGTGGGATGTTTCTGGAATTTGTTAGGGTTTTGAGATGATTTTGGGGATTTTGTGCAATGTTTCTGGAATTTTGTGGATTTTTGTGGAATTTTGTGGGATTTTGAGTTGACTTGAAGGATTTTGAGGTATTTTTCTGAGATTGTAGGGAGAGTTGTCAAGATTTTGTGGAATTTATCTGGAATTTGGTAGGGTTTAGATAAGATTTTGGGAATTTTGTGGAATTTATCTGGAATTTGGTATGGTTTTGAGAAGTTTTCGGGAATTTTGTGGGATGTTTCTGGAATTTTGTGGGATTTTTTGTGTAATTCTGTAGGATTTTGAGAAAATTTTAATAATTTTGCAAGATTTTTCTGGAATTTTGTGGCATTTCTTTGTAATGTTCTGGGATGTTGAGGACACTTGAACAATTTTGAGGGACTTTTCTTAGTTTGTGTGGAAATTTGTGGGGATTTTGTAGGATGTTTCTGGAATTTTGTGGCATTTTTTTGGAAATTTGAGGGATTTTGAAGAGACATGAAGAATTTTGATGGATTTTTCCTAGATTGTGTGGATAGTTGTCAAGATTTTGTGAGATGTTTCTGGAATTTGGCAGGGTTTTGAGATGATTTCGAGAATTTTGTGGGATCTTTCTGGAATTTCATGTGATTTTGTGGAATTTTGAAGGATTTTGAGGAGACATGAAGAATTTTGAGGGATTTTTCCTAGATTGTGTGGAAAGTTGTCAAGATTTTGTGGGATGTCTCTGGAATTTGGAAGGGTTTTGAGAAGGTTTTGGGAATTTTGTGGGATGTTTCCTGAAATTTTTGGGATGCTTTTGGACTTTTGAGGGATATTGAGTTGACTTGAAGTAGTTTGAGATATTTTTCTGAGATTGTGTGGAAAGTTGTGAAGATTTTGTGGGATGTTTCTGGGATTTGGTAGGTGTAAGAGACGGTCTGAAGATTCCCTCATCTGTCTCACAGCCGTCTCAAGGACAGAGACTGAGACCCTGAATATCACAAGGGACTTGGTTTGGGGCTTTGGGCCTAGCTGAGATGGATGTTTGCTCAGTGATTGTTTGCAGGAGGTTGCACGGTACACTGCCCTCGTTCCTGCTGGTGAGCAGGGGCTTGGTAACCTGCGCAACGAGTTCTCCAGGACTCATGGCTCTCGTTCCTGCTGGTGAGCAGAGGCTTGTGCGTGGTACCCTGTGCAATGGGTTTTCCACGACACCTTGCCCTCGTTCCTGCTGGTGAGCAAAGACTTGCAAGACATGGATCGCTCTGTACCCTACACCTGCTCCCCGCGCAATGGAATTCATCACAATGATCATCAATCTCCTCTGGCTTTGGCCCTGCGCCCCTCACTTTGCAGAAGACTATAAAATTATACCCCAAACTTACCTTCCTTTGAGATCTCCCCAACGGACAGAAGACTCTGCATCGTTGGACGGCTGAGTGGACTTTGACGTTGGTAGCTCTAATCCCCTTACTCTCTTTTCCTTATGCTTTGCTTTCTCCTTTCTCTCCCTCTATCGCATATTAGTGCTGATGAGCACTCCATAAAGTGTGTTTTGCTGTTTAAGTCCTTGCTTTGCTGATAATCTTTTGTACTCTAAGACCGACTAAAAGAACCACATCACGAATCCCACCTTGCGGATCGTGACAGGGAGCTGCATCCAGATTATTTCATGTGAATCCCCTGAGTTGTCCAGCTGCCTCTGTGCCCCATCCTCGGGAGTTTGTGGCCCAGGCACGACGTGCAAGAGCTGTGGCACACCATGGGTAAATGAAATTAAGTGGTAAGGCTGACATGCCAAAGCAGCATTTTCTAGGCACAGCTGCTAGGAAACTTCACAGGGAATTGCATACAATATTTGTGGCATTAGAAAGTGTTATAATTCACTGCTCTTATATGACCACCAGCTGCTAGCTTAAACCTACTACAATTTCTGCTCTAGAACAACCAAGCTGAAAGGTAGAATTAAACTCCTTGTGATGGTAATCCCCTTTTTCATATATTTGCACAATATCTAGTGCAGTGGGGCACTAATAACAATAGGAAGTTTTAGCTTTTAATTTTAACCTTCAGTCTCTCTGGGTTAGCATTTGCCTTTAAGGTGACTTAACATTTTGCATGTAATTACAGTCTCTGGATCTTTGAAAAGAGCTGTTTCTCTTGAGTTTTCTGAGTGGAATAAAATACATTTATTAGCCTGTAACCTTTTTTAAATCCCCCTCCCATATGGTATTCATGTGGCATCACATATAACAATGTAGCATAATAACCTGCATAAGATGGGCTATCATGAATATTGATGAACAGGGTAATTAAGATCTCTGTGTATGGTGCATGACTACATATGGGCAACCTATTGATGCAATTTCTTAAGATTAAATCAAATTAATAGACGATAAACATAAGAGTTCTACCGGCTTATCTGATATTTCAATCCATTTCATGTTTGGGGAGAACTGAAATATTAATAAGCAGAAAGATCTGTTATTCAAATTAATTCTAGCAGGAAAGAAAACAATTTCGCCCTTTTTTTCTTTACCTGTTGACTTGTGGGACGGATGACAAGCTGATATGTTTCCCTGGAGGCTAACATCTCATGTTCCAGAATACAGGCTTTCATTAAAAAATGATGACTTGTGAGGAGATGTTCATATTCATGTGAACACAGTGCAGGTGCTCATCTTCTCTAGTGCCTACAGAGAGCCTGAAACAACCAGTGTGACAAACAAAGCACAGCTGAAACAGCCGACAGCAACTCCAGCATCAGTGATGAGGATTTATTCGTGTTCTTGTTGGGTTTGATCTGCCAGCACTATAAAAACTCCGGGGTCACTGATGGATAGATGCTCTGAATCCTCCATCAAGGCCGGTCCAGCACCGTGATGAGCAATGTGTGATGGTCACTCAAGCTCCATCTCCAGGTTAACCACACTTTTTGCCCTCACTGCTCACAGAATGCGTCTGCTTCACTCTGGTGATTTAAGGGCTTCTTCTAATTTCCATCCTAACTTTCTGCACCAATTTTACCCAATTGTTATTATGCCAAAAATCTCTTTTTCTTAAATAGTTGTGAGCTACCACTGCATATTAATGTCTCCCCCTTGAGTGCTGCAGCTATATCAGCTCTCAACCTTCACCTCGACTATCATGCTGTGTATTCACCTGATCATGGGGACAGCTCTTCTCTCCACCTCTTCCGCTTGGAATCACTTTCCCCAAACATTAATCAGCCTTCCAAGTGAGGGTGTACCTCAGCCATATGAACAAGCATCAACACTTCCATACATCCACCTCTTCTTTTCCTGTCTGAAAACTTCTTGCAGTATTTTCCAGACAACTCACTTTGGCTGCTGACAGACAATCCCTAACTTTGACTGGTCCCCACGTCCTTTCTCACCTCAGTGATTGCCAGCTGATGAGCTCTCAGTTTGGAGCAGACAGTGCTATCATTGATCCTGCAGCGTTACCTTGCATGCTGAGTAGCCTCCCTCTGCAAACTCCTCTGGTTCTTGCTCTTTGTTTGTTGCCACAGGGAAGCGGGGCTGTGCTTTAGGTGCTGTGTGTTCAGGAGCACACAAGGCAGGGGGGATTTTTTATACAGGAGAAAGTGAAGGGTGTGAGGAAGTTGAAGGCAGTGCTAAAGCATTCTGCTTTTTTAAAAAAATAAAAAGAAAAAACTCACCTAAATTACCCATTTTCTCCAGAGTTACTTCTGCCAAGGGAAAGGAAAGATGAAACCGTGATGATTTTTCCAGCTGACTGTGAATGACATTCTGCTTTGGGAAGTGTTTGGATTACTGCTTACCTGAAGTGCTGGATATGGCAGCATGTTTTCCCTCTTTGCAATGTACAAGACTATTTTAGAACTTCTCTTTTGTTATTGGTGTGGAAAACAAATGGATTTTAGGGTAATAATACAGATTCTTAACTCTATTACATATTCTAAAATCAATTTTTAACAGAAGTTTTAATTATACATTACTTTCTTTAAAAGGGCGGAGGTACTTCAGATTGTTGATTGTGCTTGCAGAGACTTGGTTTCTTTTTCATTTTCATTTTCTATCCCCATTATCCCTTTCCTGTAACCAATTTCAGTATTGCTAAGGAGCTTTCACTCAAATTGACAAACATTCGTAAAAACTCACTAAAATTAATACATTCTGAATCAATGCTGCTATTATTTTTTTTTTATTTTTGTATATTTATTAACTTGGAACCTCTGACCCTGATATAATGGGAAGGAAGAGTCTTTTCTCTCTTTTCAAAAGCAAATTTCTTGGTAAATTGCAGCAGAAAATGCTCAGTCCTCCTCATTAATGGATCTGTCTTACACTTCACATGGCATGACTTGAGCAGTAAAGGGTGGGTTTGCAGCTTACACCACACACACCTAATGAATTCCTGAGCTGCTTGAATTGCAGAGCTGCCCATTTGATCATTGTGCAAAGATGACAGTGGTCTCGATACCCTGATTAACGTGGAACAAAATATATTTATAACAATAGTTTATTCTAAGCCTGGAGATAAAACTGCCTTTCTGCTGCCAAGCAGTCAGCACCCACGGCATGCAATTAGCAACTTCCTTCCACTGCTTTGAAAGACATTACTATCATGCATGCAGATAGTGGGATTTTTTAGGCTAAGTTATTGAAAATTAAATAGAAAGTTGTGAAAAGGAACAATAAATGGGTTTTCCATCTGAAAGCCAGTGGCTTTATAGGGAAAATCCGTAAGTGTGGCTGGTTTCCTGTATTGTTTGTTACAGAATAGTCATTACACACTTCACAAGTGAAGGGTATTGTAATCACAGTAATGGAGAAATGTAGCTCAGTTGTAAACTTGAACAGTGTTGGGGTTTTTTTGTTTCTGAGATAGCCTCTTAGCTGATTACATTTTTGACCACAAGCATTTCTTAAATGTTAGGCCACATTTTTCTCCTCATTATATAGATGAAACTTGTAAAGAAAACCTTTTCCAGTTTCACAAGTTTCTGATTAATCCAAAGAGCATTATAAATCTACAATAAGTTTGCCTTTTGACTAGCAGCGTTTGTAATAGCTTTAAAAAAGTAATCATTAAATGACTAATAACAAGCAATTGCCTTGATGCTCCTTGTTTTCAAATACCTATCTCAATTTAATGTCTTCCTGCAAGAAATTGTCAACAAAAATAATACAAATAAAAATGAGTGTTTGGTTAAAAGATGTCTCTAAACTTTGAAGTGGCAGGACTGGAAGAAGTATTTCTTTATTAATGGAAAAGTGTTGCTATTACAAGTAACGCTCCAAACGATGATGACCCTTCTGACGTGTAGTGTAATCAGTCTGTACATGGTATGAGCAACCTGTGCTGGGAGTTGGAGTAATGATCACCGTACCAAAAATAACCAAAATTTTGCACAGGTTTCAGCAGGACCAGGTGTTCATTTGCAGATGTAGAGCCATGCAGGGCTTAGAACCATTTCTTGCAGCAATTGCCTGAAAGTGCTAAGACCCTGAGACAGAGTGGGATTCAGTTCATTTGAGGAAGAGAGATTGCTGATGGTGCAGAAGGATGTGGAACAGGTGAAGACTTGAGCTGGAAGCAAAACATGAATGGGAAAGGAAGCATTTGTGTGTAGAGGCCGGCAGTGAGAAAGGCAGAAAGCTGAGTCCTTAGTTCACGGTGGAGTCTAGCAGTTGTCTAGATGTGCCTCTGGTTTGCCTGCAGTTCAGTAGGTTTTCCTCCTCCCTAATTTCTTGTCTGGATTTACTACTCATTTTCCAATTTTTTTGGTCAAGTACTGTGTGCCAGGCAGAAATGCTGGCCAGAAGCGCAGTCAGCGGTGTCCTAAGATGTATTGCTCAAAGAACGGCTAAGACATCACTCCCAGTTCACGCTGCATTGACAGCTCAAGAGCAAAGAGCCTGAAAAATAGAACCAAGGATGATGAAAGCTGTTCATATTCCTGCCAGAAGCGCATGGCGCTGCAGCTGGTGACGCTCTGTGCCACAGCCCTCAGCTGTGAGGTGTCTAGCACATCTCAGTGAGCAACCAAGTGCTTCCGAGGACAAGCGCTCTCCCACACGTTTCTGTCCAGGCTGGCCAGCGATAGCCTAAAAGCAGCTGCTCAGAGAGAAGGGTAGGAGAGAAACTGTGAGTTTGAGCTCACAGCTGAGAATTTTAGTCACTTGACTTCCACCCCATGCTTTCTAGCCTGTTCTAAGAAAAGTAGAGTCCCCAGAACAAGACTCTGTCAGGATATTCTCCCAGTGGAGAAGCTTATGTACAGTTAACGTTCTTATCCCCTTTGTAAACTTGTACCCCTTGTTTACTCCGATGGTTATTAGTAAGGTTAATTACTTACCAGTTTCTGAAGTGTTTTAAAGGTTCTTATGAGACATTCCTGTACCCTTTCCCTTACTTCCTTGCTATTATATAACAAAGCAGCTCCCATAGAAGCTGTGCCACACTAGAACAAAGAAACTCCCAGGAAGCTGTGCAACTGAGTAGTATGCAAAGTAAGGCATGCAAGGCACCAAAACAACGAGCTAAGAGAGGAATAAAAGGACAAGGAAACATATTCTAGCAAGCTATGATGAAAGATCATCTCCCTGCATCACCTAAACCTGCTTAGAAACCATCTTCCTGCATCACCATGACCTAAAGAGGACAGGAATGGACTGACACCCCTAGACAGTGAACCTGAACAAGAGGCCTCCTGGCTACTTTCCTGAGGACGGAAGCCCCAGCTCTGCAGTGTGTGCTGCAAAGCTGAATTGTGTCTCCTCCTTGGAGCTGACAGTGTGGGAATGGCCGTGGTGCAAGCAACCCCTTGGGCCCCCCCCCCACCCCAAGAGCCAAATCCTAAGAAAGGCATCAAACAGGAGTCTTGCCTCCTGGCCAATTTGTTTCAATTACCGTGTGCCACACGGGCCGCGGCCGAGGGGGCCTGGACCCAGCCGGAGCTCCTCCCGGAGCCCAGCGGACTCCAGCTCAGCGGGGGCCGCAGTGGGGCATGGCTTAGGCTTGGCAAGGTGTGAGCAGCCGTGGTCCGGCCCAGCCTCAACCGGGGTCCCGCAGCCTCCCGTCCCCACCCGGTCACTGCCAAGGCTGGCCCGGCCCCGCCAGGCCGAGCCTGTGTGACTCAGCCCTTCTGGGACACAGGGCCAGAAAGACTTCAGCCCTGAAGCAGCAGGCTTTGAGTTCAAGCCTTGGGAAGCGCTTGCCAAAGGCTTAATGGCAATTCATACGTTCATCAAGTCACCCCACTGAAAGTTATGTTTCTAGAATCTTTCCGTATCTCTCCCCAGATTGATTGCAATTCATCACAGTATTTTGCAGCTTTCTAACCCCAGCCTGTGTCTGGACCCATGCCCTCAGACTGCGCCCTCACACCTCCCCTAGATATTGTTCTGTCTGCCCCTAGTCCTGGTCTTTGCACTTTGTTCCTGTGCTGCACAGGCTTTATGGGCCTCATCCCTACTTGATTTTCCTATTCCAGTTGGTTTTGGGGACTCCACGGCACTCGCTCCTTTAATTTTCTCCTCGGTTGTCTGGGTGTCAGGGGACTGTGAAGTTTTAAGGATTGTTGCGGCCACTGTCAGCACGACTGTAAGGGCCGCAGTGCAGCGGGGCCTGGCCCGACCGGCAGCCGGGTACCTCCTCAAAGGTGGAAGCAAGAGAGAGATTTCCCGGGCTTGCTTGTCTGCAAAATGTCAATCTCACAGAGGTGGATCTAGCTTTTTAAATGCTTTAATAGGTAGTCAGTTCCCACAGCTAGCCAGCTCTTGGATTTTGCTTGGCACAGAGGCAGCTCTCGCTTAGCAGCTCCTCTCAGTAACATCATTTCCATGGGGGGCTTCTTCCCTGCTCACCAAATAGCAATTCATGCAAAAGCAGCACAAACTGTTCTTCCTGTCCTCCTGTCTTTGCTAGAGAGTGCCTTTCAAAGGGATAATAATTGGGAGCGAGGGGGTTTACATTTTCCATTGCAAAGGAGCCTCCTGCCTCCCTTAGCAGGCCCCTGTCTTTCAAACAAAGACATACACGGTCTCCTTTTGCTCCTTCACTTGGCCCCAGCCACTCCTGATCATTTGAAGGAGCGACTCAGAAAAGGGGCGGCAATCCCCCAAGGCCAGAGCTGCTCCAGGCTGCTCCTGGTGCCTTGGGCTTTTGAAGGGGTGCCGCGGTGGCCTTTGTGACACAGGCACGGGGTGCCGCGGTGGCCTTTGTGACACAGGCACGGGGTGCCGCGGTGGCCTTTGTGACACAGGCACGATGCGTCAGGGGCTGTGGTGACGCGGGACCTTGTGGTGCCCAAAGTCCATTGTGACATGGCAGAGCCCCTCCCCAGCTGGGGAGTATATAAAGGGCTTGCGGGGCCTGGGTCTGTCCCAGGACAGTGGCTGTGTCCAGGTACCTGTGTGCGCCAGAGGACTGCAGGCATGCAGGAGGAGAAGGCAAAGCCCAAGTCCCAGCCCCACAGGCCCTGGCCCGGCTCACAGAGAGCCCAAGCCTTGAGGGAGCAGCAGGAGGAGGCTGAGAGGGCAAGCAGAGGGAGGAGAGGAGCCGTGGAGTCCTGCGCTGAGGAAGAGGCAGAGGTCTGCCAAGGAGAAATGAACAAGTTCCAGCAAGGGACTCCAGGGGAAGCCTGCACTCAGCCACAGCTGTGCCCAGGAGAAGCCCATAGCTGCCAGGAGCTCTCTGAGTGGGAAGAAGGCCTTGAGCAAGAGCTGGTCCAAGTATGGGGGAGCTCCTGGCATTTCTGGGACTGGGATGAGGGCAAGGAGCAAGAGCCCTCCCCAGTTGTCTCCGAGTGGGACGAGTGCAGGGAGCAGGAGCTGCGGCAGGCAGACAGCGATCACTGTCAGGAATTTTCAGATTGGGAAGAATCTCCTGAGCAGCGGCTGTCCCCAGGAGAAGGCACGAGCTGCCGGGCACTCTTGGACTGGGAAGCTTGCCACAAGCAAGAGCTGTCCCTGGATGGCCAGGAGGTGACTGGAGGCAAAGCAAAGAGAAAATCCTCCAGGTCCAGCTGGGATGATGACACTGATGGAGAACTGGCTCAGGACAGCAGGGAATACTGTGACATCCTGTGCAGCCAGCTCAAGGCCTGGCAGCAGAGACTGGCAGATTTAGCCCAAGAGGGAAGCCTTGCTGCCTGTCCCTCGAGAAGCTTGGGTGGAGAGCCAGGAACCCAAGCTGTGCCCACAAGAGCAACTCTGTGCCGGGCCTGGCCCTCTGGCAGCCCAAGCCACAGTGGAAGATGTCTCTTCTCCTGGGCAGCCACTTCCCCACAGGAAAGGCCGCTCGCTCTTGAGGCGGGGGCTGCGGGCGCTGCGGGGGCTGTTCCGCTGCCCCTGCCTGGCGGCACAGCCACAGGATTAGCGCCCGCTGGCAGCAGCACCAGGCTGCAGATGGCGGCTGCCCCGCGGCCTGCCCGGTGCCCCGAGGTAGCCGCACGGGCTGCCCCGGCCTGCGCTGGCCCTGCGGCCGCTCTGCGGCACCCCCGGGGCGGCTCCCCGAGGGCACACGGCAGCCCAAAGCGGCACCCAAAGGGGGACCCTCACTGCCGGGGCTCAGCGCCGCATCCCGGCCCATCATCCGGCCAGGAAGGCACCTGGAAAGTCATCGGCTCCCAGCGGCAGCCTGGCACTGCCAGTGGCACCCCTGCACCGGGTCCCCAAGGGCCACAGCCACACGGCTCTTGGCCCTTTGCAGGGACACTGGCTCCAGCTCCTCCCTGCTGGACTCCAAGGCCATTTCCTCTCCTTCGGAAAGGACTTTGCTGATCCTGTGGCACTTTGGCCATGAGGAATGGACACAGGCAGGAGGTGTTGCTCCCAGGACATGACGGCGGCCTGCTGGACTGCAACACACACAATTCTAACAAAAGAAAAGAAAGTTGTATTTAGGAAGTAGTAGTAGGAAAGAAAAAAACCCAACCCCCCCCCCCCCCCCCCCCACTAAAACCTGCATAAGACCCTCCAGAAACCAAAAAATGATAAAGAATAAGAATAGGAATATTAGGAAGAAGAGGTGGAAGCTGAAGTAGATCAAGACATAGTAGTACTTAAAACATGGAAAATTAAGAATAAGAATAAAATGTTGGAGTCTGGAATGCAGAGTGTGTGCCCTTGTTTCTGATACTTAGTTATAAGATCCAGTTATAAGTTCCCCCAGGCAGGGCAGGTCCCTGGGTGCTGCCCCTGGCCCAGATAGTTTTCAGATGGGAAACACTATCAGAAGTAAGGTTTTAGAAGACAAAATGTCTTCCCTGCTGACAGCACCGTAAGGAATAGCTGCAGGGCAGAGTTTTAAAAACAGAGGTTGTCTTGACCTCTCTACAGCCTTGCATGGTTCTCAGCATGATAGATCAGGGGAAAAAATATTATAGTGGGTCAGACACATCACATTGCAACAGAGATGCAACAGCACCCCTGATTTTTCCATGGTTCTGGATGACAAGAACTAGGATACTGTTACCGCTGAAGATGAATAGATCATGCGGACACAGGTGGAGGTGTGCTGAAAAGAAGAGCAGAGTTTATAGTTTATTTCCTCCCAGGATTTATAGGCTTCTGACCACAGCCAGGGATTGGATGGTCAGGATAACACTTTTCTCACTGCACTGGCCATCAGAGATGCCCATCACAAGATGTGTAACAGAAAGAATGTACACATATCTATGTTTACAGCTACTCTCCTGGGAAAGTCCTTAGAAAACCATGTCAGCAAGCTCAGAAGCTGAGTTTTCAGGGCTACATCTCCCCCTTTTTGGTTTAACAAAAAGAAAAGAATAAAGAAAAATGAACAAAGAAACTAGCAACATTATAAACAATCAAAAAGATAAATAATAGGAAAATACAATACTCCATACAATCAGAAGGCTGTAATTTCAGGGTGATAGCTCACCCTTTCATTATTACAAAAAAAAACCTTTTTTTTTTTTTTTGAAAAAAAAAGCAGAAAAACAACAAAACTCAAAAATAAATGAAACAATTGTCCAACATCAACACCTGCTTGTGGATGGCTCTCAATTTGGTCACAGAGGCAGAATCCATGGCCAGATTGAAAGGCGCCTGGGAAAACTTATGAAATGCTCTGACAGCAGCCTGTAATTCCATCAATTGGGCTGATCTAAACTCATGACTCTCCAAAAAAATAAAACAAAAACCACCAACCTAAAAACAAAACAGCGACATCAATGGAAAGATTAATGTAATAAACTTGAGGAGCAGAAACTGCTTGCAGAACCTCCTCCAGCATCTACAGTGCCTCTGGGGTCAGTGTCAGAGGTGACTTTAAATCAGAGTCCCCCTTTAATAGACCAAACAAGGGAGACAGTTTAGTCGTGGTCAGTCCCATATGAGGACACAACCATGTAAAACTCCATTAATATTTGGACATCATTCATGCAGTGTCTGCACTGAATGCAAAAAAAAGAATTGCACCTCCAGATGCGGGACTGTTCGTCCCAAAAATTATTTTGACCCTCAAATAATTTCAAGGAGGTTGTTTCTGGAGTCACTTGCAGCTCCATATCATTGGCAAATGCCAGCAAATTTTGCATGCCTTATGGCAAAATCTCCATTGATATCTCTGTGTGGGCTCAGCATTAATGATAGCTGGCACCAGAAAGGCAAATTTGGGTCTGTCATCAGGATGCAAAGGAATTGCAAAGCACAATCCTTCAGATCCACAATGAGGACTAGCCAATCAGCAGGAAGCATGGCAGGTGAAGGCATGCTAGCCTGCAACATCCCCATGCTTTCCATCATAGCATGAACTTTCTGGAGGTCTTGCAATAACTTCCATTTCCCAGACTTGTTCTTGACACAGAAAACAGGAATGTCCCAGGGACTGGTTGAAACTCCAGATCACTGTGATCCAACTGTTCTTGCATCAAGTCACGGAGGGTGACTAGTCTATCATGGGAAAGGACAACAGAATCTGCTGAACAAAGAGTCAGTCTCAAGTTCTTCTTTGCATAGAATCTGTCAGCATCGGCTCCAAGGGTCACTCTGGGGCCCATCAGCAAACCTGACAATCGTGATGTCCATGCCAGTGTCAAAAACCCGCAGAAGCTAATCTCTGACAGCACCTCACCAAGGATGGACAGGAGATGGATGGTGTAGACCCATTCAGGATGATCCCTGGCTGTCAGAACAGCAGTCCAGTGACCCAGGGAGGTCCAGGGAACCCGAAGCCACCATCTCCCCGCAGCTGGTTCTCAGCTCTGCGAACATAAAACTCAAAAGGCACAAGGTGAGCAAATCCAGGTCCTGCAGGGATAGGAACAGGAGGGGTGAGTGTGGAACCCATGGCAGAAATGCACCCCAGGAATTCCGAATCAACGTCCCCTGGGTGAGCAATAGTGCCTTGAGCAGTGGTATTCATCCACGCCACAAGAAGAGCACTCATGCCTTCACCCACCGGACCAAAGCATTCGGAAACACATGGAATGCCTGATACGCTCAGCTGCACAGTCATCTGACAAGAGGACAAGGTCCACAGGCCAGCTGAAGAAGCTCCAGCAGCCTGGGACCCCTGGCCCATCAAGGCCACTGACTTCGCCCCTGCGGCAGCACCACCCGAGCCAGTGGTAACTAGCGCAGGACATTGGTCTGCCGCGGCCGCAGGAGGCGGCGGGGGAGGGCCGGCTCCAGCCGCAGGCTCGGGTGATGCCCGGGAACCCGAGGCGGGGGGGGCTGGAGGCAGTTCAGCACAGCCCGCCTCCAGCGCCGGGAAGGACCGAGGTGCCGGTAGAGGCACAGCCTGCGAAGCCGCAGCACCGTCCTGCTCTGCTGCAAGGGGACAATCCAGGCTCGCAGGATGGGAATCCGGCAGCATGGGGCTGGCAGAACACGGCCTGGCATCGGCACCACTCGCAGAACCCGCCCCCACCCCCCACGAATCCGGCGCGGGGCGGGCAGCGCTCAGAACTGCCCCTAACAGCGTTTCTTCGGGGCGAAAGGTCCAAGAAGCGGTGCCAGCCGCTCCTCTGCTGGAAAAGCGTGCGCGGCCACCGGCGTGGAGCCCGGGCCCTGCCCGTCCCCCACCGCGGGGCAGGGCATGGCCCAGCCGCAGCAGGGACACGGGACCGGCCCTGAGGCATCCCCCAGGGTGGGCGCCGCCCCCCGTTCAAGCACCCCCCCATCGGTCTGTGCCAGGAGGGCACACGGAGGAGGCGAGTCCGCCCTGGGCTTCCACCGCCGGGGCATGGGCCGAGGCGGCGCTACACCCCCTGGGTCCGCAGCGCTCCCAACGGCCTGCTGGCAGGGATCCAACCCCGCCCCGGGCCTACACCGCCGGGGCGCCGGTCGAGGCGGGTCACACCCACCGGTCCCGCGGCGGCCCCGTTCAATCCGTCGCACCTTCGCCAGATCCCGAGCAGCCGGAGCAGCCGGGGCTCATAACCGACCAGCAGAGCCTCAATCAGGGAATCGCCTAAAGGGTCCCAAGCTGACTGTGAAAAAATCGCTTCAACCACAGGGAAAAACCCCTCAATTCTCCCATACTCACACAATCGCTGAAAGTCAGCATATGAAACATCAATCCCTCTCTGATCAGACACCGCATGCCATATTTCCAGAACCAGGCCTTCGCTGAGAGAAAGCCCAAAACCATCCATAGCCACAGGCTAGACAGTACCCTGTAACACACGTGCAAGACACGTCGGGGTTCCCCAGATGTTACCGCTGAAGATGAATAGATCACACGGACACAGGTTGAGGTGTGGTGAAAGAAAGAGCAGAATTTATTTTTCCTCCCAGGATTTATAGGCTTCTGACCATGGCCAGGGATTGGATGGTCAGGATAACACTTTCTCACTGCACTGGCCATGAGAGATGCCCATCACAAGACGTGTAACAGAAAGAATGTACACATATCTACGTTTACAGTTACTCTCCTGGGAAAGTCCTTAGAAAACTATGTCAGCAAGCTCAGAAGCTGAGTTTTCAGGGCGACAGTCTATCTCAAGGCCATTTTCATCTTGGGACATCACTTATCTTCCAGACTACATCCTGTACCTCAATTTTAACATGTAACATCTGTAAAGCGCTGCATCTGCCTTGTAACACTGATTCTTTTGATTGCTTCGAATAATAACTTCAATAACAGTTACTATTTAGTTAGGACAAATCAATTCCTTTTACTGCAATCCCGCATTTCTCTTTTTGACCACATTGATTCATGCTTTTAAAAAAAAACAACTTGAATCTTAGTATTTTTTCTATATTCTCAATAATCTCATTTTTTGCATTCACTTTATTTCCATTTCTAATTTCTTTAACATTTCTTGTGCTGCATCAAGTTTTTTCCACTCTCTCTCAAATTTGGTTAACATTTTTTTGAGCTATTATAGTTACTTTCTGTTCAGTATTCCTTGAATTACTGAATGGATTATGGAATCATACAAGGTAGAAACAATAATCTTAAGGTAAAACACAATATCAAAAATTTTAACTTTTTCCATTATGTACTTTATAAAGGTTATCTCACCAATCAGTCTTCAGAAGAGAATTCCATTTTTGAACGGGTACATGTGTTACTCTTTTAATTTCTTCAGCAATTTTCGTGATGGCTTCTCCATGATCATTTATTTCCACACAACATTCAGATTCATTAAACTTTCTACAAACTCCCCCTACTTCAGTTAACAGATAGTCCAGGCCCATTCTGTTTTGATCTACTCATGCTCGCATTTGTGAATGTTGCTTGGCCAGCAACTTTAGGGCAGTAGAGGTATGGTTTAAAATGACTTTAACTACTGCTTGGAGCCTTATGAAGTGATTCAAAAGATAACATATTCCTCCTGGACCTCAGTATAACGAAGAAGGAGGGTTGTATAACTCCTAAGGTACAGGATCTTTTCCACTTCTGAGGTAATTCCCTATACACTCTTGGCTCACAAATCAAATCTATTATGTCAGGGGCTTTCCATTTGTTACTTGTTGTATCTGGTCATTCTCAATAGAATTTTAGGTCACTTATGGATTGCTAAGGGTTAGCTCCAAGACTTTTATACTAGCACAACTAGCCGATGGAGCCCCGGCCCAGCGGGGCTGTGGGGCGAGATGGCTCCGCGGCTCCCTGGACAGCAGCCAACCCTCTGCCCCTTCCAGAGCTCGGCACCAGCGGCTGCTGGCCGGGCCTCAGGGCTGGCCGGGCATGGGAGGCTGGGGCTGGCTGCAGGTAGCGCCCGGCCGAGGGGCAGAGCCCGCGCCAACCATTCCCTCCTGCCGCTCTCTCCAGCTGGCACAGGACAGGAACCGAGCGGCGGAGGACCTGCGCCGGGCCCTGCCGTACCTGCAGAGCCCACAGGAGCCCCTGCGAGCGGCGGCCATCAGGTTCATCGGTGAGCCACGAGCCCGGGCTCCCTCCCCGCCCCGCCACAGCGCGCCCCCTGCCCCGGCTGCTGCCCCGGCAGCGGCACCCGGGCCCGGTGCCCTGGAGCCCCGCCTGCCCTCGGGGCTGCTGCTGCCGGCCTCTGGCAGCCGTGCCCTTGGGCTGAGTCAGGATGCGGCACGGGCCCGGGCTGAGCCCTGCCGGGGCGGGAGGGCGTGTGGCCACAGGGCTGGCAGCGCCGCTGGCAGGGAGCTGTGCCGCTGGGGCCCTGACAGGCTCTGTGTTCCCAGGGATGGCCGGGCGGCTCCTGAGGCGGCAGAAAGAAGACCTGCAGCTAATTTACAAATGTGAGTGAGGGCAGCGGGCTGTCAGCGGGGCTGCTGGGTGGAGCTGCAAGTCCTGGACTGTCTGCGAAGGTCTCTGCTCAATGTGCGGATGAGGGGCGGCGTGGGTGGATCACTCCGAGGTTTCACGCGGGGCATTCGTGGCCAGCAGCTTCGGGCTGATCCCCTTGGTCCCTGCTCCCTGCTGGCCATGGCAAGAGCCGGCTGGGATGGCCCTGGCCGGGGGCTCTCCGTGGGCCTCCGCAGGTCTGGGAATCTGACCGTGGCTCTGTTCATCTCTCTTCCAGCCCTTAAGAACGTGGTTTGTGACACCAGCCCTGCCATCGGAAACCTGGCAATTCAAACATTTTACATCACCCAGGCAGTAGAGACGGCTCGATATTCCATCTTGGAGAACCTGCAAGTTGAGCTGCGCAGGGCATGGAGGACACGGCCTCGTCTGTTGGGCCTCAGCTGGCTGCGCTGCTGGAGCTCTGCTGGCAACTGACCCGGCAGGCTCTGTCTGCTGGGGCCACCTGAACCAGCAGAGAATTTTTTTTGTTTCTTAAATATTGTTCTTTTCTTCTTTTCATTTTCTTTTAGGATATAAATATAGTATATATTATAATAGGCAGTCACTTCCCAAGACCTTTATCTTGCTGCCCATGGTGTACAGGGCATAGAGGAAGCGGGGAAAATGTGATTCCACTTGGGGAATCACAGCTCAGCAAGCTGCCCAGGCATGCAGCGGTGCAGGGAAAATGGCCAGAAACCCTTGGCCTTTGGTGGTTCTGCTGAAGGCACAAACGCTGTCTCAGCCAGGAAGCGCCGCCATCTGTGTCCTCGTGCCCGTGTGGTGCTGGCTGGGTTGCTGAGGGCTCCCACGTGCCTCTTGATCCTGCTCCTCTGGAGCTCCTGTGGGGCTGTGGCGCTGCTGCTGGTCCGCACTGGGGGAGACTGTGAGGGAACAGGGCACTGGGAGGCTGTAAATGGATGAGGGTCTGTGGAGACCCAGGCGGGACAAAAGCGTGGGAAGGCGTGAGGGGCATGTGTGGAGGCTGGAGGCTCCAAAGGGGACAGGAGGCCCCTGAAAGGCCGGACCGGTGGGAAGACCTGAGGAATTGGGTGTCAGAGGGCATAAGCAGCCCCCAGGCAGCCACCTTTTTCCTGACAGCCGGCCGACCTGGCACTTCCCCAGAATGTCTCCCAGGCCTGCAGCAGAAGCCCTCGAGGCTGGGACAACACCCCTCCAGGAGGGTGCGGACAGCCCAAGGTGTGCCCAGGCTGGGCTGGCTGGGGACATGCAGGGCAGGGGGGTGCTGCCAGGCCACGGCCACTGGGTGCCTGCGATAAGGGGCAGTGGGCAGAGGCAGGGCTGGCCGCCAGCCCGGGCCCTCGTGGCTGCCCAGGACACGGTGCTGTGACTGAGGCTCCCCTGACACAGAGCTCGGGGTCCGCAGAGCTGCTGCCACCAAGGGGAGGGTGGTGATGTCTCCTCCAGCAGGGCTGCCCAGTCGCTGCTGCTGAAGCGACTCAGGAGCCCACAGAAACAGCAGCAGAGTGTGCACAGGAACAGCAGCAGAGTGTGCACAGGAACAGCAGCAGAATGTGCACAGGAACAGCAGCAGCCCCAACGTCGGCACCTGCACAGTGAGGCGTCCGCAGCAGCCGGGTGCCAAACCGGGGGAGGCTGTGGGCACAGTTGCCTTTGGTTTGGCAGAAGGCTTCAGCAGAATTGGCCACAATGGCTTTCTCTTCACTTGCCAGCCTCACAGCAACGCTTGACAGCTTCAGCTGCAGCCTGTGCCCCTGACTGACTTGGATGGCCGTGTTTGAGGGCGGGCTCGCCTTCTACATATCATGTGTTGTTGTAGTGCGTCTAAAAATCTTTGTATCTCCCAAGAGTAAAACTCACCTCTGTTTTGTGTAATGTTAGTTACTACCTGAGAACCTTCTCCCTTCCCCCTTCCCATTGGCTGTGACCTCTCTGTATCCCCCGATCACCCCCACCCCTTTGTATAAGAGATAAGACCCAGGGCATTTCTGTCTCTTTCTTGCCCCGGATGGACGACAGACAATAAACCTGCAATTTGGATTATTCCAGCAAGTTTGGGCCTCCTGTGTCTAGATACTTTGAGTCCGTGTTGTATCCACTTATCCCTCCGGCCCCTGTTCCCCAGGGAGAAGGGGCAGGGAGAGAGAGAGTTACACCCCTTGCTCCTGCAGAGGGGCAGGGAGAGGGGTGTCCCGGCCCTGCCTCCCGATGGGGGGGTGCCAGCCTACCGAGCCTGGCGTGGCTGGTTGTGGGCCCCCGCCTGGCTCCTGCAGGGGAGGAGCTGGGTCTCTCCACAGGCTTGGTGAGGGAATGGAGCCCCCAGAGCCCAGCGTGGGGGGGTGCAGGCAGAGAAACCCAGGGAATACCAGCCCTGGAGAAGATGAAGGTATGCTAACAGCGGCTCCTGTAGTATACAATAGCAGCTGATATTCAAGTCAGTTATGTTAATATTAACCAGCTGCCATCTGATAGTTTCTTACAGTTTGTAGATCGACTGAGACTACAGATACAGAGACAAGTTAAAGAACCAGTGGCCCAGACAGAACCGCTTCAAGAAATGGCCCAAAGAAATGCCAACGACGCTTGTCATAGAGCAATTCTGAGTCTACCTATTAACCCTCCACCCACCATAGCAGATATGATTGAAGCCATGTGCCCAGAAAGCAGACTTGTACAGTGTACACGGCAAGAAACCAGGCAACCCAAGGACAGTGGCAGCAGTGACACCAGGAATGAATAAGCCACAGATGTCACCAGAACAGCTGCAGCACATCGTCTGTTTCCAGTGCAAGAGGCCAGGACATTTTGCAAGGAACTGTCCTCAAACCCAGCAACAAGGGAAACACTAGAAAGAAGCTCTAGCCAGTCAACCAAGAAACTAAAGTCTCAGCGCTTTTCTGTCAAGCGCAGAGACATAAAAATGACAGACCTGAAGCAGAAAAAAGACTCTATTTTAATGGGAAAAGGGGAGGAAAGGGAGCGGGCTGAGAGGCTGCAGAAATATAATTGTGAGGAACGTTTGCCTAATAAGGTCTGGCAACCGCAAAAGTGATTCAGTAAGTGATTTGTAACTTGTCATGAGGTGACTTTACCTTTAAGGTGGTTTTAAGAGCTAAGGAAGTTGAAGTTGCTGGTGGCTGATGAGAGTCTTTTCTCCTGACCAATTATCGGTCATTACTGGGAATTGACAGCAGTTTTGAGCATTGAAAAGGGAGATCAACTTGTGAACCCTACCTTAAGATGTAAAGTCAGAGCACTCTTGGGCTCTTTGTTTCCTGGCTGTGAAAGGTAACAGAGCTCCAGGCCTCCCGTTCTCTGCCCGGCCATGTGGCCGGGCGGGGGCTGGGCTGGACCCAGCGGCTCTCGGCCGGGAGATGGGGGCTTGCGGGGGGCTTTCCCCGGGCTCTGGCCAAGCCAAGCCGATCTCTGGCTCGGCTGCAGGTTTTGCTGTGACTAAATTTACTAGAGACTGCCGAGTGAAGAAAGAAAGAGGCTCTGAACCTGCGGCGGGCTAAGGCGGCGACTACACTTTCCAGAACAGCCATGAGGAATCTTCTATCAATGACAGCTCCAGCTCCTGCACTGACAGAAGTCACAGAACCATCTACAAAGCCTGGGCAAGATTTTAACCCTTTCATTACCCAGATGAGACTTGCAGATTAATCTTTTTATCCAGAGAGGGAAAAAGAGATTGATCAACATGAAAAGAGACTTTATAAACTACCAGTGACAGAAAAGAAAAGAAGCTTCAGAAAAGGTAGAGAATAAGGAGATGCTTTAATTAAGATGAAATATTTTTCTGTTCAAGCTATGGAGATGGACAATAAAGTCCTGAAAGAACTCCTTTAATTCATGATAGAGTATGTAGGGAGGAATAAAGTGTTCAAAGTGTAAATTTTGAGTAAAAAGTAGAGTAATTGTGGTACAGTGAAGTGCTGGAGGATTTGAAGCCTTGAGAGGCAATGAGAAAACTGTTTTCTAGTGAAGCTTACAGAGACAGATGAAGAAGACTTTTGCTTTTGAATAACTCATCCTTAAAATACCATCCCTAGACTCATGGCCCATACACACTTCAGAGTGATGTGAAATGGGAGGAGTGAGCTCTGATAACAGCAGTTCTGGGCAGCTGACATCAGGGCAATAGAAAACTATGACAGAAGTAGTTTTCTAGTGAGAAACTCCATAAATTAACAGAAAGAGACTTCTGTTTCTCTACAAAGACTGGTGAAAAAACTGTAGCAGGAATTGGGACTGTTCTAACCATCCAAGTTCCAAAGTTTTTGTCTCTGTGGTCATGTGAACAAGGGAATAGTGGGTAGTGGGGGATAAAAAAGGTTTTTCTGGAAGTTTATTCTGTTGTTCTTATTATTGTAGTTTGTGAATAAACGTTCTTTATTCCTTTTAAGTTTTATGCCTGTTTTGCTCTTGTTCTAATCCATATCTCACAGCAAGAAATAAGTAATTTTCTTAGTTACTGGTTTAAAACCATGACATAACTTCTAAAGCTTTTTGCTTCAGATCTGATCGTTGGACTGTCATTGGAGTAGACTTGCAGGATAATCCACAAGACCCGTCTGGACTGGATAGTAGGTATTTTGCTATTGGAGACACAGCACATTCACCAATAGAGATTGAGGTGGCTCCCATGACAATTAAGGGAGACCTAACACACCTCACTCTCTTAGCTAGGTGCCCTCAACCACCTTTCTATGTAGACAAAGGGCAGGTAATAGCCCAGGTGATCCCTGTTCCAACAGAAATCCCAGGAGATGACAAAGCACCAGGAGTCTACTGGGCAGAAGTAGTGGGTGAAGACAAACCCATTATGGGATGGAACTTAACACATAAATCAGAACATCTCCATGTAGAAGGGTTAATTGATACTGGGGCAGATGTGACTATCATACCTGAAAAGGTGTGGCCCTCACATTGGGAACTGTAACCCATGGCAGGAAAAATACAGGGTGTTGGAGGAATGAAACTGGCTAAAATTGCTAAAGGTATCGTCCAGATTGAAGGTCCGGAGGGTAGGTTAGCCAGTGTCCGACCTTTTGTTATTGACTACAAGTGCCCGCTGTGGGGAAGAGACACCATGTCCCAGTGGGGAGTGAAATTATCAATTCCTGAGACACCTCTGGATTTTTGATGGAGGCCACTGTAGAGTGTCCGGTCCAAAAGTTATCTTGGTGTCCTGGTATAGGGCAGATTTGGGAGAAAACCTCCAGTGGGGCTCCCCCAGGGAAGCAAACCCACGTGGCCCTTTTCTCCCACCCTCCAACCGGTTCGGGAAGAGATTTCTCTGAGTGAAGTGGAAAAAACCTGTTTATTTCACATCCACAGCACTACCCGGCACAAGAATGAACGATATCAAATTACAAAACCTCTTGCCGTTCAGAAGAGATGACAAACTTCAGAGGGTCTCTTTGCTGTGGGTGTTTGCTCTGTTATCAGTCTCTCTGGTGTTGGAAAATGCCGCTGCCCAGTCTGGGCTCCCGGTAGTCCACGGGTGCAAGCTCCCGGTGCTCCCTCGAGTCCCCAGTTCAGAGCAGGTTCGATTCGTTTCAGAAAAGGGGAAAGAAAACAGTCCAGGAAGGCCTCTCTGCTCTGGCTAGCTGGAAAGCCAAAGTGATCTGTGTCTTGTTGTCTGTCTGTGTGGAAGTCAAAACTCCCGATGCGGGGGGAGCAAGTACAGTCTCTGATAACAGACTCGGTGCTTCTTTTCCACTCACTTTTACTCTTAGATGAAATTTTAAGAATACAGAACCTGTGTCTGGGTTAGGTGGATGAATGGGGATACAATTTAACCTCCTAATCAACCCAAGACACTTGGGTAGATAATAATCCAGTTTGAGTGAACCAGTGGCCTCTCAGCAGACAGAAACTTGGGGCGCTAAAAAAGTTAGTAGAACAATAATTGGCCAAATGACACATAGTAGAAACAACCAGCCCTTGGAATTCCCCGGTGTTTGTAATAAAAAAGCCAGGGAAGGATAAATGGCACCTCCTTCAGGATTTGAGAGAAAGAAACAAAAAAATAGAGGACATGGGGTCTCTTTAACCAGGTATGCCATCCCCAACTATGTTACCACAAAATTGGCTCCTAGCAGTACTGGATATTAAAGACTGGTTTTTTCAAATTCCCCTGGGCCCAGCTGATGCGCCAAGGTTTGCCTTTTCCATTCCCACAATTAACCGAGAAGCCCCAATGAAAGGGTACCACTGGACAGTTATTACCTCAGGGGATGAAAGCAAGCCCCTTCATCTGCCAGTGGTATGTGGGGTCTTTGCCGTCCTCAGTGCATGCTGAAAAGAGAGATGCCATCATTTTGCATTACATGGACGATGTTTTGGTATGCTGTCCCAAACACAACATGCTGCAAGACACCCTTGACCTAGTGGTTAAAGTTTTAACCTCTGCTGGATTCCAATTGCAGGAAGACAAAGTTCAAAGGATGCCACCTTGGAAATACCTGGGCCTGGAAATTACCGCAAGGATGGTTGTTGCACAAAAATTGGAAATTATTGGTAATCCTAAAACTCTAGCAGATCTCCATTCCCTATGCGAGTCACTAAACTGGGTCAGACCCTGGCTAGGTCTCACCAATGAGGACCTGGGCCCCCTGCTCAATTTATTGAAAGGGGAGAGAGAGCTGCTGTCTCCCAGGGAGCTGACTCCAGAAGCAAAAATTGTGATTGAAAAGGCACAAAAGGCCTTGACAGAAAGACAGGCACATCGCTTCAAACCTGAGCTGCCTTTCAAATTTATTGTCCTGGGCAAATTGCCACACCTACCTGGGTTAATATTCCAGTGGGCCGAGGGGCAGACAGATCCACTCTTAATAACAGAATGGGTTTTCCTCTCCCATCAATGACCCAAAACTATCACCAAGCCACAAGAGCTGATGGCTTAGCTGATTCAGTTGGCCAGGGTAAGGCTGCATGAACTGGCAGGTTGTGACTTTATGTGTATTCACCTCCCAGTCAGGCTCTCTGGAGAAGGCAAAAACTCCCCTGAGAGACTGACCAAAGAGATGTTTGAGCATCTGCTGCAGAGCAATGCTACCCTCCAGTTTGCTCTGGACAGCTCTAGTGGGCAAATTTCAGTTCATGCGCCAGCACACAAATTGTTTCATGAGGAATTCCACCTCATTCCTTGTGAGAAAAGGAGCCAAAGGCCACTCAAAGCTCTCACAGTGTTCACTGATGCATCTGGGACATCTCACAAGTCGGTGATGACTTGGAGAAATCCACAGACTCAGCTTTGGGAAGCTGATGTTGAGTTTGTAGAGGGGTCACCCCAGATAGCTGAACTGGCTGCGGCCATAAGAGCCTTTGAGAAGTTTTCAGAACCGATTAATTTGGTTACTGACTCAGCCTACGTAGCAGGAGTGGTGTCCAGAGCGGAGCAGGCAGTTCTCAAGGACATTGAGAACGAACATCTCTTTAGATTGCTTTCAAAACTGATTTATTTGGTTTCAAATCGAGAACAACCTTTCTATGTGATGCATATAAAGTTGCATACCCCATTGCCAGGTGAAATCGCTGAGGGAAACCGGGAGGCTGATTCCCTTGCTGCCCCAGCTGAAAAGGCACGTCTCCCAGATGTGTTCCAACAGGCAAAGATAAGTCACCAGCGATACCATCAAAATGTGCCAGGACTGATCCATCAGCTCCAGCTGACACGGGGTCAGGCTAAAGCCATCGTGGCTACCTGTCCCAGTTGTCAGCTCCAGGCAGTGCCATCATTAGGCCTGGGGGTTAATCCCCGAGGAATTGAAAGCTGTGAAGTGTGGCCAACAGATATCACTGACATCCCCAGTTTTGGTCACCTTAAGTATGTACACGTGAGCATTGATACATACTCAGGAGCAGTGTATGCCTCTGCTCATGCAGGAGAAAAATCTGTACATGCCAAACAACACTTAGTACAGGCCTTTTCTGTATTGGGAATCCCTAAAGAAATTTAAACAGATAATGGCCCAGCGTATCAATCCAAGGAGTTCCTGGAATTTGTCCAGCAGTGGGGAGTGGAACATAAAACTGGCATCCCCCACTCCTCCACAGGTCAAGCTGTGATTGAGTGTGCACACCAGACGCTCAAACAAGTCCTAGCCAGGTAAGGTAGCGAGGCAGTGTGGATGTCTCCACAACAAAAACCCTGTAAAACTCTGCTTGCCATTAATTTCCTAAACTGCTCATTTGAAAACATGAAGCCTCCTGTGACTCGGCATTTTAACAGTGATGATCAGTTTTAATTGTCACAGCGTCCACCAGTTTTAATCAGGGACCCTGAAACTTGGCAAACCAAGGGCCCCTATGAACTTGTCACCTGGGGGCGTGGTTACACATGTGTCTCCACCCCTGCAGGCCCCTGATGGATTCCTCAGAAACGGGTAAAACCTTTTGTTCCAAAGAATCCAGCCCCAGCAATAAGAGATGAGAAGCAAGTGGCTGTTGCTTCCAAGAGAAGACGCCACCGAAGAGAGCAAGAAGAAACCTTTCTAGCCTCTGACCTGCATGCTTTGGCAGTAAATAAGTTTCCAAAAATGTCTGTTTCCTTGTTTTTAGAAATAACCTACCTCTCACTCAAATCCATGATGAGCCTTAACCCTGCTGTCATCGTGCTCGCACTGAGCAGCCTGACAGCGGCCTGGATCGTCACACAGCCACGCCAGAACATCTGGGTGACCCTGGCACAAACACTTCATCAAGAAAACATATGTCTATCTACTTGAGCAGCGAAAAATCCTATGTCTACCTGCTTGGTAGGAATTCCATTGCAGCATGATGAATTTACACATCTCTTTAATACACTGACTCCTGAAGCAGGTAATGAATTTCCACAGCACTCAAATAGAAGCAGAGTTTAAAAACCCCGTCAAAGAGTGGCTGCCACATTTTCCTAAGGCAAGCCAGGAACCCCAGGAGTTAGAGCTACTGGGTTCCTCTCCAGCATTACACTGTGTACACTTTAGGGTCAGTCTTCCAATTAATAAAGAAACCTTCCACAATATAGTACAATATTGAGAAGAATTCACAGCAAAAAGGTGGTGCCACGTCCTAAGCTACATCAAAAGTGCACTCCTCAGCTCATACACATCCCAAAAGCCTCCCCAAAGGACTGTTCCTCATTTGTGGGGATAGCGCATGGGCAGGAATTCCACCCTGTCTCCTCGGAGGGCTGTGTACCAGAGGGCGTCTATCACTGTTAGCACCCAATCAAACATTAATTGGCGAATGGACCAATAAAAATAATTTGACGAGGAAAATTCAGAAGAGAAGTGCTACAAATTTAGATGAGAATTGTGATTAGGAGATTTTTCATTGGTCCAAATCAAAAAGAATTGCTGCATCCATTTTCCTTCTTTGGGTGGCTGCAGCCAAGGCCCTAGGTGAATTGGGACACCTAGAATGCTGGGTGGTAAAACAAGCAAATTTAACATCTAGCGCCATAAGTGCCCTCCTAGAAGATGAGGAAGTTAGCAGGCAGGCAACACTCCAAAATGGTGCAGCGATAGACTTTCTCCTATTGCTCCACGGGCATGAGTGCCAGGAGTTGGAGGGTCTCTGCTGCATGAATCTGACATCGAAAGCTCCTAACATCCATGCCACACTCCAAGAGATGAAAAGCATGATCGGACAAGTCAAGCAAGAAGCAGATGACTGGTTTAATGGACTGTTTAAAAACTGGGGACTCTCGGGGTGGTGGGCTTCAGTAGTGAAAACTATTCTGTCACTGCTAGTCATTATTTTGCTAACGGAGTTTGGAGTTTTAAGCAGGATACTATACAAAAGCATAATTAAGCTGATCTCAGCTACCTCAGATGTCAACCATATAGAGCTGGCAGACCAGAGTAACCCTCACCAGCCTGCAAATGGTACTTGGAGGGCCACTTCAGGTCAGTAAGTCATATAAGCTCATTTCATGAATTATATAGAACAAAATAGGGGGAGATGTGCTAGTGCACAATCCTGGGTGTGCTTTAGTTTCTGTGTAAACCCTCCCTGCAGCTGTGACGTGTTTTTCCCTTCCCCTCCCTGTCCCTGAAATGTTATCCCATTGCTTGGTATTATATGTCTCCCCGCCCCTCTCCCAAGGTTTGAAAGTAGCCGGGAAATATTTCCTCCCTCTCTTTTTTTCCTCCTGGATCCCAGCCTGAATAAACATCTGACGTTATGCCGGAGGGAAAAGCAGCTGTTTGGTCTTTATCTTGGTCATGAAGAGCCTCCCTGCCCTCCCCTCGACAGAGCTAGCCAGGATTAATCAGGAGGGACAAAGTGGGGCTACTTCACACCTGGCTCCCCCAAGTGTCCTCCAGACCCCCAAGTTCTTTCTAAATTCCCTCCCCAGACCCAAAACTACCCTAAATGTTCCTCAGAAAAGTTTCCATGGGCCCCAAAGTGGCCCCTTTTACCCTGTCTGAGAAAATGACAAAAGTTAGGATCAAAAGACTAAAAATAGGACTAATTAGCATAAAGAGGGAGAAAGAGTGGTCAATTAATTAATGAAGGGAATTGTGGTTGTTATGGATTATATTAATAAAAAAATCAAGATCCTTGTTGAATAAAAATAATTGGATTTATTTTAGCAAGCGGCAGCAAGCAAAACAGCGCTGGGCGGCCGGGGAATCACCGCTCCACCAACGGCTAGCGCCCCCCTCCCCAAACTTCAGAGCCCTTACAGTGTCTTCAGTTCCGGTTTCTGCGTCATCCGGGTTGATTCTGCTTCTGCGCGGCTTGTTGCTAGGTGGTCGTGTTTTGCTTTTCGGTGGTCGTGGGGAGGAAGATGCTCCTCTTCGTCACAGCATCGCCCTTGATCTGCAAGCCAAGCTCCATTTTTGGCTAAAATATTGGATACACAAGTTATGCTTCAAGCTCCATATCTGGCTAAGGTAATGAGTATACAAGTTATGCTCAACAACAGGATGTCCTTGGAGTTTCTGCCGGTTCTGCTTGGAACTTTTCAATTGCCAATATCTTGCTTAACCCTTTATTTTCTTGTTTTTACGAGCAAACTCCTTACATACTCATCACACCACCTGCTATTATAACTCAGTCCCCAGCCCCTCTGTTACCTCTGTCCACCCCGCGGCGGGCAGGGAGGCTGGGGAGGTAGTTTTAGCTTGCCAGACGAGGCCCTAAAAACGAGGCTCTTTCCCTATGCTGAGATGGCAGTTGCAGCTTTATTTCTTGGGATCCTTCAGGGTGAGATGGCAGAAGGGAAAGAGGAAGAGGTATGGACAGGCACTCCTTTTTCAGGACAGGGGAAAGGGCTGTGGGAATTTACACAAACAATAAGGGAACCTGGGGAGAACAAGATAAGGGAAAGAACTTACAAATCTACATTTTTAGGGGTACATTCTTTGGGTCATACCATTTTTCCTAACCGCATTACAACAAAAAGCCCAACAAAATTCTCTCAAATACATAAGAAATTCCAGAAATATCCCACGAAATTCCTGAAATCTTCTCAAAACCCTACCAAATTTCAGAAACATCAAAAAAAATCTTGACAAATTTCCACACAATCAAGGAAAAATTCATCAAAATTCTTCATATCTCCTCAAAATCCCTCAAAATCCACAAAAATCCCACAAAATTCAAGAAACATCCCACAAAATTCCCCCAAAATTCTCAAAACCCTAAAAAATGCCTGAAGCATCCCAAAAAACCTTGACAACTTTCCCCACAATCTAGGAAAAATCCCTCAAAATTCCTCAAGACAACTCAATATGCCTTAAAATTCCAGAAAAATCCTATGAAATTATAGAAACATCCCACAAAATATCAAGAACTTTCCACACAATCTAAGAAAAATCACCCTAAATTCCAGAAACATCCCAAATAATTACTGAAATTTTCTCAAAACCCTACCAAATTCCAGAAACATCCCACAAAATCTTGACAACTTTGAACAAAATCTAAGAAATATCCATCAAAATTCTTCATGTCTCCTCAAAATCCTACAAAATTCTACAAAAATCACACAAAATTCCAGAAACATGCCACAAAATTCACAAAATCTTCTCAAAACCCTACAAAATTCCTGAAATAACCCACAAAATCTTGACAACTTTCCACACAATCTCAGAAAAATCCCTCAAATTCCAACATGTCTCCTCAAAATTCCCAAATAATTCCAGATACATCGGACAAAATTCCCGAAATCTTCTCAAAACCCTACCAAATTCAAGAAACATCTCACAAGATCTTGACAACTTTCCACACAATCTCGGAAAAATCCCACAATATTCTTCAAGTCAACTCATTGTCCTTCAAAATTCCAGAAACATTCTACAAAATCTTGAACAACTTTCCACGCAATCTAGGAAAAAAACTTGCAAAATTCTTCATGTATCCTCAAAATCCTTCAAAGTTCTACAAAAACCCC
This sequence comes from Cyanistes caeruleus, assembly GCF_971803275.1. Classification (NCBI taxonomy): domain Eukaryota; kingdom Metazoa; phylum Chordata; class Aves; order Passeriformes; family Paridae; genus Cyanistes; species Cyanistes caeruleus. Next base: position 2,299,744 of record NW_028255890.1, on the reverse strand, counting down.
ACAAAATTGCAGAAACATCCAACAAAATTCAAAAAATTGTCACAAAACCCTACAGAATTCCTGAAACATCCCACAAAATCTTGACAACTATCCATACAATCTCAGAAAAATCCATCAAAATTCTTCAACTTAACTCAATATCCCACAAAATTCCTAAAACATCCCTCAAAATTCCCAAAGTCATCTCAAAACCCTCCCAAATTCCAAAAACATCCCATAAAATCTCTACAACTTTCCACACAATATAGGAAAAATCCATCAAAATTCTTCAAGCCAACTCAATATCCCATAAAATTCCAGAAACAACCCACAAAATTCCCCAAATCATCTCAAAATCCAACAGAATTCCTGAAACATGTCACAAAATCTTGACAACTTTCCACACAATTTAGGAAAAATCCCTCAAAATTTTTCATGTCTCCTCAAAATTCCCAAATAATTCCAGAAACATCCAACAAAATTCCCAAAATCTTCTCAAAACCCCACCAATATCTAGAAACCTCCTAGCAAATCATGACAACATTCAACACACTCTAGGAAAAATCTACCAAAATTCTTCAAGTCAACTCAATGTCCCTCAAAATTCCAGAAACATCCAATGAAATCTTGACAACTTTCGACACAATCTCAAAAAAATCCATCAAATTCCAACATGTCTCCTCAAAATTCCCAAATAATTCCAGAAACATCCTACAAAATTCCCGAAATCTTCTCAAAACCCTACCAAATTCCAAAAACATGCCATAAAATCTCTACAACTTTCCACACAATCTAGGAAAAATCCCTCTAAATTCTTCATGTCTCCTTAAAATTCCCAAATAATTCCAAAAACATCTGGCAAAATTCCCGAAATCTTCTCAAAACCCTACCAAATTCCAGAAATATCCCACAAATTCTTCACAACTTTCCACAAAATCTAGGAAAAATCCCTCTAAATTCTTCATGTCTCCTTAAAATTCCCAAATAATTCCAAAAACATCCCACAAAATTCCCAAAATCTTCTCAAAACACAACCAAATTCCAAAAACATCCCCAAAAATCTTGAAAACTTTGAACAAAATCTAGGAAATATTCATCAAAATTCTTCATGTCTCCTCAAAATACCAAACAATTCTACAAAAATCCCTCAAAATTCCTAAAACATCCCACAAAATTCTATGAATCTTCCGAAAACCCTACCAAATTCCGGTAATAACCCACAAAATCTCAACAACTTTCCACACAATCTAGGAAAAATCTCACAAAATTCTTCATGTCTCCTCAAAATTCCCAAATAATTCCAGAAATATCCGACAAAATTCCCGAAATCTTCTCAAAACCCTACCAGCTTCCAGAAACATCCCACAAAATCTTGACAATTTTCCACACAAACTAGGGAAAATCCATCAAAATTCTTCATGTCTCCACAATATCTACAAAAATTCCAAAAACACCCCATAAAATCCCCGAAATCTTCTCAAACCCCTACCAAATTCCAGAAACATCCCACAAAATTCCATAAATTTTCTCAAAACCCTACCAAATTTTAGAAACATTCCACAAAATTCTCTAAATCTTCGCAAAACCCTTCGAAATTCCCGTCATAGCCCACAAAATCTTGAGAACTTTCCACACAATCTAGGACAAATCCATCAAAATTCTTCTTGTCGCCTCAAAATCCAAAAAAATTCTAGAAAATTCCCACAAAATTCCCAAAATCTTCTCAGAACCCTACCAAATTCCAAAAACATTCCACAAAATTTAGACACCTTTCCACACAATTTAGGAAAAATCCCTCAAAATTCTTCATATCTCTTCAATATCCCCAAAAAATATTCCACAAAATTCCCGCAAAAGTCCTGAAATATCCCACAAAATTCGCGAAATCTTCTCAAAACTCTTCGAAATTTCAGTAACATCCCACAAAACCTTGACAAATTTCCACACAATCTACGAAAAATCCGTCAAAACTCTTCATGTCTCCTCAAAAATCCCTCAAAATTCTAAAAAAACCCAAAGAAATTCTGGAAAAATCCCACAAAATTCCCAAAATCTTCTCAAAACCCTACCAAATTGTAGAAATATCCCACAAAATCTTGAAAACTTTCCACACAATCTAGGAAAAATCCATCAAAATTCTTCAGGTCTCCTCAAAATTCCCAAATAATTCCTGAAACATCCCACAAAATCCCCGAAATCTTCTCAAAACCCTACCAAATTCCTAAAACATCCCACAAAATCTTGAAAACTTTCCACACAATCTCAGAAAAATCCATCAAAATTCTTCGGCACAACTAAATATCCCAAAAAATTCCAGAAACATCCCGCAAAATTCCCAAAATCTTCTCAAAACCCTACCAAATTCCAGAAACTTCCTACAAAATCGAGAAAACTTTTCAACACAATCTAGGAAAAATCACTCAAAATTCTTCATGTCTCTTCAAAATTAAACAAAAATCCCACAAAATTGCAGAAAAATCCCACAAAATTCCCAAAATCTTCTCAAAACCCTACCAAATTACAGAAACATCCCACAAAATCTTGAGAACTTTCCGCACAATCTAGGAAAAATCCATCAAAATTCTTCAAGTAAATTCAATATCCCACAAAATTCCAGAAACATCCCACAAAATTACAGAAATCTTCTCCAAACCCTTCCAAATTCCAGAAACATCCCACAAAATCTTGACAACTTTCCACACAATCTCAGAAAAATCTATGAAAATTCTTCATGTCTCCTAAAAATCAAAAAAAATTCCACAAAAAATCCCAGAAAGTTCTTGAAACATCCAACAAAATTACAGAAATCTTATCCAAACCCTACCATATTCCAGAAACATCCCACAAAATCTTGACAACTTTCCACATATCTCTGAAAAATCCCTCAAAATTCTTCAGGTTGCCTCAAAATCCCTCAAAATTCCACAAAATTACATGAAATTCCAGAAAGATCCCACAAAATTCTCGAAATTTTCTCAAAATGCTACCAAATTCAAGAAACATCCCACAAAATCTTGACAACTTTTCACACAGTCTAGGAAAAAGCCATCAAAATTCTTCATGTCTCTTCAAAATCCCTCAAAATTCCACAAAGATCCCACAAAATTCCAGAAACATCCCACAAAATTCCCAAAATCTTCTCAAAACCCTACCAAATTCCAGAAACATCCCACAAAATCCCTACAATTTTCCACACAATCTCTGAAAAATCTCACAAAATTCCTTATGTCTACTCCATATCCAAAAAAATTCCACAAAATTCCAGAAACATCCCACAAAATTCCCAAAATTTTCTCAAAACCCTTCGAAATTCCAGTAACATCCCGCAAAACCTTGACAATTTTCCGCACAGTCTCGGAAAAATCCATCTAAATTCTTCATGTCTCATCAAAATCCCTCAAAATTCCACAAAGATCCCACAAAATTCCAGAAACATCCCACAAAATTCTATGAATCGTCTCAAAACCCTACCATATTAAATAAACATCCCACAAAATCTCGACAACTTTCCACACAATCTAGGAAAAATCTCACAAAATTCCTTATGTCTACTCCATATCCAAAAACATTCCACAAAATTCCTGAAACATCCCACAAAATTGCCAAAATTTTCTCAAAACCCTTCGAAATTCCAGTAACATCCCGCAAAACCTTGACAACTTTCCACACAGTCTAGGAAAAATCAATCAAAATTTTTCATGTCTCATCATTATCCCTCAAAACTCCACAAAATTCCCACAAAATTCCAGAAACATCCCACAAAATTCGTGAAATCTTCTCAAAACCCTAACAAATTCCAGAAACATCCCACAAAATCTTGACAACTTTCCACATAATCTCAGAAAAATCCCTCAAAATTCTTCAGGTCGCTTCAAAATTCCTCAAAATTCCACAAAAATCCAACATAATTCCAGAAACATCCCACAAAATTCGTGAAATCTTCTCAAAACCCTACCATATTCTAGAAACATCCCACAAAATCTTGCGAACTTTCCACATAATCTCGGAAAAATCCTTCAAAATTCTTCAGGTCGCCTCAAAATTCCTCAAAATTCCACAAAAATCCCTCAAAATTCCAGATACATCCCACAAAATCTTGACAACTTCCCCCACAAATTAGGAAAAATGCATCAAAATTCATCAAGTCATGTCAATATTTCACAAAATTCTACAGAAATCCCACAGAATTCCAGAAACATCCCACAAAATCTCCACAAATTGACACAAAATAAGAGAAATCCCTCAAAATTGTTCAAGTCTCCTCAGTATCCCAGAACATTGCAAAGAAATGCCACTAAATTCCAGGTAAATCTTGCAAAATTATTAAAATTTTTTCAAATACCCACGAAAATCCCACAAAATTTCTCAATCATCCCACAAATTGTGATAAACCTTGTGAAAACGCAACAAAATTCCAGAAGCATCACACAAAATTCCCAAAATCTTCTCAAAACTCTTCGAAATTCCAGAAACATCCCACAAAATCTTGAGAACTTTCCACATAATCTCTGAAAAATCCATCAAAATGCCTTAAAATCCCACAAAAATATTCCACAAAATTCCCGAAACATCCCACAAAATCTTGAGAACTTTCCACACAGTCTAGGAAAAATCCATCAAAATTCTTCATGTCTCCTCAAAATCCCTCAAAATTCCACAGAGTTCCCACAAAATTCCAGAAACATCCCACAAAATTCTATGAATCGTCTCCAAACCCTACCAAATTCTAGAAACATCCCACAAAATCTCTACAACTTTCCACACAATCTAGGAAAAATCTCACAAAATTCATTATGTCTACTCCATATCCAAAAAAATTCCACAAAATTCCCGAAACATCCCACAAAATTGCCAAAATTTTCTCAAAACCCTTCGAAATTCCAGTAACATCCCGCAAAACCTTGACAACTTTCCACACAGTCTAGGAAAAATCAATCAAAATTTTTCATGTCTCCTCAAAATCCCTCAAAACTCCACAAAATTCCCACAAAATTCCAGAAACATCCCACAAAATTCGTGAAATCTTCTCAAAACTCTAACAAATTCCAGAAACATCCCACAAAATTTTGACAACTTTCCACATAATCTCAGAAAAATCCCTCAAAATTCTTCAGGTCGCTTCAAAATTCCTCAAAATTCCACAAAAATCTAACATAATTCCAGAAACATCCCACAAAATTCTTGAAATCTTCTCAAAACCCTACCATATTCTAGAAACATCCCACAAAATCTTGCGAACTTCCCACATAATCTCGGAAAAATCCCTCAAAATTCTTCAGGTCACCTCAAAATTCCTCAAAATTCCACAAAAATTCCCACAAAATTCCAGATACATCCCACAAAATCTTGACAACTTCCACCACAAATTAGGAAAAATGCATCAAAATTCATCAAGTCATGTCAATATTTCACAAAATTCTACTGAAATCCCACAAAATTCCAGAAACATCCCACAAAATCTCCACAAATTGACACAAAATAAGAAAAATCCCTCAAAATTGTTCAAGTCTCCTCAGTATCCCAGAACATTGCAAAGAAATGCAACTAAATTCCAGGTAAATCTTGCAAAATAATTAAAATTTTTTCAAATACCCACGAAAATCCCACAAAATTTCTCAAACATCCCACAAATTGTGATAAACCTTGTGAAAACGCAACAAAATTCCAGAAGCATCACACAAAATTCCCAAAATCTTCTCAAAACTCTTCGAAATTCCAGAAACATCCCACAAAATCTCAACAACTTTCCACACAATCTCGGAAAAATCCATCAAAATGCCTTAAAATCCCACAAAAATATTCCACAAAATTCCCGAAACATCCCACAAAATCTTGAGAACTTTCCACACAGTCTAGGAAAAATCCATCAAAATTCTTCATGTCTCCTCAAAATCCCTCAAAATTCCACAGAGTTCCCACAAAATTCCAGAAACATCCCACAAAATTCTATGAATCGTCTCCAAACCCTACCAAATTCTAGAAACATCCCACAAAATCTCTACAACTTTCCACACAATCTAGGAAAAATCTCACAAAATTCATTATGTCTACTCCATATCCAAAAAAATTCCACAAAATTCCCGAAACATCCCACAAAATTGCCAAAATTTTCTCAAAACCCTTCGAAATTCCAGTAACATCCCGCAAAACCTTGACAACTTTCCACACAGTCTAGGAAAAATCAATCAAAATTTTTCATGTCTCCTCAAAATCCCTCAAAACTCCACAAAATTCCCACAAAATTCCAGAAACATCCCACAAAATTCGTGAAATCTTCTCAAAACTCTAACAAATTCCAGAAACATCCCACAAAATTTTGACAACTTTCCACATAATCTCAGAAAAATCCCTCAAAATTCTTCAGGTCGCTTCAAAATTCCTCAAAATTCCACAAAAATCTAACATAATTCCAGAAACATCCCACAAAATTCTTGAAATCTTCTCAAAACCCTACCATATTCTAGAAACATCCCACAAAATCTTGCGAACTTCCCACATAATCTCGGAAAAATCCCTCAAAATTCTTCAGGTCACCTCAAAATTCCTCAAAATTCCACAAAAATTCCCACAAAATTCCAGATACATCCCACAAAATCTTGACAACTTCCACCACAAATTAGGAAAAATGCATCAAAATTCATCAAGTCATGTCAATATTTCACAAAATTCTACTGAAATCCCACAAAATTCCAGAAACATCCCACAAAATCTCCACAAATTGACACAAAATAAGAAAAATCCCTCAAAATTGTTCAAGTCTCCTCAGTATCCCAGAACATTGCAAAGAAATGCCACTAAATTCCAGGTAAATCTTGCAAAATTATTAAAATTTTTTCAAATACCCACAAAAATCCCACAAAATTTCACAAACATCCCACAAATTGTGATAAACCTTGTGAAAACGCAACAAAATTCCAGAAACATCACACAAAATTCCCAAAATCTTCTCAAAACTCTTCGAAATTCCAGAAACATCCCACAAAATCTCAACAACTTTCCACACAATCTCGGAAAAATCCATCAAAATGCCTTAAAATCCCACAAAAATAAGACAAAATTCCCGAAACATCCCGCAAAACCTTGACAACTTTCCACACAGTCTAGGAAAAATCCATCTAAATTCTTCATGTCTCCTCAAAATCCCTCAAAATTCCACAAAGTTCCCACAAAATTCCAGAAACATCCCACAAAATTCTATGAATCTTCTCAAAAAACAACCAAATTCCAGAAACATCCCACAAAATCTTGACAACTTTCCACACAAACTAGGGAAAATCCATCAAGATGCCTTCAAATTCCAAAAAAGTCCCACAAAATTCCAGAAACATCCCACAAAATCTTGACAATTTTCGACACAGTCTAGGGAAAATCCATCAAAATTCTTCATATCTCCTAAAAATCCAAAAAAATTCCACAAAAAATTCCCATAAAATTCCAGAAACATCCCACAAAATCTTCTCAAAACCCTACCATATTCCAGAAACATCCCACAAAATCTTGAGAACTTTCCACATAATCTCTGAAAAATCCCTCAAAATTCTTCAGGTTGCCTCAAAATCCTTCAAAATTCCACAAAATTACATGAAATTCCACAAAGATCCCACAAAATTCCCAAAATTTTCTCAAAACGCTACCAAATTCAAGAAACATCCCACAAAATCTTGACAACTTTCCACACAGTCTAGGAAAAATCCATCTAAATTCTTCATGTCTCCTCAAAATCCCTCAAAATTCCACAAAGTTCCCACAAAATTCCAGAAACATCCCACAAAATTCTATGAATCGTCTCAAAACCCTACCAAATTAAATAAACATCCCACAAAATCTCTACAACTTTCCACACAATCTAGGAAAAATCTCACAAAATTCCTTATGTCTACTCCATATCCAAAAAAATTCCACAAAATTCCCGAAACATCCCACAAAATTGCCAAAATTTTCTCAAAACCCTTCGAAATTCCAGTAACATCCTGCAAAACCTTGACAACTTTCCACACAATCTAGGAAAAATCAATCAAAATTTTTCATGTCTCATCATTATCCCTCAAAACTCCACAAAATTCCCGAAACATCCCACAAAATTCCCAAAATCTTCTCAAAAGCCTACCATATTCTAGAAACATCCCACAAAATCTTGCGAACTTCCCACATAATCTCGGAAAAATCCCTCAAAATTCTTCAGGTCGCCTCAAAATTCCTCAAAATTCCACAAAAATCCCTCAAAATTCCAGATACATCCCACAAAATCTTGACAACTTCCCCCACAAATTAGGAAAAATGCATCAAAATTCATCAAGTCATGTCAATATTTCACAAAATTCTACAGAAATCCCACAGAATTCCAGAAACATCCCACAAAATCTCCACAAATTGACACAAAATAAGAAAAATCCCTCAAAATTGTTCAAGTCTCCTCAGTATCCCAGAACATTGCAAAGAAATGCCACTAAATTCCAGGTAAATCTTGCAAAATAATTAAAATTTTTTCAAATACCCACGAAAATCCCACAAAATTTCACAAACATCCCACAAATTGTGATAAACCTTGTGAAAACGCAACAAAATTCCAGAAACATCACACAAACTTCCCAAAATCTTCTCAAAACTCTTCGAAATTCCAGAAACATCCCACAAAATCTCAACAACTTTCCACACAATCTCGGAAAAATCCATCAAAATGCCTTAAAATCCCACAAAAATAACACAAAATTCCAGAAACATCCCACAAAATCTTGAAAACTTTCCACACAGTCTAGGAAAAATCCATCAAAATTCTTCATGTCTCCTCAAAATCCCTCAAAATTCCACAAAGTTCCCACAAAATTCCAGAAACATCCCACAAAATTCTATGAATCTTCTCAAAACCCTACCAAATTCCAGAAACATCCCACAAAATCTTGACAACTTTCCACACAAACTAGGGAAAATCCATCAAAATGCTTCATGTCTAGTCAACATCCCCAAAAATTTTACAAAATTCCCAAAAAATTCCCAAAATCTTCTCAAAACCGTACCAGCTTCCAGAAACATCCCACAAAATCTTGACAACTTTCCACACAATCTTGTAAAAATCCATCAAAATTCTTCATGTCTCCAGAATACCTAAAAAAATTCCAAAAACACCCCAAAAAATCCCCGAAATCTTCTCAAACCCCTACCAAATTCCAGAATCATCCCACAAAATTCCACAAATCTTCTCAAAACCCTACCAAATTTTAGAAACTTCCCACAAAATTCTCTAAATCTTCTCAAAACTCTTCGAAATTCACGTAATAGCCCACAAAATCTTGAGAACTTTCCACACATTCTAGGAAAAATCCATCAAAATTCTTCTTGTCTCCTCAAAATCCGCCAAATTCCACAAAAATCACACAAAATTCCTAAAATCTTCTCAAAACCGTACCAAACTCCAGCAACATCCAACAAAATTCCAAAACTCTTCTCAAAACCCTTCGAAATTATAGTAACATCCCACAAAATCTCTATAACTGTCCTCACAATCTCGGAAAAATCCCTCAAAATTCTTCATGTCTCCTCAATATCTCAAAAAATTCCAGAAGCATCCCACAAAATCCCCGAAATCTTCTGAAAACCCTACCAAATTACAGAAACATCCCTCAAAATTCTCTAAATCTTCTCTAAACCCTACCAAATTCCAGAAACATCCCACAAAATCTTCAGAACTTTTCACACTCTCTTGGAAATATCCCTCAAAATTCTTCACGTGTCCTCAATATCCCTCAAAATTCCCAAAAATTCCCACAAAACTCTTGAAATGTCCCACAAAATTCCTAAAATCTTCTCAGAACCCTACCAAATTCCAAAAACATTCCACAAAATTTGGACACCTTTCCACACAATTTAGGAAAAATCCCTCAAAATTCTTCATATCTCTTCAATATCCCCAAAAAATATTCCACAAAATTCCCGCAAAATTCCTGAAACATCCCACAAAATTCGCGAAATCTTCTCAAAACTCTTCGAAATTTCAGTAACATCCCACAAAATCTTGACAAATTTCCACACAATCAACGAAAAATCCGTCAAAACTCTTCATGTCTCCTCAAAAATCCCTCAAAATTCTAAAAAAACCCAAAGAAATTCTGGAAAATTCCCTCAAAAATTCCCAAAATCTTCTCAAAACCCTACCAAATTGTAGAAATATCCCACAAAATCTTGAAAACTTTCCACACAATCTAGGAAAAATCCATCAAAATTCTTCAGGTCTCCTCAAAATTCCCAAATAATTCCAGAAACATCCCACAAAATCCCCGAAATCTTCTCAAAACCCTACCAAATTCCAGAAACTTCCTACAGAAACGAGAAAACTTTTCAACACAATCTAGGAAAAATCACTCAAAATTCTTCATGTCTCTTCAAAATTAAACAAAAATTCCACAAACTTGCAGAAAAATCTGACAAAATTCCTGAAATCTTCTCAAAACCCTACCAAATTCCAGGAATATGCAACAAAATCGTGTCAAGTTTACCCACAATCTCGGAAAAATCCATCAAAATTCTTCAAGTAAATTCAATATCCCACAAAAATCCAGAAACATCAAAGAAAATTCTTGAAATCTTTTCAAAACCCTACCAAATTCCAGAAACATCCCACAAAATCTTGACAAATTTCCACACAATATCGGAAAAATCCATCAAAATTTTTCAAGTCCCCTCAACATCCCACAAAATTCTAGAAAATCACACAAAATTCCAGAAACGTCCCACAAAATTACAGAAATCTTCTCCAAACCCTACCAAATTCCAGAAACATCCCACAAAATCTTGACAACTTTCCACACAATCTCAGAAAAATCCATCAAAACTCCAATTTCACAGGCCTATTTAACATTTTATCCATCAAAATCAGTCCTTTGCTTCGTATTTTGGAAACTTGTTCATCTTGGGGAATTTGTCATCTTCTCAGGGCATTGAAGGTCAATCAAATGCTGCAGGTTTCAATCTTTCTTTAATATGGTCTGTGTGCTGGGGTTTGACTCTTAAGCAGAGCTCATTTTTTATTTTGCAGCCTAGCAGTTCTACTGTGGGGCTCTGGGCAGGTCAATTCACTTGAGAACGATGTGTAAATCAGCTCCTGGGAAGATGTGCACTGCCTGGCCCCGATGCTTCAGCATGCTTGAGGTCAGCTTGGCTGTCTCCGACTGTCTAATAATATGCAGAATAATAGAATTAAGTATTCATTTTAATTGCTGATCAATAAGATTTGTTTTCATCTAAATCTGCGTGCTAGTTTCTAAACCACTACAGTCTGTTTCATCAATGACCTTCCTGATTTTTGCTTTCTAGTTTCTGCCGATCTTATTTTCTCGCCTGTCCCTGGGAGAGGAAGGGATGATGGCTGGAGGTTTGGCAGTCAGCGAGGGCCTGACCACCACTACAGTTCTGGACTCTCAGCCTTGGAGATGTGATCAGGAATCGGCTGTTAGTTCCCAGTTTTGTATTGCAAAGACTGACCATGCTGCCAGCACTGTGTTTTATGAGTGAATTTTCATTTGGTCAAACTCCAAAGCAGCCTTAATTTTAAGGTGGAATTCTTTGTGGATGAGGCTGTGAAGAATATGGTATTTATACTCCCATCCTAACGGCAGTACAGTAAAACAACTCCTAACGGATTTGGTAATAAAGACCTAGTTTTTCTTCACTAAACCTGCCCTAGCAAAATTCATAAGCTGGTGATAGCTATCTCTGGAGTTGAAAATCTTTATTGAGTTTATGGACAATTTAATATACTTTGTCAAGCTTTGCTGCTTAGTTTCTGTTTATCCAGAGACACCTGGGGCTACCTTTGCTTCCTAAGGGATTAAACTAGCAAGCACTTAGAATCAGATTTTGGGAACATGGGTGCAGGAGACTTGGTAATTCACTTTAGAAAAATATAATAATGATGAACACTTCAGATGGAAATGATAGTATTTGACATAATATGTGAAATGCTTTTAAGTTATTTTTTAGTTTTTCTTTAATTTTTAATCCTGGATAAATTAAATGAGGCTTTTGGGGAAAGCATGAGATGGAATTTATATTGTATTTATATTGCCCCGCCGTCACCGAGGACAGGGCTGTCCGAAGAAGTTGATGCAGCTGCTGAGGCAGAACCGTGACTTGATGCGGCTGCACCTTCGTTACTGCTCTCAGCCGAGGCCAAGAACCAAGTCAGCGGCAAAAGTGGGCATTGGGAGGAGACTCCGCATCTCCCCTCAGTTCTGACCTCCAGAGCGTCAAATCAGCTCTTTGACTCACAGCTCACCACAGACCTCGAAACAGGAGGCAAAGATCTACACCAGTTGGCCTTTCACAACTTCTCACCCATCTATTACCTTTCTGTGGCCAGCTTCAGAAAATGGGGGGGAAGCCATTCCAAAGAACACGACCAAGGAAATCACACAGCACTCGGGACTTTTTCCAGGCATCAAATTTTTAATGGATGATGTGAAGTAACACAGAAGCAATTCCTGTCCACAGAAAAAAAGATTTCAAATGGTTTTGTCTCAAAGACAATCACTGGATGTTGAAAATTTCTGCTGCTGAAAGTTACATTAGGTCCTCAACACTGAGCAATCAATATCCCCACAATCTAAACTGTGAAATTACCACCTCGGCAAGGAGAAAATTTTCAGGATTTGCAACTCATCTCAAAACTTCAGTAGAACTGAACCAGCAGAATTTCCCTGAGATGCCATTGTGTTCTGGAACCCCTCAAATACTCACTAAAACAGACTTTACTTTCAGTAGGACAGCTGTTGATGAAAATCTGCGGTAAAACCTATGGGAAGTGGCCATGTGCACGCATCTTCCTTCCCACAGCAGGCACAATCAAATCCACTTTGAATGGCCTCAAAGTTGAGCAGCACTCATTGGCACAGCCTCTTCTCCCACAGACAGGCCAGTGAGCAACACGGCAGCGCCAGCCAGATGGGCAAGGACAAGAGAGAGCAGATGCCAACAAGGCTTTGAAGCTGTGCCAAGGGAGGTTTACGCTGGGCGTTGGCAAGAACTTGTGCCCAGAAAGGGCCATTAGATCCTGCAATGGCCTGACAGGGGGCTGCTGGAGTCATCCTTGTGGCAGGTGGGCAAGGCAAGCCAGGCCGCAGCGCTCGGGCCCCGCTCTGCTGGCCATGCTTGCCGCCATGGCTCACAGGTTGGACTCAACATTCTCTCAGGGCTCTCTGAGGCCAGGGCGTTCTGTGCTTCTGTGACATCACAGCCTCTGGCGACGGCACGGTGCCTGGCAACTGTCGCCAGCTGTTGCTGCGCCCCAGAGCCCAGGCAGACCTGCTTGCAGAGAGACGCCCAGAGCCTCTGTGCTGCCGGCAGAGCTCTATGGCTGCTCACGGCTCTTCCTCGCTGCTGCAGCTTTACGTGCTGCTGCTCTTGGCCCATCCCCTCGACCCTTCCAGCAAACTCGAGCAGAGCACGGATGCCTCTCCTATGCTTCCGGAGGATTTCTATCCGGAGGAGACGGACCCTGAGCAGATCCTGTGGGTGTCCTGGGCAGTCCTGCTGGTCGGCGTGCTCATCATAGGCATGGCCATGGGATGGGCCCTTGAGAGAAGATTTCAGAGATGCTGGGGAGAGGTGAGGCGGGGCTGGGGGGTCAGGGAGGCGGGATGGGGCAGACCTTGAGGGCCTCTTGGGCACCCTTTGGCCAATGCCCTGCGGCAGAAGGGGCCTGAGCTCCTGGCTGGGGAATCCGGCCCAGGGGCTGAGCCCCATGGACAGCACCAAGCAGAGGCGGCCAGAGCTCTGCATGCTGCAGCCTCTTCCCCGGGGCAGCCCAGCCCAACTGAGCCCGAGTCTCTGTCTCCGAGGCCAAAGGCAGCCCCACTTTGTGGGTGCCGGCCCCGCTCTGCCCCTCTGCCTCTTCCATGGGGATCCCTGCGCTTTGCCTTGCAGCGGAATCTCCGGAGCCCTTCAGGCCGTGCAGGGCCCCGCCGCCATCGAAGACACGGCTGTCCAAAGAAGTCGATGCAGCTGCTGAGGCACAACCGTGACTTGATGCGGTTGTGCCTTCGCTCTCAGCTGAGACCAACAACCAAGATGGCGGCAAAAGAGGGCATTGACAGGAGACTCCGCACCTCCCCGCAGCTCTGACCTCCAGCGTGGCACTCCGAATTCAGAACCTTACGGGGAATGTGTGACCAGTGCCCAGCCCAGGCACTGCGACGTTCCCCATCTTAGAAGTTAGCCACACCCCTATTGTTAGTTGTAGGATTCCCCACCACGTTTCCCCCAAGAAGTTGACCTTTCCCTTAGTGTTCAGTTCTAAACAGTTGAAGTATTGAAGTATTTTAGGCTTAAGATTCTTACCCCATAGTCTTCAAGTAACGTTGTAGTGTAGATTTTAGAAGTAGTCAAGTGAATAAAGTTCACGTTTTCTACACGTTGCTGTGTCATTGTCTTGATGTTGCACCTGAGACCTGGGGACTCCTTGAGAGATGGGTTTGCATGGCAGCTCTAGACTGCCTGCAATGGAGAGCCCGAGTGCCCCAGCAGGGTTTGCAAGAGTATGGAGGGCAGCGGGAAAGAAGAAGGTGGCCAATATTCACCTGCCTCCACCTTCCAAGGAAGCTTGGAGTCAAACCCTGTCTGCTCGTCAGGGGGGACCCTAAAGGCCCCGGCAGGCATCAGGATGGCCCCAGGACGGGGGGCTCGCAGGACTCTGGGGCACCATGAAAGGAGCAGGATCATCCCTGGAATGCTGGGAGAGAAATGCAGAGACGTCTCCCCTGGGATCCAGGCAAAGGCTGAATTCAGGCAGGCAATTAGATCCACAGGCTGCCTGGGCTATGGCAGCTATCAGTCCTGCTTCATAGATTTCTGGGGGGAGTTTATCTATATAGATCTGTATTTAGTTCTTTCTATTTATCCTGTTGACCCTCCAAATAGGATTAGATTTCATTTGCCTACAAAACATCCGATTTTTGATTTGTAGGGATCAACCATCTGTGCTCCCAGTTTCAATGACTTCTCTCAAACTCATTCTGCATCTTGCCCCTTTACAGCACCATCAAATACCTCTGTTAAATAAAAAGAGTATCAGTGGAAGGACGACAATCTTGTTGCTTTCTGAAGAAAGTTAACTTTGATGACATATCTACTTTTAAAAATCCCATAGGAATAAAACTTACAGATCAGCTTTAGAATTTCAGAAGCTGGTTCCTCAACTCTTCCACACCACTTTACTTTTTGGGGACATTCAGCAGCAATAGCAAACAAGCACAGCAAAGAAATGGAAGAAGAAATGCAGATCATCAGCAGCAGACCAACTAGCAAAATCCATTTTAAATACAGCTCCAAGTTCTCGAAGAGCAAGTTTGATGTGTAAATGGAGACACTCATACCAAATTACTACCAGTTGGTATTTTTGACATTTCCACTGGCTTTCCTCTTCATTTTTTATCTCTCACCTAAGGGAAGAGAAAAAAACCCAAACAAACACAACCTTTCAGGCAGAGAAAAGATGTGGTTGCTCTTGAAGAAAGCATTTGATTCTGCCTGTAGAAGAACCTGTTGGGAAAAATAGTAGCTTTTAGCAAAATGCCACTGTGCTCTTGCACTTGTTCTTACCCCTGTGAGAAAGAACAGGCACGTCTGTAAGGTTCCTGCAGCTCACCCTGGCTGAGGGTCATTGACCACTTATCACTGCAGGGGTCACTGGCAATAACGATGGTGGAAAATGTGGAGGGAGCTGGATAAATAAATGCTTGCCATTGCCTTAGCAGAAAAAAACCCCATCAAAAACAACCCACCCTCAAAACAAAGCAATGAAAATAGTTTGCCTCTGAATGAAAAGAACTTCAATTAACCATATGATGTCTGCTTTTGGTTCAGCATTCATCAATCTGAATTTGAATATGCATAGGGTAATTCAAGGTAACTGAAGCTTAAAGATCATGTCTATTTACTTGTGCATAGCCTATACTGAAGCACATTAAAAAGCCGTGTTTTGCTTCAAATCTGCGCAGTATTAACTTCATTCCCTCTTATACTCACTAGGTAATTAAATACATGAAGAAACAGATTTTTTTTTTTTATTAAGAATGCATTATTATTTAGAAAGGCATGGCTTTATCAGTCTGCTGATACCAACATTACTCAGCTAAGTTGAAAGTATTAACACAAGAACTTGATGACAGAAGCAATGTTCATCAGAGCCTCAACAATAAAGTTGCAGTTCCAAGTTTTTCAGATGTCCTACACTTGCTAAGGCATCTCCAGAAAGAGGAGACGACTGAAAATGGCAGAGGAAATTTGAAACCCATTTCTCTTTTGTTTTTTTTTTTTTCAGAACTGTCTTGTGGGCAACAGAAAACTCCTAATATGTGGAATGAAACGTAGTTTTTTTGCCAGAGTTATGAGTCATCCCCTCAGTTCCAACCTGATCCAGTGGTCACTTGAATCTTGGAAAGGGTCAAATCAGCAATATGAAATTTCAATTGTATTCATGAAAGTAGCTCTTTTTTCTCCATTCCCCTCCCTCTCCCAAATATATCAACACCAATGAGAAAGGCTTGATTTGAAAGATAATTATTACAGAATTAAACATGGACATAGCTAGTTTGCTACAAGTTCCAGCAGATAGAGAAACGAGAGCAGAATCAGAGGTTATCAAACTCAATATAAAATCCAGCTCATGCTTTCCCCAAAAGCCTCGTTTAATTTATCCAGGATTAAAAATAAAAGAAAAATGAAAAAATCATATAAAAGCATTTCACATAGTATGTCAAATACTATCATTTCCATCTGAAATGTTCATCATTATTATGTTTTTCTGAAGTGAATTACCAAGTCTCCTGCACCCATCTTCCCAAAATCTGATTCTAAGTGCTTGCTAGTTTAATCCCTTAGGAAGCAAAGGTAGCCCCAAGTGTCTCTGGACAAACAGAAACTAAACAACAAAGCTTGACAACATATATTAAATTGTCAATAAACTCAATAAAGATTTTCCACACCAGAGATAGCTATCACCAGCTTATGAATTTTGCTAGGGCAGGTTTAGTGAAGAAAAACTAGGTCTTTATTACCAAATCCGTTAGGAGTTGTTCTACTGTACTGCCGGTAGGATGGGAGTATAAACACCATGTTCTTCACAGCCTCATCCACAAAGAATTCCACCTTAAAATTAAGGCTGCTTTGGAGTTTGACCAAATGAAAATTCACTCATAAAACACAGTGCTGGCAGCATGGTCAGTCTTTGCAATGCAAAACTGGGAACTAAGAGCAGATTCCTGATCACATCTCCAAGGCTGAGTGTCCAGAACTGTAGTGGTGGCCAGGCCCTCGCTGACTGCCAAACCTCCAGCCATCATCCCTTCCTCTCCCAGGGACAGGCGAGAAAATGAGATCGGCAGAAACTAGAAAGCTTAAGCTAAAATCAAGAAGGTCATTGATGAAACAGACTGTAGTGGTTTAGAAACTAGCACGCAGATTTAGCTGAAAACAAATCTTATTGATCAGCAATTAAAATTAATACTTAATTCTATTATTCTGCATTATTATTAGACAGTCGGAGACAGCCAAGCTGACCTCAAGCATGCTGAAGCATCGGGGCCAGGCAGTGCACAGCTTCCCAGGAGCTGATTTACCCATCGTTCTCAAGTGAATTGACAATTCACAATGCCCACAGCCCCACAGTAGAACTGCTAGGCTGCAAAATAAAAAATGAGCTCTGCTTAAGAGTCAAACTCCAGCGCATAGACCATATTAAAGGAAGAATGAAACCTGCAGCATTTGATGGACCTTCAATACCCTGAGAAGATGACAAATACCCCAAGATGAACAAGTTCCCAAAAGACAAATCAAAGGACTGATTTTGATGGATCAAATGTTAAATAGGCCTGTGAAGTTGGAGTTGTTAGGTTGCACATGAAAGAAGGGAAAAAAACCACACCCCAACCCTCAAATGCAATTTTAGATCCCTCTTGGAAAATTTGCTTTAAAAAGAGAGGAATAGATACAATCTTCCCCTCACCTGGAGATTTTAATGAATTCAAGCGAGAAAAGAACCTCTTTTGACACCAACCATCCTTAGTAGCAACATTTTGCAGCACGCAATTTGCAAAAGTTAACCTGCCAGGCAATAATACAGAAAAGAAAAATGAAAAGGAGGGCAAGGAAAATCATCTTCTGCTGAAACTGCTCTTCTACAAAAACAAAGTGATATTAAGATTCAGCCCGTGAAGAACACATACCTCAACCATGAGAGAAAAAACACAATTCTTAAAAATTTCTTTGCTACATTAGAGATAGAAAATTGACTACAAATCAGGTGTTCAGTACTTGTTGCTTGTTCAGTACTCAGACATCATAATTACTACCACAATATTAGAAGAACAATCCAATAGACATATCCCAGGGATGCATTTTAGTTCATTTGCTGGTGCCAGCCATGCTGTGCTTTGGTTCTATCCATCCATCCTGCTGCAAAAAGGTTCAATTGTGTTTTCACCAGCTGAGACAAATCAGCTCTTTGACTCACAGCTCACCACAGACCTCGAAACAGGAGGCAAAGATCTACACCAGTTGGCCTTTCACAACTTCTCACCCATCTATTACCTTTCTGTGGCCAGCTTCAGAAAATGGGGGGGAAGCCATTCCAAAGAACACGACCAAGGAAATCACACAGAACTCGGGACTTTTTCCAGGCATCAAATTTTTAATGGATGATGTGAAGTAACACAGAAGCAATTCCTGTCCACAGAAAAAAAGATTTCAAATGGTTTTGTCTCAAAGACAATCACTGGATGTTGAAAATTTCTGCTGCTGAAAGTTACATTAGGTCCTCAACACTGAGCAATCAATATCCCCACAATCTAAACTGTGAAATTACCACCTCGGCAAGGAGAAAATTTTCAGGATTTGCAACTCATCTCAAAACTTCAGTAGAACTGAACCAGCAGAATTTCCCTGAGATGCCATTGTGTTCTGGAACCCCTCAAATACTCACTAAAACAGACTTTACTTTCAGTAGGACAGCTGTTGATGAAAATCTGCGGTAAAACCTATGGGAAGTGGCCATGTGCACGCATCTTCCTTCCCACAGCAGGCACAATCAAATCCACTTTGAATGGCCTCAAAGTTGAGCAGCACTCATTGGCACAGCCTCTTCTCCCACAGACAGGCCAGTGAGCAACACGGCAGCGCCAGCCAGATGGGCAAGGACAAGAGAGAGCAGATGCCAACAAGGCTTTGAAGCTGTGCCAAGGGAGGTTTACGCTGGGCGTTGGCAAGAACTTGTGCCCAGAAAGGGCCATTAGATCCTGCAATGGCCTGACAGGGGGCTGCTGGAGTCATCCTTGTGGCAGGTGGGCAAGGCAAGCCAGGCCGCAGCGCTCGGGCCCCGCTCTGCTGGCCATGCTTGCCGCCATGGCTCACAGGTTGGACTCAACATTCTCTCAGGGCTCTCTGAGGCCAGGGCGTTCTGTGCTTCTGTGACATCACAGCCTCTGGCGACGGCATGGTGCCTGGCAACTGTCGCCAGCTGTTGCTGCGCCCCAGAGCCCAGGCAGACCTGCTTGCAGAGAGACGCCCAGAGCCTCTGTGCTGCCGGCAGAGCTCTATGGCTGCTCACGGCTCTTCCTCGCTGCTGCAGCTTTACGTGCTGCTGCTCTTGGCCCATCCCCTCGACCCTTCCAGCAAACTCGAGCAGAGCACGGATGCCTCTCCTATGCTTCCGGAGGATTTCTACCCGGAGGAGACGGACCCTGAGCAGATCCTGTGGGTGTCCTGGGCAGTCCTGCTGGTCGGCGTGCTCATCATAGGCATGGCCATGGGATGGGCCCTTGAGAGAAGATTTCAGAGATGCTGGGGAGAGGTGAGGCGGGGCTGGGGGGTCAGGGAGGCGGGATGGGGCAGACCTTGAGGGCCTCTTGGGCACCCTTTGGCCAATGCCCTGCGGCAGAAGGGGCCTGAGCTCCTGGCTGGGGAATCCGGCCCAGGGGCTGAGCCCCATGGACAGCACCAAGCAGAGGCGGCCAGAGCTCTGCATGCTGCAGCCTCTTCCCCGGGGCAGCCCAGCCCAACTGAGCCCGAGTCTCTGTCTCCGAGGCCAAAGGCAGCCCCACTTTGTGGGTGCCGGCCCCGCTCTGCCCCTCTGCCTCTTCCATGGGGATCCCTGCGCTTTGCCTTGCAGCGGAATCTCCGGAGCCCTTCAGGCCGTGCAGGGCCCCGCCGCCATCGAAGACACGGCTGTCCAAAGAAGTTGATGCAGCTGCTGAGGCACAACCGTGACTTGATGCGGTTGTGCCTTCGCTCTCAGCTGAGACCAACAACCAAGACGGCGGCAAAAGAGGGCATTGGCAGGAGACTCCGCACCTCCCCGCAGCTCTGACCTCCAGTGCGGCACTCTGTCTTCAGAACATTACGGGGAATGTGTGACCAGTGCCCAGCCCAGGCACTGCGACGTTCCCCATCTTAGAAGTTAGCCACACCCCTATTGTTAGTTGTAGGATTCCCCACCACGTTTCCCCCAAGAAGTTGACCTTTCCCTTAGTGTTCAATTCTAAACAGTTGAAGTATTGAAGTATTTTAGGCTTAAGATTCTTACCCCATAGTCTTCAAGTAACGTTGTAGTGTAGATTTTAGAAGTAGTCAAGTGAATAAAGTTCACGTTTTCTACACATTGCTGTGTCATTTTCTCGATGTTGCACCTGAGACCTGGGGACTCCTTGAGAGATGGGTTTGCATGGCAGCTCCAGACTGCCTGCAATGGAGAGCCCGAGTGCCCCAGCAGGGTTTGCAAGAGTATGGAGGGCAGCGGGAAAGAAGAAGGTGGCCAATATTCACCTGCCTCCACCTTCCAAGGAAGCTTGGAGTCAAACCCTGTCTGCACGTCAGGGGGGACCCTAAAGGCCCCGGCAGGCATCAGGATGGCCCCAGGACGGGGGGCTCGCAGGACTCTGGGGCACCATGAAAGGAGCAGGATCATCCCTGGAATGCTGGGAGAGAAATGCAGAGACGTCTCCCCTGGGATCCAGGCAAGGGCTGAATTCAGGCAGGCAATTAGATCCACAGGCTGCCTGGGCTATGGCAGCTATCAGTCCTGCTTCATAGATTTCTGGGGGGAGTTTATCTATATAGATCTGTATTTAGTTCTTTCTATTTATCCTGTTGACCCTCCAAATAGGATTAGATTTCATTTGCCTACAAAACATCCGTTTTTTGATTTGTAGGAATCAACCATCTGTGCTCCCAGTTTCAATGACTTCTCTCAAACTCATTCTGCATCTTGCCCCTTTACAGCACCATCAAATACCTCTGTTAAATAAAAAGAGTATCAGTGGAAGGACGACAATCTTGTTGCTTTCTGAAGAAAGTTAACTTTGATGACATATCTACTTTTAAAAATCCCATAGGAATAAAACTTACAGATCAGCTTTAGAATTTCAGAAGCTGGTTCCTCAACTCTTCCACACCACTTTACTTTTTGGGGACATTCAGCAGCAATAGCAAACAAGCACAGCAAAGAAATGGAAGAAGAAATGCAGATCATCAGCAGCAGACCACCTAGCAAAATCCATTTTAAATACAGCTCCAAGTTCTCAAAGAGCAAGTTTGATGTGTAAATGGAGACACTCATACCAAATTACTACCAGTTGGTATTTTTGACATTTCCACTGGCTTTCCTCTTCATTTTTTATCTCTCACCTAAGGGAAGAGAAAAAAACCCAAACAAACACAACCTTTCAGGCAGAGAAAAGATGTGGTTGCTCTTGAAGAAAGCATTTGATTCTGCCTGTAGAAGAACCTGTTGGGAAAAATAGTAGCTTTTAGCAAAATGCCACTGTGCTCTTGCACTTGTTCTTACCCCTGTGAGAAAGAACAGGCACGTCTGTAAGGTTCCTGCAGCTCACCCTGGCTGAGGGTCATTGACCACTTATCACTGCAGGGGTCACTGGCAATAACGATGGTGGAAAATGTGGAGGGAGCTGGATAAATAAATGCTTGCCATTGCCTTAGCAGAAAAAAACCCCATCAAAAACAACCCACCCTCAAAACAAAGCAATGAAAATAGTTTGCCTCTGAATGAAAAGAACTTCAATTAACCATATGATGTCTGCTTTTGGTTCAGCATTCATCAATCTGAATTTGAATATGCATAGGGTAATTCAAGGTAACTGAAGCTTAAAGATCATGTCTATTTACTTGTGCATAGCCTATACTGAAGCACATTAAAAAGCCGTGTTTTGCTTCAAATCTGCGCAGTATTAACTTCATTCCCTCTTATACTCACTAGGTAATTAAATACATGAAGAAACAGATTTTTTTTTTTTTTTATTAAGAATGCATTATAAATTAGGAAGGCATGGCTTTATCAGTGTCTGCTAATACCAACATTACTCAGCTAAGTTGAAAGTATTAACACAAGAACTTGATGACAGAAGCAATGTTCATCAGAGCCTCAACAATAAAGTTGCAGTTCCAAGTTTTTCAGATGTCCTACACTTGCTAAGGCATCTCCAGAAAGATGAGTCACCAGAAAATAGCAGAGGAAATTTGAAACCCATTTCTCTTTTGGTTTTTTTTTTTTTCAGGACTTTCTTGTGGGCAACAGAGAACTCCTAATATATGGAATGAAATGTAGTTTTTATGCCAGAGTCATGAGTCATCCCCTCAGTTCCAACCTGATCCAGTGGTCACTTGAATCTTGGAAAGGGTCAAATCAGCAATATGAAATTTCAATTGTATTCATGAAAGTAGCTCTTTTTTCTCCATTCCCCTCCCTCTCCCAAATATATCAACACCAAGTGAGAAAGGCTCGATTTGAAAGATAATTATTACAGAATTAAACATGGACATAGCTAGTTTGCTACAAGTTCCAGCAGATAGAGAAACGAGAGCAGAATCAGAGGTTATCAAACTCAATATAAAATCCAGCTCATGCTTTCCCCAAAAGCCTCGTTTAATTTATCCAGGATTAAAAACAAAAGAAAAATGAAAAAATCATATAAAAGCATTTCACATAGTATGTCAAATACTATCATTTCCATCTGAAATGTTCATCATTATTATGTTTTCCCATAGTAAATTACAAGGTCTCCTGCACCCATCTTCCCAATATCTGATTCTAAGTGCTTGCTAGTTTAATCCCTTAGGAAGCAAAAGTAGCCCCAAGTGTCTCTGGACAAACAGAAACTAAACAACAAAGCTTGACAACATATATTAAATTGTCAATAAACTCAATAAAGATTTTCCACGCCAGAGATAGCTATCACCAGCTCATGAATTTTGCTAGGGCAGGTTTAGTGAAGAAAAACTAGGTCTTTATTACCAAATCCGTTAGGAGTTGTTCTACTGTACTGCCGGTAGGATGGGAGTATAAACACCATATTCTTCACAGCCTCATCCACAAAGAATTCCACCTTAAAATTAAGGCTGCTTTGGAGTTTGACCAAATGAAAATTCACTCATAAAACACAGTGCTGGCAGCATGGTCAGTCTTTGCAATACAAAACTGGGAACTAAGAGTAGATTCCTGATCACATCTCCAAGGCTGAGAGTCCAGAACTGTAGTGGTGGCCAGGCCCTCGCTGACTGCCAAACCTCCAGCCATCATCCCTTCCTCTCCCAGGGACAGGCGAGAAAATGAGATCGGCAGAATCTAGAAAGCTTAAGCTAAAATCAAGAAGGTCATTGATGAAACAGACTGTAGTGGTTTAGAAACTAGCACGCAGATTTAGATGAAAACGAATCTTATTGATCAGCAATTAAAATGAATACTTAATTCTATTATTCTGCATTATTATTAGACAGTCGGAGACAGCCAAGCTGACCTCAAGCATGCTGAAGCATCGGGGCCAGGCAGTGCACATCTTCCCAGGAGCTGATTTACCCATCGTTCTCAAGTGAATTGACCTGCCCAGAGCCCCACAGTAGAACTGCTAGGCTGCAAAATTAACAATTAGCTCTGCTTAAGAGTCAAATTCCAGCACATAGACCATATTAAAGGAAGAATGAAACCTGCAGCATTTGATGGACTTTCAATACCCTGAGAAGATGACAAATTCCCCAAGATGAACAAGTTTCCAAAACACAAATCAAAGGACTGATTTTGATGGATAAAATGTTAAATAGGCCTGTGAAGTTGGAGTTGTTAGGTTGCACATGAAAGAAGGGAAAAAAACCACACCCCAACCCTCAAATGCAATTTTAGATCCCTCTTGGAAAATTTGCTTTAAAAAGAGAGGAATAGATACAATCTTCCCCTCACCTGGAGATTTTAATGAATTCAGGCCATTTCAAATCTGTCAAGAAAGCCCTACCACAGTCCCCATCAAACAACATTTTCTTTCATTTTTTTCTTCTCATTACTACTTCAGAGCAGTCTAAATAACAGCAAATAAGGAAATTCAAGTTGCAATTCAAACACTAAGCTCTGGAGTCCTACATTGCCTTCAAACACCTGTATGAAACACTAACTTCATGCTTCATGCTCTCCAATACATAGAAGCCATTTATTTGCATATCCTTTGGCTGCTAAAGCTGTAACTTGCATTTCTATCAGCAGATGGGCCTGATTCTCACCTTCCCCTGATACACATGAGCAGTGTGGGCCCTGACTTTCTGGGCAGCTCACACTTCCTTGATTCAAACTCTTGACTTTGCTCTCTGTAACACGGCCCTTCCTGAATCCAGCCTAAGGTACGAAGCAGCCACACACCTTCTGAAGTTTCCATTATTGATATCTGCCTCTCCCCATTAGAATGCTTTGCAAAAACAATTAAGATCCAATGTTGCCCGTGTCTGCTGCAAGAGGAGCTCTCTGGCTTTTTTACTCCTATTTTTAGAACATTCTCTTTCTAAGGTCATGACAGCTGGGTACAAATCCAGAGCAACACCTTGAAGCATTAACAAACAGAAGCAACAGAAAACAGAAGCTGCTGCATTTCCTGCGGCCATTGGAGGGTGCAATTGCAAGTGTGAAAATATTGCAGTTCTGTCATTCAGTAAGAAGTACACGTTCCAAAGGAAATCCATTCAAAGCAGATTATACAGCATAGATTTGTTGTCCATTTTAAATTGTTACTGGAAGCCAAAGAAAGATTTCTTTGGGAGCCTCACAGGTTTGTCTTCATCATTTATAATGGAACAGTTACTCTGCTTTAAATTTAAGTGTTTTTTTTCCCCAACAGTTTCATCTACCTCCTCACCAAGCTGATACAGAATAGAGGAGCACAGATAGTGGGAGGAACAGATTTGGAATTCCATAAATGGACTTCTCATGTGGCTAGAACTGATATTTACAGCTCTGTGGGCTTAGAGCATCCATCCAATGTCCTGCCAGTCCAGCACTTCCTGATGGTATTTGCAGCCACTGGCTCCACAGAAGTTAGATCAATGCGCTTCTCCTTGGATGTCATGTGGCTGCTGCAAGTGCAACAATGGAGCCACCAATTTCTAGTTGGAAGGTCAGGATTACAAATTTAAAACCTTACTGTTACAAGATGTAAAGGCTCTCCAATCCTGCTGTAAACAAGAGCTTTTAAGACACTTAACTCTTCCAACTTCAGCTTGCTTCCAACGTTACGGTATTAGCTTTTTTAGATAATAAAGGATTGTCTGTAGATTACTGTGGATTAAAATTATAACTGCAGACCTGAGTATTGGTCTCAAGTTTGATGGCATGAGGAAGTTGATGGTCTTCTTATCCATCCCTGGAATCACCCTGATGCACTGTCTCAACTATCTCCCAGAGGTATTTATTTTTTTCAACATGGATTATCTATTTTATGAAGTTTGGAACAGGGAGAATGGCTGCCTTCCATACAAATCAAACAGGTTGGATTTTCAAGTGATTCGAATTGTATCAAAGTCTTCAGACCCAAATAGGTGTAGCCTCTGTGAAATACAGAAGCCCTTATGAAAGGCTCACTCAGAAGGTGCGAATAGAATAAATAATTTAAGATTATTAATAATAAAAAATTATTAAATTAAAGAATTTAATAATAAAAAATATGAAGAAGGAAAAGGGCTTCATTCCCTAACTCTGCAGAATTCCATCCAAGTAGAATCTCACTCAGTTTACAATGAAAGGAAAATAGTTTAGTGGTGGTGGCAGGGACAAGGCGAGGATATACGGTGCCAGGGAGGATTCTACACCTAGAGATGCTGAGTATCCAGCCAAGAGACAGAAATTCATAGCAGAATAAGCTTCTACAAACTGAAAATACGCTTGGCTCAGGTAGGTTTCAGGCCACAACTTTGATTCTCCAGAGGCAAAAGTAAAGAACAGTTCAGTCCTTTTTCCTCCCCAACTCATTCCTAGGTCCGCTCCTGCACAGTTTGTAAAAGAAAAAAAGAGTCTCATTCAGAACAAGGACGTAGGACCTTTTCCCCCTGTTGCAATTAATGTGAAAAAAAATAAAGAAAAATACCTGCTCTGCATCTTGTGTTTATCTGCCATTTTAAACCACATTCTGAGCTCATCTCTTCTCAGAGGTACGTCCTTTCTAAATTTTACTTTTATTTTTTGGGTCCAAAAAGTATTACTACAAGTAAACTTCCCCTTGAACAGCCTGCCAGAGAAGAAGAAACAGCAGTGTTTGCTATCTGCCACCAAATTTTACATCCTGTCCTATAATCTTATTTTCATAAGCTCAAAGTCATTGGGGAAGGCAGAGAGAGATCTACATTTGTGCATCCTAGCAGGATGCTGTGCTGGAAAATATCTCTACCGAGTGTTCTTGGGTTAGTGGATCCCAATGACTTGATAGTACTGAGGGTCTGCACTCATTTGTACTAAATGGATGTAGGGACATTGCCATTGGAAATACAAATTTACAAAGGGACTGTCCCATAGGCTTGTATGAGTAGTTTTAGTTTAGGGGCATTATCCGATGATATGACTGACGATATCATATGGTCTCTGTGTTACCAACACAGCCCTACAGCCTTGGAATAAAGTTTCTAACAATAAAATATTTGGCATGCAATATGGAATGGTGGCCAAAAAGAAAATTAATGTCATCAAAGTTAAGGACCCTAGCAACATTTTAAGAGAAGTCTTATGAAGATGAAATTCTCTATTTCAGCTCATTATGTGTTGATCTATTTTATATATTAGTAAGGGCCTGTCTGCACAAACCAGTCTTTGAAATACGTCGTGATATTAAAGGCTAAAGTCCTTGAAACCTTCCTGCAGGAGAGAGAGTAAAGCAAAACAATATCCGTGTGTACGGGACAAAAAATGTAAACCTGTGTGCATTAGCCAATAGTAGCTTGCTTAGCCCACAGACCCTGTAAAACCCCATATAAGTGTGCAAAAGGTAGAAATAAAAGGCGTTCACGTTTACTTCTGTGAAGGCTGGTGAATAGCTGGTGGTCTCGCAATAATTTTGTGGCATTTTGAGAAAATTTTAATAATTTTGTGGGATTTTCCTTGAATTTTATAGGATTTTTTTGGAATGTTGTGGAATTTTATAAGATTTTGTGGAATTTTGAGAACACTTGAGTAATTTTGAAAGATTTTTCATATATTGTGTGGAAATTTGTACAGATTTTGTGGGATATTTCTAGAATTTGGAAGGGTTTTGAGAAGATTTCAGGAATTTTGCGGGATGTTTTCGTGAAATTTTTGGATTATTGTGGAATTTTTTGGAATATTGAGGAGACATGAAGAATTTTGATGGATTTTTCCTAGATTGTGTGGCAAGTTGTCAAGATTTTGTGGGACGTTTCTGGAATTTGTTAGGGTTTTGAGAAGAGTTTGGGAATTACGTGTGATTTTTGTGGATTTTATGGGATTTTGAGGAGACTTTAAGAATTTTGATGGATTTTTCCGAGATTGCGTGGAAAATTGTCAAGACTTTGTGGGATATTTCTGGAATTTGGTAGGGTTTTGAGATTATTTTGGGGATTTTGTGAGATGTTTCTGGAATTTCATGTGATGTTTGTGGAATTTTGAAGGGTTTTGAGTTGACTTGAACAATTTTGAGGGATTTTTCCTAGATTGTGTAGAGAGTTGTCAAGATTTTGTGGGATGTTTCTGGAATTTTGTGGGAATTTTTTGTGGAATTTTGAGGGATAGTGAGGAGATATAAAGAACTTGGATACATTTCTCCTAGATTGTGTGGAAAGCTGTGTTGATTTTGTGGGATGTTACTTGAATTTTGAAGGGTTTTGAGAATATTTCGCAAATTTTGTGGGATGTTTTCGGAATTTTGAGGGTTATTGAGGAGACATGAAGAATTTTGATGGATTTTTCCTAGATTGTGTGAAAAGTTGCCAAGATTTTGTGGGTTGTTACTGAAATTTTATGGGGCTTTGAGAAAATTTCGGGAATTTTCCGGTATGTTTCTGGAATTTGGTAGGGTTTTGAGAAGATTTGGGGAATTTTGTGGGATGTTTCTGAAATTTTGTTGGGTTTTCAGAAGGTTTAAAGGGATTTGTGGGATGTTTGAAAAATTTTGTGGGATTTTCTGGAATTTTGTGGAATTTTGAGAAAATTTTAATGATTTTGTTGGATTTTCTGGAATTTTGTGTGATTTTTGTGGAATTTTGAGGGATTTTGAAGAGACATGAAGAATTTTGATGGATTTTTCCTAGATTATATGGAACGTTGTCAAGATTTTGTGGGATGCTTCTGGAATTTGGTAGTGTTTTGAGAAGATTTCGGGAATTTTCTGGGGTGTTTCTGGAATTTTGTTTGATATGGAGCTGACTTGAAAAATTTTGAAAGATTTTTCAGATTCTGTGGAATGCTTTCAATATTTTGTGGGATGTTTCTGGAATTTGGTAGGATTTTGAGGAGACATGAATAATTTTGATGGATTTTTCCTAGACTGTGTGGAAAGTTTTCTTTTTTTTGTAAGATGTCTTAGGAATGTCGTAGGGTTTTGATAAGGTTTTGGGGATTTTGTGGGATGTTTCTGGAATTTTGTGGGATATTGAGGAGACATGAATAATTTTGATGGATTTTTCCTAGATTGTGTGGAAAGTTGTCGAGATTTTGTGGAATGTTTCTGGAATCTGGTAGAGTTTTTAGAAGATTTTGGGAATATTTTGGGATGTTCCAGGAATTTTGTGGGATTTTTTGTGGGAATTTTGTGGGATTTTTTGTGGGAATTTTGTGGGATATTGAGGAGACATGAATAATTTTGATGGATTTTTTCAGGATTGTGTGGAAAGTTGTCAAGATTTTGTGGGATGTTTCGGAAATTTGGTAGGGTTTTGAGAGGTTTTTGGGAATTTTGTGGGATGTTTTTGGAATTTGGTAGGGTTTTGATAAGGTTTTAGGGATTTTTGTGGGATGTTTCTGGAATTTTGTGGGATTTTTGTGGAATTTTGTGGGATTTTGAAGAGACATGAAGAATTTTGAGGGATAATTCCCTGATTGTGTGGAAAGTTGTCAAGATTTTGTGGGATGTTTCTGGAATTTGTTAGGGTTTTGAGATGATTTTGGGGATTTTGTGCAATGTTTCTGGAATTTTGTGGATTTTTGTGGAATTTTGTGGGATTTTGAGTTGACTTGAAGGATTTTGAGGTATTTTTCTGAGATTGTAGGGAGAGTTGTCAAGATTTTGTGGAATTTATCTGGAATTTGGTAGGGTTTTGATATGATTTTGGGAATTTTGTGGGATGTTTCTGAAATTTGGTAGGGTTTTGAGAAGATTTCGGGAATTTTGTGGGATGTTTCTGGAATTTTGTGGGAGTTTTTGTGTAATTCTGTGGGATTTTGAGAAAATTTTAATAATTTTGCAAGATTTTTCTGGAATTTTGTGGCATTTCTTTGTAATGTTCTGGGATGTTGAGGACACTTGAACAATTTTGAGGGACTTTTCTTAGTTTGTGTGGAAATTTGTGGAGATTTTGTAGGATGTTTCTGGAATTTTGTGGCATTTTTTTGGAAATTTGAGGGATTTTGAAGAGACATGAAGAATTTTGATGGATTTTTCCTAGATTGTGTGGATAGTTGTCAAGATTTTGTGAGATGTTTCTGGAATTTGGCAGGGTTTTGAGATGATTTCGAGAATTTTGTGGGATGTTTCTGGAATTTCATGTGATTTTGTGGAATTTTGAAGGATTTTGAGGTTACATGAAGAATTTTGAGCGATTTTTCTGAGATTGTGTGGAAAGTTGTCAAGATTTTGTGGGATGTTTCTGGAATTTGGTAGGTGTAAGAGACGGTCTGAAGATTCCCTCATCTGTCTCACAACCGTCTCAAGGACAGAGACTGAGACCCTGAATATCACAAGGGACTTGGTTTGGGCGTTTGGGCCTAGCTGAGATGGATGTTTGCTCAGTGATTGTTTGCAGGAGGTTGCACGGTACACTGCCCTCGTTCCTGCTGGTGAACAGAGGCTTGGTAACCTGCGCAACGAGTTCTCCAGGACTCAGGGCTCTCGTTCCTGCTGGTGAGCAGAGGCTTTTGCGTGGTACCCTGTGCAATGGGTTTTCCACGACACCTTGCCCTCGTTCCTGCTGGTGAGCAAAGACTTGCAAGACATGGATCGCTCTGTACCCTACACCTGCTCCCCGCGCAATGGAATTCATCACAATGATCATCAATCTCCTCTGGCTTTGGCCCTGCGCCCCTCGCTTTGCAGAAGACTATAAAATTATACCCCAAACTTACCTTCCTTTGAGATCTCCCCAACGGACAGAAGACTCTGCATCGTTGGACGGCTGAGTGGACTTTGACGTTGGTAGCTCTAATCCCCTTACTCTCTTTTCCTTATGCTTTGCTTTCTCCTTTCTCTCCCTCTATCGCATATTAGTGCTGATGAACACTCCATAAAGTGTGTTTTGCTGTTTAAGTCCTTGCTTTGCTGATAATCTTTTGTACTCTAAGACCGACTAAAAGAACCACATCACGAATCCCACCTTGCGGATCGTGACAGGGAGCTGCATCCAGATTATTTCATGTGAATCCCCTGAGTTGTCCAGCTGCCTCTGTGCCCCGTCCTCGGGAGTTTGTGGCCCAGGCACGGCATGCAAGAGCTGTGGCACACCATGGGTAAATGAAATTAAGTGGTAAGGCTGACATGCCAAAGCAGCATTTTCTAGGCACAGCTCCTAGGAAACTTCACAGGGAATTGCATACAATATTTGTGGCATTAGAAAGTGTTATAATTCACTGCTCTTATATGACCACCAGCTGCTAGCTTAAACCTACTACAATTTCTGCTCTAGAACAACCAAGCTGAAAGGTAGAATTAAACTCCTTGTGATGGTAATCCCCTTTTTCATATATTTGCACAATATCTAGTGCAGTGGGGCACTAATAACAATAGGAAGTTTTAGCTTTTAATTTTAACCTTCAGTCTGTCTGGGTTAGCATTTGCCTTTAAGGTGACTTAACATTTTGCATGTAATTACAGTCTCTGGATCTTTGAAAAGAGCTGTTTCTCTTGAGTTTTCTGAGTGGAATAAAATACATTTATTAGCCTGTAACCTTTTTTAAATCCCCCTCCCATATGGTATTCATGTGGCATCACATATAACAATGTAGGATAATAACCTGCATAAGATGGGCTATCATGAATATTGATGAACAGGGTAATGAAGATCTCTGTGTATGGTGCATGACTACATATGGGCAATCTATTGATGCAATTTCTTAAGATTAAATCAAAATAATACACGATAAACATAAGAGTTCTACTGGCTTATCTGATATTTCAATCCATTTCATGTTTGGGAAGAACTGAAATATTAATAAGCAGAAAGATCTGTTATTCAAATTAATTCTAGCAGGAAAGAAAACAATTTCGCCCTTTTTTTCTTTACCTGTTGACTTGTGGGACGGATGACAAGCTGATATGTTTCCCTGGAGGCTAACATCTCATGTTCCAGAATACAGGCTTTCATTAAAAAATGATGACTTGTGAGGAGATGTTCATATTCATGTGAACACAGTGCAGGTGCTCATCTTCTCTAGTGCCTACAGAGAGCCTGAAACAACCAGTGTGACAAACAAAGCACAGCTGAAACAGCCGACAGCAACTCCAGCATCAGTGATGAGGATTTATTCGTGTTCTTGTTGGGTTTGATCTGCCAGCACTATAAAAACTCCGGGGTCACTGATGGATAGATGCTCTGAATCCTCCATCAAGGCCGGTCCAGCACCGTGATGAGCAATGTGTGATGGTCACTCAAGCTCCATCTCCAGGTTAACCACACTTTTTGCCCTCACTGCTCACAGAATGCGTCTGCTTCACTCTGGTGATTTAAGGGCTTCTTCTAATTTCCATCCTAACTTTCTGCACCAATTTTACCCAATTGTTATTATGCCAAAAATCTCTTTTTCTTAAATAGTTGTGAGCTACCACTGCATATTAATGTCTCCCCCTTGAGTGCTGCAGCTATATCAGCTCTCAACCTTCACCTCGACTATCATGCTGTGTATTCACCTGATCATGGGGACAGCTCTTCTCTCCACCTCTTCCGCTTGGAATCACTTTCCCCAAACTTTAATCAGCCTTCCAAGTGAGGGTGTACCTCAGCCATATGAACAAGCATCAACACTTCCATACATCCACCTCTTCTTTTCCTGTCTGAAAACTGCTTGCAGTATTTTCCAATTTTCCTCACTTTGGCTGCTGACAGACAATCCCTAACTTTGACTGGTCCCCACGTCCTTTCTCACCTCAGTGATTGCCAGCTGATGAGCTCTCAGTTTGGAGCAGACAGTGCTATCATTGATCCTGCAGCGTTACCTTGCATGCTGAGTAGCCTCCCTCTGCAAACTCCTCTGGTTCTTGCTCTTTGTTTGTTGCCACAGGGAAGCGGGGCTGTGCTTTAGGTGCTGTGTGTTCAGGAGCACACAAGGCAGGGGGGATTTTTTATACAGGAGAAAGTGAAGGGTGTGAGGAAGTTGAAGGCAGTGCTAAAGCATTCTGCTTTTTTAAAAAAATAAAAAGAAAAAACTCACCTAAATTACCCATTTTCTCCAGAGTTACTTCTGCCAAGGGAAAGGAAAGATGAAACCGTGATGATTTTTCCAGCTGACTGTGAATGACATTCTGCTTTGGGAAGTGTTTGGATTACTGCTTACCTGAAGTGCTGGATATGGCAGCATGTTTTCCCTCTTTGCAATGTACAAGACTATTTTAGAACTTCTCTTTTGTTATTGGTGTGGAAAACAAATGGATTTTAGGGTAATAATACAGATTCTTAACTCTATTACATATTCTAAAATCAATTTTTAACAGAAGTTTTAATTATACATTACTTTCTTTAAAAGGGCGGAGGTACTTCAGATTGTTGATTGTGCTTGCAGAGACTTGGTTTCTTTTTCATTTTCATTTTCTATCCCCATTATCCCTTTCCTGTAACCAATTTCAGTATTGCTAAGGAGCTTTCACTCAAATTGACAAACATTCGTAAAAACTCACTAAAATTAATACATTCTGAATCAATGCTGCTATTATTTTTTTTTTATTTTTGTATATTTATTAACTTGGAACCTCTGACCCTGATATAATGGGAAGGAAGAGTCTTTTCTCTCTTTTCAAAAGCAAATTTCTTGGTAAATTGCAGCAGAAAATGCTCAGTCCTCCTCATTAATGGATCTGTCTTACACTTCACATGGCATGACTTGAGCAGTAAAGGGTGAGTTTTCAGCTTACACCACACACACCTAATGAATTCCTGAGCTGCTTGAATTGCAGAGCTGCCCAATTTATCATTGTGCAAAGATGACAGTGGTCTCGATACCCTGATTAACGTGGAACAAAATATATTTATAACAATAGTTTATTCTAAGCCTGGAGATAAAACTGCCTTTCTGCTGCCAAGCAGTCAGCACCCACGGCATGCAATTAGCAACTTCCTTCCACTGCTTTGAAAGACATTACTATCATGTATGCAGATAGTGGGATTTTTTTAGGCTAAGTTATTGAAAATTAAATAGAAAGTTGTGAAAAGGAACAATAAATGGGTTTTCCATCTGAAAGCCAGTGGCTTTATAGGGAAAATCCGTAAGTGTGGCTGGTTTCCTGTATTGTTTGTTACAGAATAGTCATTACACACTTCACAAGTGAAGGGTATTGTAATCACAGTAATGGAAAAATGTAGCTCAGTTGTAAACTTGAACAGTGTTGGGGTTTTTTTGTTTCTGAGATAGCCTCTTAGCTGATTACATTTTTGACCACAAGCATTTCTTAAATGTTAGGCCACATTTTTCTCCTCATTATATAGATGAAACTTGTAAAGAAAACCTTTTCCAGTTTCACAAGTTTCTGATTAATCCAAAGAGCATTATAAATCTACAATAAGTTTGCCTTTTGACTAGCAGCGTTTGTAATAGCTTTAAAAAAGTAATCATTAAATGACTAATAACAAGCAATTGCCTTGATGCTCCTTGTTTTCAAATACCTATCTCAATTTAATGTCTTCCTGCAAGAAATTGTCAACAAAAATAATACAAATAAAAATGAGTGTTTGGTTAAAAGATGTCTCTAAACTTTGAAGTGGCAGGACTGGAAGAAGTATTTCTTTTATTAATGGAAAAGTGTTGCTATTACAAGTAATGCTCCAAACGATGACGACCCTTCTGACATGTAGTGTAATCAGTCTGTACATGGTATGAGCAACCTGTGCTGGGAGTTGGAGTAATGATCACCGTACCAAAAATAACCAAAATTTGGCACAGGTTTCAGCAGGACCAGGCGTTCATTTGCAGATGTAGAGCCATGCAGGGCTTAGAACCATTTCTTGCAGCAATTGCCTGAAAGTGCTAAGACCCTGAGACAGAGTGGGATTCAGTTCATTTGAGGAAGAGAGATTGCTGATGGTGCAGAAGGATGTGGAACAGGTGAAGACTTGAGCTGGAAGCAAAACATGAATGGGAAAGGGAGCATTTGTGTGTAGAGGCCGGCAGTGAGAAAGGCAGAAAGCTGAGTCCTTAGTTCACGGTGGAGCCTAGCAGTTGTCTAGATGTGCCTCTGGTTTGCCTGCACTTCAGTAGGTTTTCCTCCTCCCTAATTTCTTGTCTGGATTTACTACTCATTTTCCAATTTTTTTGGTCAAGTACTGTGTGCCAGGCAGAAATGCTGGCCAGAAGCGCAGTCAGCGGTGTCCTAAGATGTATTGCTCAAAGAACGGCTAAGACATCACTCCCAGTTCACGCTGCATTGACAGCTCAAGAGCAAAGAGCCTGAAAAGTAGAACCAAGGATGATGAAAGCTGTTCATATTCCTGCCAGAAGCGCATGGCGCTGCAGCTGGTGACGCTCTGTGCCACAGCCCTCAGCTGTGAGGTGTCTAGCACATCTCGGTGAGCAACCAAGTGCTTCCGAGGACAAGCGCTCTCCCACACGTTTCTGTCCAGGCTGGCCAGCGATAGCCTAAAAACAGCTGCTCAGAGAGAAGGGTAGGAGAGAAACTGTGAGTTTGAGCTCACAGCTGAGAATTTTAGTCACTTGACTTCCACCCCATGCTTTCTAGCCTGTTCTAAGAAAAGTAGAGTCCCCAGAACAAGACTCTGTCAGGATATTCTCCCAGTGGAGAAGCTTATGTACAGTTAACGTTCTTATCCCCTTTGTAAACTTGTACCCCTTGTTTACTCCGATGGTTATTAGTAAGGTTAATTACTTACCAGTTTCTGAAGTGTTTTAAAGGTTCTTATGAGACATTCCTGTACCCTTTCCCTCACTTCCTTGCTATTATATAACAAAGCAGCTCCCATAGAAGCTGTGCCGCACTAGAACAAAGAAACTCCCAGGAAGCTGTGCAACTGAGTAGTGTGCAAAGTAAGGCATGCAAGGCACCAAAACAACGAGCTAAGAGAAGAATAAAAGGGCAAGGAAACATATTCTAGCAAGCTATGATGAAAGATCATCTCCCTGCATCACCTAAACCTGCTTAGAAACCATCTTCCTGCATCACCATGACCTAAAGAGGACAGGAATGGCCTGACACCCCTAGACAGTGAACCTGAACAAGAGGCCTCCTGGCTACTTTCCTGAGGACGGAAGCCCCAGCTCTGCAGTGTGTGCTGCAAAGCTGAATTGTGTCTCCTCCTTGGAGCTGACAGTGTGGGAATGGCCATGGTGCAAGCAACCCCTTGGGCCCCCCCCCACCCCAAGAGCCAAATCCTAATAAAAGCATCAAACAGGAGTCTTGCCTCCTGGCCAATTTGTTTCAATTACCGTGTGCCGCACGGGCCGCGGCCGAGGGGGCCTGGACCCAGCCGGAGCTCCTCCCGGAGCCCAGCGGACTCCAGCTCAGCGGGGGCCGCAGGGGGGCACGGCTTAGGCTTGGCAAGGTGTGAGCAGCCGTGGTCCGGCCCAGCCTCAACCGGGGTCCCGCAGCCTCCCGTCCCCACCCGGTCACTGCCAAGGCTGGCCCGGCCCCGCCAGGCCGAGCCTGTGTGACTCAGCCCTTCTGGGACACAGGGCCAGAAAGACTTCAGCCCTGAAGCAGCAGGCTTTGAGTTCAAGCCTTGGGAAGCGCTTGCCAAAGGCTTAATGGCAATTCATACGTTCATCAAGTCACCCCACTGAAAGTTATGTTTCTAGAATCTTCCCGTATCTCTCCCCAGATTGATTGCAATTCATCACAGTATTTTGCAGCTTTCTAACCCCAGCCTGTGTCTGGACCCATGCCCTCAGACTGCGCCCTCACACCTCCCCTAGATATTGTTCTGTCTGCCCCTAGTCCTGGTCTTTGCACTTTGTTCCTGTGCTGCACAGGCTTTATGGGCCTCATCCCTACTTGATTTTCCTATTCCAGTTGGTTTTGGGGACTCCACGGCACTCGCTCCTTTAATTTTCTCCTCGGTTGTCTGGGTGTCAGGGGACCCTGAAGTTTTGAGGATTGTTGCGGCCACTGTCAGCACGACTGTAAGGGCCGCAGTGCAGCGGGGCCTGGCCCGACCGGCAGCCGAATACCTCCTCAAAGGTGGAAGCAAGAGAGAGATTTCCCGGGCTTGCTTGTCTGCAAAATGTCAATCTCACAGAGGTGGATCCAGCTTTTTAAATGCTTTAATAGGTAGTCAGTTCCCACAGCTAGCCAGCTCTTGGATTTTGCTTGGCACAGAGGCAGCTCTCGCTTAGCAGCTCCTCTCAGTAACATCATTTCCATGGGGGGCTTCTTCCCTGCTCACCAAATAGCAATTCATGCAAAAGCAGCACAAACTGTTCTTCCTGTCCTCCTGTCTTTGCTAGAGAGTGCCTTTCAAAGGGATAATAATTGGGAGCGAGGGGGTTTACATTTTCCATTGCAAAGGAGCCTCCTGCCTCCCTTAGCAGGCCCCTGTCTTTCAAACAAAGACACACACGGTCTCCTTTTGCACCTTCACTTGGCCCCAGCCACTCCTGATCATTTGAAGGAGCGACTCAGAAAAGGGGCGGCAATCCCCCAAGGCCAGAGCTGCTCCAGGCTGCTCCTGGTGCCTTGGGCTTTTGAAGGGGTGCCGCGGTGGCCTTTGTGACACAGGCACGGGGTGCCGCGGTGGCCTTTGTGACACAGGCACGGGGTGCCGGGGTGGCCTTTGTGACACAGGCACGATGCGTCAGGGGCTGTGGTGACGCGGGACCTTGCGGTGCCCAAAGTCCATTGTGACATGGCAGAGCCCCTCCCCAGCTGGGGAGTATATAAAGGGCTTGTGGGGCCCGGGTCAGTCCCAGGACAGTGGCTGTGTCCAGGTACCTGTGTGCGCCAGAGGACTGCAGGCATGCAGGAGGAGAAGGCAAAGCCCAAGTCCCAGCCCCACAGGCCCTGGCCCGGCTCACAGAGAGCCCAAGCCTTGAGGGAGCAGCAGGAGGAGGCTGAGAGGGCAAGCAGAGGGAGGAGAGGAGCCGTGGAGTCCTGCGCTGAGGAAGAGGCAGAGGTCTGCCAAGGAGAAATGAACAAGTTCCAGCAAGGGACTCCAGGGGAAGCCTGCACTCAGCCACAGCTGTGCCCAGGAGAAGCCCATAGCTGCCAGGAGCTCTCTGAGTGGGAAGAAGGCCTTGAGCAAGAGCAGGTCCAAGTATGGGGGAGCTCCTGGCATTTCTGGGACTGGGATGAGGGCAAGGAGCAAGAGCCCTCCCCAGTTGTCTCCGAGTGGGACGAGTGCAGGGAGCAGGAGCTGTGGCAGGCAGACAGCGATCACTGTCAAAAATTTTCAGATTGGGAAGAATCTCCTGAGCAGCGGCTGTCCCCAGGAGAAGGCACGAGCTGCCGGGCACTCTTGGACTGGGAAGCTTGCCACAAGCAAGAGCTGTCCCTGGATGGCCAGGAGGTGACTGGAGGCAAAGCAAAGAGAAAATCCTCCAGGTCCAGCTGGGATGATGACACTGATGGAGAACTGGCTCAGGACAGCAGGGAATACTGTGACATCCTGTGCAGCCAGCTCAAGCCCTGGCAGCGGGAGGACGATGACTGGGATGAGGTGAGCGTCCTGGAGCTGCACGAGGAAGGAGAAGAGGCCAGGCAGCAGAGACTGGCAGATTTAGCCCAAGAGGGAAGCCTGCTGCCTGTCCCTCGAGAAGCTTGGGTGGAGAGCCAGGAACCCGAGCTGTGCCCACAAGAGCAACTCTGTGCCGGGCCTGGCCCTCTGGCAGCCCAAGCCACAGTGGAAGATGTCTCTTCTCCTGGGCAGCCACTTCCCCACAGGAAAGGCCGCTCGCTCTTGAGGCGGGGGCTGCGGGCGCTGCGGGGGCTGTTCCGCTGCCCCTGCCTGGCGGCACAGCCACAGGATTAGCGCCCGCTGGCAGCAGCACCAGGCTGCAGATGGCGGCTGCCCTGCGGCCTGCCCGGTGCCCCGAGGTAGCCGCACGGGCTGCCCCGGCCTGCGCTGGCCCTGCGGCCGCTCTGCGGCACCCCCGGGGCGGCTCCCCGAGGGCACACGGCAGCCCAAAGCGGCACCCAAAGGGGGACCCTCACTGCCGGGGCTCAGCGCCGCATCCCGGCCCATCATCCGGCCAGGAAGGCACCTGGAAAGTCATCGGCTCCCAGCGGCAGCCTGGCACTGCCAGTGGCACCCCTGCACCGGGTCCCCAAGGGCCACAGCCACACGGCTCTTGGCCCTTTGCAGGGACACTGGCTCCAGCTCCTCCCTGCTGGACTCCAAGGCCATTTCCTCTCCTTCGGAAAGGACTTTGCTGATCCTGTGGCACTTTGGCCATGAGGAATGGACACAGGCAGGAGGTGTTGCTCCCAGGACATGACGGCGGCCTGCTGGACTGCAACACACACAATTCTAACAAAAGAAAAGAAAGTTGTATTTAGGAAGTAGTAGTAGGAAAGAAAAAAACCCAACCCCCCCCCCCCCCCCCCCACTAAAACCTGCATAAGACCCTCCAGAAACCAAAAAATGATAAAGAATAAGAATAGGAATATTAGGAAGAAGAGGTGGAAGCTGAAGTAGATCAAGACATAGTAGTACTTAAAACATGGAAAATTAAGAATAAGAATAAAATGTTGGAGTCTGGAATGCAGAGTGTGTGCCCTTGTTTCTGATACTTAGTTATAAGATCCAGTTATAAGTTCCCCCAGGCAGGGCAGGTCCCTGGGTGCTGCCCCTGGCCCAGATAGTTTTCAGATGGGAAACACTATCAGAAGTAAGGTTTTAGAAGACAAAATGTCTTCCCTGCTGACAGCACCGTAAGGAATAGCTGCAGGGCAGAGTTTTAAAAACAGAGGTTGTCTTGACCTCTCTACAGCCTTGCATGGTTCTCAGCATGATAGATCAGGGGAAAAAATATTATAGTGGGTCAGACACATCACATTGCAACAGAGATGCAACAGCACCCCTGATTTTTCCATGGTTCTGGATGACAAGAACTAGGATACTGTTACCGCTGAAGATGAATAGATCATGCGGACACAGGTGGAGGTGTGCTGAAAAGAAGAGCAGAGTTTATAGTTTATTTCCTCCCAGGATTTATAGGCTTCTGACCACAGCCAGGGATTGGATGGTCAGGATAACACTTTTCTCACTGCACTGGCCATGAGAGATGCCCATCACAAGACGTGTAACAGAAAGAATGTACACATATCTATGTTTACAGCTACTCTCCTGGGAAAGTCCTTAGAAAACCATGTCAGCAAGCTCAGAAGCTGAGTTTTCAGGGCTACATCTCCCCCTTTTTGGTTTAACAAAAAGAAAAGAAAAAAGAAAAATGAACAAAGAAACTAGCAACATTATAAACAATCAAAAAGATAAATAATAGGAAAATACAATACTCCATACAATCAGAAGGCTGTAATTTCAGGGTGATAGCTCACCCTTTCATTATTACAAAAAAAACCCTTTTTTTTTTTTTTTGAAAAAAAAAGCAGAAAAACAACAAAACTCAAAAATAAATGAAACAATTGTCCAACATCAACACCTGCTTGTGGATGGCTCTCAATTTGGTCACAGAGGCAGAATCCATGGCCAGATTGAAAGGCGCCTGGGAAAACTTATGAAATGCTCTGACAGCAGCCTGTAATTCCATCAATTGGGCTGATCTAAACTCATGACTCTCCAAAAAAATAAAACAAAAACCACCAACCTAAAAACAAAACAGCGACATCAATGGAAAGATTAATCTAATAAACTTGAGGAGCAGAAACTGCTTGCAGAACCTCCTCCAGCATCTACAGTGCCTCTGGGGTCAGTGTCAGAGGTGACTTTAAATCAGAGTCCCCCTTTAATAGACCAAACAAGGGAGACAGTTTAGTCGTGGTCAGTCCCATATGAGGACACAACCATGTAAAACTCCATTAATATTTGGACATCATTCATGCAGTGTCTGCACTGAATGCAAAAAAAAGAATTGCACCTCCAGATGCGGGACTGTTCGTCCCAAAAATTATTTTGACCCTCAAATAATTTCAAGGAGGTTGTTTCTGGAGTCACTTGCAGCTCCATATCATTGGCAAATGCCAGCCAATTTTGCATGCCTTATGGCAAAATCTCCATTGATATCTCTGTGTGGGCTCAGCATTAATGATAGCTGGCACCAGAAAGGCAAATTTGGGTCTGTCATCAGGATGCAAAGGAATTGCAAAGAACAATCCTTCAGATCCACAATGAGGACTAGCCAATCAGCAGGAAGCATGGCAGGTGAAGGCATGCTAGCCTGCAACATCCCCATGCTTTCCATCATAGCATGAACTTTCTGGAGGTCTTGCAATAACTTCCATTTCCCAGACTTGTTCTTGACACAGAAAACAGGAATGTCCCAGGGACTGGTTGAAACTCCAGATCACTGTGATCCAACTGTTCTTGCATCAAGTCACGGAGGGTGACTAGTCTATCATGGGAAAGGACAACAGAATCTGCTGAACAAAGAGTCAGTCTCAAGTTCTTCTTTGCATAGAATCTGTCAGCATCGGCTCCAAGGGTCACTCTGGGGCCCATCAGCAAACCTGACAATCGTGATGTCCATGCCAGTGTCAAAAACCCGCAGAAGCTAATCTCTGACAGCACCTCACCAAGGATGGACAGGAGATGGATGGTGTAGACCCATTCAGGATGATCCCTGGCTGTCAGAACAGCAGTCCAGTGACCCAGGGAGGTCCAGGGAACCCGAAGCCACCATCTCCCCGCAGCTGGTTCTCAGCTCTGCGAACATAAAACTCAAAAGGCACAAGGTGAGCAAATCCAGGTCCTGCAGGGATAGGAACAGGAGGGGTGAGTGTGGAACCCATGGCAGAAATGCACCCCAGGAATTCCGAATCAACGTCCCTTGGGTGAGCAATAGTGCCTTGAGCAGTGGTATTCATCCACGCCAAAAGAAGAGCACTCATGCCTTCACCCACTGGACCAAAGCATTCGGAAACACGTGGAATGCCTGATACGCTCAGCTGCACAGTCATTTGACAAGAGGACAAGGTCCACAGGCCAGCTGAAGAAGCTCCAGCAGCCTGGGACCCCTGGCCCATCAAGGCCACTGACTTCGCCCCTGCGGCAGCACCACCCGAGCCAGTGGTAACTAGCGCGGGACATTGGTCTGCCGCGGCCGCAGGAGGCGGCGGGGGAGGGCCGGCTCCAGCCGCAGGCTCGGGTGATGCCCGGGAACCCGAGGCGGGGGGGGCTGGAGGCAGTTCAGCACAGCCCGCCTCCAGCGCCG
Source organism: Cyanistes caeruleus (assembly GCF_971803275.1). Lineage (NCBI taxonomy): Eukaryota > Metazoa > Chordata > Aves > Passeriformes > Paridae > Cyanistes > Cyanistes caeruleus. The sequence continues at coordinate 2,257,761 of NW_028255890.1, read as the reverse complement.
GGAAGGACCGAGGCGCCAGTAGAGGCACAGCCTGCGAAGCCGCAGCACCGTCCTGCTCTGCTGCAAGGGGACAATCCAGGCTCGCAGGATGGGAATCCGGCAGCATGGGGCTGGCAGAACACGGCTTGGCATCGGCACCACTCGCAGAACCCGCCCCCACCCCCCACGAATCCGGCACGGGGCGGGCAGCGCTCAGAACTGCCCCTAACAGCGTTTCTTCGGGGCGAAAGGTCCAAGAAGCGGTGCCAGCCGCTCCTCTGCTGGAAAAGCGTGCGCGGCCACCGGCGTGGAGCCCGGGCCCTGCCCGTCCCCCACCGCGGGGCAGGGCATGGCCCAGCCGCAGCAGGGACACGGGACCGGCCCTGAGGCATCCCCCAGGGTGGGCGCCGCCCCCCGTTCAAGCACCCCCCCATCGGTCTGTGCCAGGAGGGCACACGGAGGAGGCGAGTCCGCCCTGGGCTTCCACCGCCGGGGCATGGGCCGAGGCGGCGCTACACCCCCTGGGTCCGCAGCGCTCCCAACGGCCTGCTGGCAGGGATCCAACCCCGCCCCGGGCCTACACCGCCGGGGCGCCGGTCGAGGCGGGTCACACCCACCGGTCCCGCGGCGGCCCCGTTCAATCCGTCGCACCTTCGCCAGATCCCGAGCAGCCGGAGCAGCCGGGGCTCATAACCGACCAGCAGAGCCTCAATCAGGGAATCGCCTAAAGGGTCCCAAGCTGACTGTGAAAAAATCGCTTCAACCACAGGGAAAAACCCCTCAATTCTCCCATACTCACACAATCGCTGAAAGTCAGCATATGAAACATCAATCCCTCTCTGATCAGACACCGCATGCCATATTTCCAGAACCAGGCCTTCGCTGAGAGAAAGCCCAAAACCATCCATAGCCACAGGCTAGACAGTACCCTGTAACACACGTGCAAGACACGTCGGGGTTCCCCAGATGTTACCGCTGAAGATGAATACATCACACGGACACAGGTTGAGGTGTGGTGAAAGAAAGAGCAGAATTTATTTTTCCTCCCAGGATTTATAGGCTTCTGACTAAGGCCAGGGATTGGATGGTCAGGATAACACTTTCTCACTGCACTGGCCATAAGAGATGCCCATCACAAGACGTGTAACAGAAAGAATGTACACATATCTACGTTTACAGTTACTCTCCTGGGAAAGTCCTTAGAAAACTATGTCAGCAAGCTCAGAAGCTGAGTTTTCAGGGCGACAGTCTATCTCAAGGCCATTTTCATCTTGGGACATCACTTATCTTCCAGACTACATCCTGTACCTCAATTTTAACATGTAACATCTGTAAAGCGCTGCATCTGCCTTGTAACACTGATTCTTTTGATTGCTTCGAATAATAACTTCAATAACAGTTACTATTTAGTTAGGACAAATCAATTCCATTTACTGCAATCCCGCATTTCTCTTTTTGACCACATTGATTCATGCTTTTAAAAAAAAACAACTTGAATCTTAGTATTTTTTCTATATTCTCAATAATCTCATTTTTTGCATTCACTTTATTTCCATTTCTAATTTCTTTAACATTTCTTGTGCTGCATCAAGTTTTTTCCACTCTCTCTCAAATTTGGTTAACATTTTTTTGAGCTATTATAGTTACTTTCTGTTCAGTATTCCTTGAATTACTGAATGGATTATGGAATCATACAAGGTAGAAACAATAATCTTAAGGTAAAACACAATATCAAAAATTTTAACTTTTTCCATTATGTACTTTATAAAGGTTATCTCACCAATCAGTCTTCAGAAGAGAATTCCATTTTTGAACGGGTACATGTGTTACTCTTTTAATTTCTTCAGCAATTTTCGTGATGGCTTCTCCATGATCATTTATTTCCACACAACATTCAGATTCATTAAACTTTCTACAAACTCCCCCTACTTCAGTTAACAGATAGTCCAGGCCCATTCTGTTTTGATCTACTCATACTCGCATTTGTGAATGTTGCTTGGCCAGCAACTTTAGGGCAGTAGAGGTATGGTTTAAAATGACTTTAACTACTGCTTGGAGCCTTATGAAGTGATTCAAAAGATAACATATTCCTCCTGGACCTCAGTATAACGAAGAAGGAGGGTTGTATAACTCCTAAGGTACAGGATCTTTTCCACTTCTGAGGTAATTCCCTATACACTCTTGGCTCACAAATCAAATCTATTATGTCAAGGGCTTTCCATTTGTTACTTGTTGTATCTGGTCATTCTCAATAGAATTTTAGGTCACTTATGGATTGCTAAGGGTTAGCTCCAAGACTTTTATACTAGCACAACTAGCCGATGGAGCCCCGGCCCAGCGGGGCTGTGGGGCGAGATGGCTCCGCGGCTCCCTGGACAGCAGCCAACCCTCTGCCCCTTCCAGAGCTCGGCACCAGCGGCTGCTGGCCGGGCCTCAGGGCTGGCCGGGCATAGGAGGCTGGGGCTGGCTGCAGGTAGCGCCCGGCCGAGGGGCAGAGCCCGCGCCAACCATTCCCTCCTGCCGCTCTCTCCAGCTGGCACAGGACAGGAACCGAGCGGCGGAGGACCTGCGTCGGGCCCTGCCGTACCTGCAGAGCCCACAGGAGCCCCTGCGAGCGGCGGCCATCAGGTTCATCGGTGAGCCACGAGCCCGGGCTCCCTCCCCGCCCCGCCACAGCGCGCCCCCTGCCCCGGCTGCTGCCCCGGCAGCGGCACCCGGGCCCGGTGCCCTGGAGCCCCGCCTGCCCTCGGGGCTGCTGCTGCCGGCCTCTGGCAGCCGTGCCCTTGGGCTGAGTCAGGATGCGGCACGGGCCCGGGCTGAGCCCTGCCGGGGCGGGAGGGCGTGTGGCCACAGGGCTGGCAGCGCCGCTGGCAGGGAGCTGTGCCGCTGGGGCCCTGACAGGCTCTGTGTTCCCAGGGATGGCCGGGCGGCTCCTGAGGCGGCAGAAAGAAGACCTGCAGCTAATTTACAAATGTGAGTGAGGGCAGCGGGCTGTCAGCGGGGCTGCTGGGTGGAGCTGCAAGTCCTGGACTGTCTGCGAAGGTCTCTGCTCAATGTGCGGATGAGGGGCGGCGTGGGTGGATCACTCCGAGGTTTCACGTGGGGCATTCGTGGCCAGCAGCTTCGGGCTGATCCCCTTGGTCCCTGCTCCCTGCTGGCCATGGCAAGAGCCGGCTGGGATGGCCCTGGCCGGGGGCTCTCTGTGGGCCTCCGCAGGTCTGGGAATCTGACCGTGGCTCTGTTCATCTCTCTTCCAGCCCTTAAGAACGTGGTTTGTGACACCAGCCCTGCCATCGGAAACCTGGCAATTCAAACATTTTACATCACCCAGGCAGTAGAGACGGCTCGATATTCCATCTTGGAGAACCTGCAAGTTCAGCTGCGCAGGGCATGGAGGACACGGCCTCGTCTGTTGGGCCTCAGCTGGCTGCGCTGCTGGAGCTCTGCTGGCAACTGACCCGGCAGGCTCTGTCTGCTGGGGCCACCTGAACCAGCAGAGAATTTTTTTTGTTTCTTAAATATTGTTCTTTTCTTCTTTTCATTTTCTTTTAGGATATAAATATAGTATATATTATAATAGGCAGTCACTTCCCAAGACCTTTATCTTGCTGCCCATGGTGTACAGGGCATAGAGGAAGCGGGGAAAATGTGATTCCACTTGGGGAATCACAGCTCAGCAAGCTGCCCAGGCATGCAGCGGTGCAGGGAAAATGGCCAGAAACCCTTGGCCTTTGGTGGTTCTGCTGAAGGCACAAACGCTGTCTCAGCCAGGAAGCGCCGCCATCTGTGTCCTCGTGCCCGTGTGGTGCTGGCTGGGTTGCTGAGGGCTCCCACGTGCCTCTTGATCCTGCTCCTCTGGAGCTCCTGTGGGGCTGTGGCGCTGCTGCCGGGCTGCACTGGGGGAGACTGTGAGGGAACAGGGCACTGGGAGGCTGTAAATGGATGAGGGTCTGTGGAGGCCCAGGCGGGACAAAAGCGTGGGAAGGCGTGAGGGGCATGTGTGGAGGCTGGAGGCTCCAAAGGGGACAGGAGGCCCCTGAAAGGCCGGACCGGTGGGAAGACCTGAGGAATTGGGTGTCAGAGGGCATAAGCAGCCCCCGGGCAGCCACCTTTTTCCTGACAGCCGGCCGACCTGGCACTTCCCCAGAATGTCTCCCAGGCCTGCAGCAGAAGCCCTCGAGGCTGGGACAACACCCCTCCAGGAGGGTGCGGACAGCCCAAGGTGTGCCCAGGCTGGGCTGGCTGGGGACATGCAGGGCAGGGGGGTGCTGCCAGGCCACGGCCACTGGGTGCCTGCGATAAGGGGCAGTGGGCAGAGGCAGGGCTGGCCGCCAGCCCGGGCCCTCGCGGCTGCCCAGGACGCGGTGCTGTGACTGAGGCTCCCCTGACACAGAGCTCGGGGTCCGCAGAGCTGCTGCCACCAAGGGGAGGGTGGTGATGTCTCCTCCAGCAGGGCTGCCCAGTTGCTGCTGCTGAAGCGACTCAGGAGCCCACAGAAACAGCAGCAGAGTGTGCACAGGAACAGCAGCAGAGTGTGCACAGAAACAGCAGCAGCCCCAACGTCGGCACCTGCACAGTGAGGCGTCTGCAGCAGCTGAGTGCCAAACAGGGGGAGGCTGTGGGCACAGTTGCCTTTGGTTTGGCAAAAGGCTTCAGCAGAATTGGCCACAATGGCTTTCTCTTCACTTGCCAGCCTCACAGCAACGCTTGGCAGCTTCAGCTGCAGCCTGTGCCCCTGACTGACTTGGATGGCCGTGCTTGAGGGCGGGCTCGCCTTCCACCTGTCATGTGTTGTTGTAGTGCGTCTAAAAATCTTGGTATCTCCCAAGAGTAAAACTCACCTCTGTTTTGTGTAATGTTAGTTCCTACCTGAGAACCTTCTCCCTTCCCCCTTCCCATTGGCTGTATCCTCTCTGTATCCCCGATCACCCCCACCCCTTTGTATAAGAGATAAGATCCAGGGCATTTCTGTCTCTTTCTTGCCCCGGATGGACGACAGACAATAAACCTGCAATTTGGATTATTCCAGCAAGTATGGGCCTCCTGTGTCTAGATACTTTGAGTCCGTGTTGTATCCACTTATCCCTCCGGCCCCTGTTCCCCAGGGAGAAGGGGCAGGGAGAGAGAGAGTTACACCCCTTGCTCCTGCAGAGGGGCAGGGAGAGGGGTGTCCCGGCCCTGCCTCCCGATGGGGGGGTGCCAGCCTACCGAGCCTGGCGTGGCAGGGTGCGGGCCCCCGCCTGGCTCCTGCAGGGGAGGAGCTGGGTCTCTCCACAGGCTTGGTAAGGGAATGGAGCCCCCAGAGCCCGGCGTGGGGGGGTGCAGGCAGAGAAACCCAGGGAATACCAGCCCTGGAGAAGATGAAGGTATGCTAACAGCGACTCCTGTAGTATACAATAGCAGCTGATATTCAAGTCAGTTATGTTAATATTAACCAGCTGCCATCTGATAGTTTCTTACAGTTTGTAGATCGACTGAGACTACAGATACAGAGACAAGTTAAAGAACCAGTGGCCCAGACAGAACTGCTTCAAGAAATGGCCCAAAGAAATGCCAACGACGCTTGTCGTAGAGCAATTCTGAGTCTACCTATTAACCCTCCACCCACCATAGCAGATATGATTGAAGCCATGTGCCCAGAAAGCAGACTTGTACAGTGTACACGGCAAGAAACCAGGCAACCCAAGGACAGTGGCAGCAGTGACACCAGGAATGAATAAGCCACAGATGTCACCAGAACAGCTGCAGCACATCGTCTGTTTCCAGTGCAAGAGGCCAGGACATTTTGCAAGGAACTGTCCTCAAACCCAGCAACAAGGGAAACACTAGAAAGAAGCTCTAGCCAGTCAACCAAGAAACTAAAGTCTCAGCGCTTTTCTGTCAAGCGCAGAGACATAAAAATGACAGACCTGAAGCAGAAAAAAGACTCTATTTTAATGGGAAAAGGGGAGGAAAGGGAGCGGGCTGAGAGGCTGCAGAAATATAATTGTGAGGAACGTTTGCCTAATAAGGTCTGGCAACCGCAAAAGTGATTCAGTAAGTGATTTGTAACTTGTCATGAGGTGACTTTACCTTTAAGGTGGTTTTAAGAGCTAAGGAAGTTGAAGTTGCTGGTGGCTGATGAGAGTCTTTTCTCCTGACCAATTATCGGTCATTACTGGGAATTGACAGCAGTTTTGAGCATTGAAAAGGGAGATCAACTTGTGAACCCTACCTTAAGATGTAAAGTCAGAGCACTCTTGGGCTCTTTGTTTCCTGGCTGTGAAAGGTAACAGAGCTCCAGGCCTCCCGTTCTCTGCCCGGCCATGTGGCCGGGCGGGGGCTGGGCTGGACCCAGCGGCTCTCGGCCAGGAGATGGGGGCTTGCGGGGGGCTTTCCCCGGGCTCTGGCCAAGCCAAGCCGATCTCTGGCTCGGCTGCAGGTTTTGCTGTGACTAAATTTACTAGAGACTGCCGAGTGAAGAAAGAAAGAGGCTCTGAACCTGCGGCGGGCTAAGGCGGCGACTACACTTTCCAGAACAGCCATGAGGAATCTTCTATCAATGACAGCTCCAGCTCCTGCACTGACAGAAGTCACAGAACCATCTACAAAGCCTGGGCAAGATTTTAACCCTTTCATTACCCAGATGAGACTTGCAGATTAATCTTTTTATCCAGAGAGGGAAAAAGAGAGTGATCAACATGAAAAGAGACTTTATAAACTACCAGTGACAGAAAAGAAAAGAAGCTTCAGAAAAGGTAGAGAATAAGGAGATGCTTTAATTAAGATGAAATATTTTTCTGTTCAAGCTATGGAGATGGACAATAAAGTCCTGAAAGGACTCCTTTAATTCATGATAGAGTATGTAGGGAGGAATAAAGTGTTCAAAGTGTAAATTTTGAGTAAAAAGTAGAGTAATTGTGGTACAGTGAAGTGCTGGAGGATTTGAAGCCTTGAGAGGCAATGAGAAAACTGTTTTCTAGTGAAGCTTACAGAGACAGATGAAGAAGACTTTTGCTTTTGAATAACTCGTCCTTAAAATGCCATCCCTAGACTCATGGCCCATACACACTTCAGAGTGATGTGAAGTGGGAGGAGTGAGCTCTGATAACAGCAGTTCTGGGCAGCTGACATCAGGGCAATAGAAAACTATGACAGAAGTAGTTTTCTAGTGAGAAACTCCATAAATTAACAGAAAGAGACTTCTGTTTCTCTACAAAGACTGGTGAAAAGACTGTAGCAGGAATTGGGACTGTTCTAACCATCCAAGCTCCAAAGTTTTTGTCTCTGTGGTCATGTGAACAAGGGAATAGTGGGTAGTGGGGGATAAAAAAGGTTTTTCTGGAAGTTTATTCTGTTGTTCTTATTATTGTAGTTTGTGAATAAACGTTCTTTATTCCTTTTAAGTTTTATGCCTGTTTTGCTCTTGTTCTAATCCATATCTCACAGCAAGAAATAAGTAATTTTCTTAGTTACTGGTTTAAAACCACGACATAACTTCTAAAGATTTTTGCTTCAGATCTGATCGTTGGACTGTCATTGGAGTAGACTTGCAGGATAATTCACAAGACCCGTCTGGACTGGATAGTAGGTATTTTGCTATTGGAGACACAGCACATTCACCAATAGAGATTGAGGTGGCTCCCATGACAATTAAGGGAGACCTAACACACCTCACTCTCTTAGCTAGGTGCCCTCAACCACCTTTCTATGTAGACAAAGGGCAGGTAATAGCCCAGGTGATCCCTGTTCCAACAGAAATCCCAGGAGATGACAAAGCACCAGGAATCTACTGGGCAGAAGTAGTGGGTGAAGACAAACCCATTATGGGATGGAACTTAACACATAAATCAGAACATCTCCATGTAGAAGGGTTAATTGATACTGGGGCAGATGTGACTATCATACCTGAAAAGGTGTGGCCCTCACATTGGGAACTGTAACCCATGGCAGGAAAAATACAGGGTGTTGGAGGAATGAAACTGGCTAAAATTGCTAAAGGTATCGTCCAGATTGAAGGTCCGGAGGGTAGGTTAGCTAGTGTCCGACCTTTTGTTATTGACTACAAGTGCCCGCTGTGGGGAAGAGATACCATGTCCCAGTGGGGAGTGAAATTATCAATTCCTGAGACACCTCTGGATTTTTGATGGAGGCCACTGTAGAGTGTCCGGTCCAAAAGTTATCTTGGTGTCCTGGTTTAGGGCAGATTTGGGAGAAAACCTCCAGTGGGGCTCCCCCAGGGAAGCAAACCCACGTGGCCCTTTTCTCCCACCCTCCAACCGGTTCGGGAAGAGATTTCTCTGAGTGAAGTGGAAAAAACCTGTTTATTTCACATCCACAGCACTACCTGGCACAAGAATGAACGATATCAAATTACAAAACCTCTTGCCGTTCAGAAGAGATGACAAACTTCAGAGGGTCTCTTTGCTGTGGGTGTTTGCTCTGTTATCAGTCTCTCTGGTGTTGGAAAATGCCGCTGCCCAGGCTGGGCTCCCGGTAGTCCACGGGTGCAAGCTCCCGGTGCTCCCTCGAGTCCCCAGTTCAGAGCAGGTTCGATTCGTTTCAGAAAAAGGGAAAGAAAACAGTCCAGGAAGACCTCTCTGCTCCGGCTAGCTGGAAAGCCAAAGCGATCTGTGTCTTGTTGTCTGTCTGTGTGGAAGTCAAAACTCCCGATGCGGGGGGAGCAAGTACAGTCTCTGATAACAGACTCGGTGCTTCTTTTCCACTCACTTTTACTCTTAGATGAAATTTTAAGAATACAAAACCTGTGTCTGGGTTAGGTGGATGAATGGGGATACAATTTAACCTCCTAATCTACCCAAGACACTTGGGTAGATAATAATCCAGTTTGAGTGAACCAGTGGCCTCTCAGCAGACAAAAACTTGGGGCGCTAGAAAAGTTAGTAGAACAATAATTGGCCAAATGACACATAGTAGAAACAACCAGCCCTTGGAATTCCCCGGTGTTTGTAATAAAAAAGCCAGGGAAGGATAAATGGCACCTCCTTCAGGATTTGAGAGAAAGAAACAAAAAAATAGAGGACATGGGGTCTCTTCAACCAGGTATGCCATCCCCAACTATGTTACCACAAAATTGGCTACTAGCAGTACTGGATATTAAAGATTGGTTTTTTCAAATTCCCCTGGGCCCAGCTGATGCGCCAAGGTTTGCCTTTTCCATTCCCACAATTAACCGAGAAGCCCCAATGAAAGGGTACCACTGGACAGTTATTACCTCAGGGGATGAAAGCAAGCCCCTTCATCTGCCAGTGGTATGTGGGGTCTTTGCCGTCCTCAGTGCGTGCTGAAAAGAGAGATGCCATCATTTTGCATTACATGGACGATGTTTTGGTATGCTGTCCCAAACACAACATGCTGCAAGACACCCTTGACCTAGTGGTTAAAGTTTTAACCTCTGCTGGATTCCAATTGCAGGAAGACAAAGTTCAAAGGATGCCACCTTGGAAATACCTGGGCCTGGAAATTACCGCAAGGATGGTTGTTGCACAAAAATTGGAAATTATTGGTAATCCTAAAACTCTAGCAGATCTCCATTCCCTATGCGGGTCACTAAACTGGGTCAGACCCCGGCTAGGTCTCACCAATGAGGACCTGGGCCCCCTGCTCAATTTATTGAAAGGGGAGAGAGAGCTGCTGTCTCCCAGGGAGCTGACTCCAGAAGCAAAAATTGTGATTGAAAAGGCACAAAAGGCCTTGACAGAAAGACAGGCACATCGCTTCAAACCTGAGCTGCCTTTCAAATTTATTGTCCTGGGCAAATTGCCACACCTACCTGGGTTAATATTCCAGTGGGCCGAGGGGCAGACAGATCCACTCTTAATAACAGAATGGGTTTTCCTCTCCCATCAATGACCCAAAACTATCACCAAGCCACAAGAGCTGATGGCTTAGCTGATTCAGTTGGCCAGGGTAAGGCTGCATGAACTGGCAGGTTGTGACTTTATGTGTATTCACCTCCCAGTCAGGCTCTCTGGAGAAGGCAAAAACTCCCCTGAGAGACTGACCAAAGAGATGTTTGAGCATCTGCTGCAGAGCAATGCTACCCTCCAGTTTGCTCTGGACAGCTCTAGTGGGCAAATTTCAGTTCATGCGCCAGCACACAAATTGTTTCATGAGGAATTCCACCTCATTCCTTGTGAGAAAAGGAGCCAAAGGCCACTCAAAGCTCTCACAGTGTTCACTGATGCATCTGGGACATCTCACAAGTCGGTGATGACTTGGAGAAATCCACAGACTCAGCTTTGGGAAGCTGATGTTGAGTTTGTAGAGGGGTCACCCCAGATAGCTGAACTGGCTGCGGCCATAAGAGCCTTTGAGAAGTTTTCAGAACCGATTAATTTGGTTACTGACTCAGCCTACGTAGCAGGAGTGGTGTCCAGAGCGGAGCAGGCAGTTCTCAAGGACATTGAGAACGAACATCTCTTTAGATTGCTTTCAAAACTGATTTATTTGGTTTCAAATCGAGAACAACCTTTCTATCTGATGCTTATAAAGTTGCATACCCCATTGCCAGGTGAAATCGCTGAGGGAAACCGGGAGGCTGATTCCCTTGCTGCCCCAGCTGAAAAGGCACGTCTCCCAGATGTGTTCCAACAGGCAAAGATAAGTCACCAGCGATACCATCAAAATGTGCCAGGACTGATTCATCAGCTCCAGCTGACACGGGGTCAGGCTAAAGCCATCGTGGCTACCTGTCCCAGTTGTCAGCTCCAGGCAGTGCCATCATTAGGCCTGGGGGTTAATCCCCGAGGAATTGAAAGCTGTGAAGTGTGGCCAACAGATATCACTGACATCCCCAGTTTTGGTCACCTTAAGTATGTACACGTGAGCATTGATACATACTCAGGAGCAGTGTATGCCTCTGCTCATGCAGGAGAAAAATCTGTACATGCCAAACAACACTTAGTACAGGCCTTTTCTGTATTGGGAATCCCTAAAGAAATTTAAACAGATAATGGCCCAGCGTATCAATCCAAGGAGTTCCTGGAATTTGTCCAGCAGTGGGGAGTGGAACATAAAACTGGCATCCCCCACTCCTCCACAGGTCAAGCTGTGATTGAGTGTGCACACCAGACGCTCAAACAAGTCCTAGCCAGGTAAGGTAGCGAGGCAGTGTGGATGTCTCCACAACAAAAACCCTGTAAAACTCTGCTTGCCATTAATTTCCTAAACTGCTCATTTGAAAACATGAAGCCTCCTGTGACTCGGCATTTTAACAGTGATGATCAGTTTTAATTGTCACAGCGTCCACCAGTTTTAATCAGGGACCCTGAAACTTGGCAAACCAAGGGCCCCTATGAACTTGTCACCTGGGGGCGTGGTTACACATGTGTCTCCACCCCTGCAGGCCCCTGATGGATTCCTCAGAAACGGGTAAAACCTTTTGTTCCAAAGAATCCAGCCCCAGCAATAAGAGATGAGAAGCAAGTGGCTGTTGCTTCCAAGAGAAGACGCCACCGAAGAGAGCAAGAAGAAACCTTTCTAGCCTCTGACCTGCATGCTTTGGCAGTAAATAAGTTTCCAAAAATGTCTGTTTCCTTGTTTTTAGAAATAACCTACCTCTCACTCAAATCCATGATGAGCCTTAACCCTGCTGTCATCGTGCTCGCACTGAGCAGCCTGACAGCGGCCTGGATCGTCACACAGCCACGCCAGAACATCTGGGTGACCCTGGCACAAACACTTCATCAAGAAAACATATGTCTATCTACTTGAGCAGCGAAAAATCCTATGTCTACCTGCCTGGTACGAATTCCATTGCAGCATGATGAATTTACCCATCGCTTTAATACACTGACTCCTGAAGCAGGTAATGAATTTCCACAGCACTCAAATAGAAGCAGAGTTTAAAAACCCCGTCAAAGAGTGGCTGCCACATTTTCCTAAGGCAAGCCAGGAACCCCAGGAGTTAGAGCTACTGGGTTCCTCTCCAGCATTACACTGTGTACACTTTAGGGTCAGTCTTCCAATTAATAAAGAAACCTTCCACAATATAGTACAATATTGAGAAGAATTCACAGCAAAAAGGTGGTGCCACGTCCTAAGCTACATCAAAAGTGCACTCCTCAGCTCATACACATCTCAAAAGCCTCCCCAAAGGACTGTTCCTCATTTGTGGGGATAGCGCATGGGCAGGAATTCCACCCTGTCTCCTCGGAGGGCTGTGTACCAGAGGGCGTCTATCACTGTTAGCACCCAATCAAACATTAATTGGTGAATGGACCAATAAAAATAATTTGACGAGGAAAATTCAGAAGAGAAGTGCTACAAATTTAGATGAGAATTGTGATTCGGAGATTTTTCATTGGTCCAAACCAAAAAGAATTGCTGCATCCATTTTCCTTCTTTGGGTGGCTGCAGCCAAGGCCCTAGGTGAATTGGGACACCTAGAATGCTGGGTGGTAAAACAAGCCAATTTAACATCTAGCGCCATAAGTGCCCTCCTAGAAGATGAGGAAGTTAGCAGGCAGGCAACACTCCAAAATGGTGCAGCGATAGACTTTCTCCTATTGCTCCACGGGCATGAGTGCCAGGAGTTGGAGGGTCTCTGCTGCATGAATCTGACATCGAAAGCTCCTAACATCCATGCCACACTCCAAGAGATGAAAAGCATGATCGGACAAGTCAAACAAGAAGCAGATGACTGGTTTAATGGACTGTTTAAAAACTGGGGACTCTCGGGGTGGTGGGCTTCAGTAGTGAAAACTATTCTGTCACTGCTAGTCATTATTTTGCTAACGGAGTTTGGAGTTTTAAGCAGGATACTATACAAAAGCACAATTAAGCTGATCTCAGCTACCTCAGATGTCAACCATATAGAGCTGGCAGACCAGAGTAACCCTCACCAGCCTGCAAATGGTACTTGGTAGGCCACTTCAGGTCAGTAAGTCATATAAGCTCATTTCATGAATTATATAGAACAAAATAGGGGGAGATGTGCTAGTGCACAATCCTGGGTGTGCTTTAGTTTCTGTGTAAACCCTCCCTGCAGCTGTGACGTGTTTTTCCCTTCCCCTCCCTGTCCCTGAAATGTTATCCCATTGCTTGGTATTATATGTCTCCCCGCCCCTCTCCCAAGGTTTGAAAGTAGCCGGGAAATATTTCCTCCCTCTCTTTTGTTCCTCCTGGATCCCAGCCTGAATAAACATCTGACGTTATGCTGGAGGGAAAAGCAGCTGTTTGGTCTTTATCTTGGTCATGAAGAGCCTCCCTGCCCTCCCCTCGACAGAGCTAGCCAGGATTAATCAGGAGGGACAAAGTGGGGCTACTTCACACCTGGCTCCCCCAAGTGTCCTCCAGACCCGCAAGTTCTTTCTAAATTCCCTCCCCAGACCCAAAACTGCCCTAAATGTTCCTCAGAAAAGTTTCCATGGGCCCCAAAGTGGCCCCTTTTACCCTGTCTGAGAAAATGACAAAAGTTAGGATCAAAAGACTAAAAATAGGACTAATTAGCATAAAGAGGGAGAAAGAGTGGTCAATTAATTAATGAAGGGAATTGTGGTTGTTATGGATTATATTAATAAAAAAATCAAGATCCTTGTTGAATAAAAATAATTGGATTTATTTTAGCAAGCGGCAGCAAGCAAAACAGCGCTGGGCGGCCGGGGAATCACCGCTCCACCAACGGCTAGCGCCCCCCTCCCCAAACTTCAGAGCCCTTACAGTGTCTTCAGTTCCGGTTTCTGCGTCATCCGGGTTGATTCTGCTTCTGCGCGGCTTGTTGCTAGGTGGTCGTGTTTTGCTTTTCGGTGGTCGTGGGGAGGAAGATGCTCCTCTTCGTCACAGCATCGCCCTTGATCTGCAAGCCAAGCTCCATTTTTGGCTAAAATATTGGATACACAAGTTATGCTTCAAGCTCCATATCTGGCTAAGGTAATGAGTATACAAGTTATGCTCAACAACAGGATGTCCTTGGAGTTTCTGCCAGTTCTGCTTGGAACTTTTCAATTGCCAATATCTTGCTTAACCCTTTATTTTCTTGTTTTTACGAGCAAACTCCTTACATACTCATCACACCACCTGCTATTATAACTCAGTCCCCAGCCCCTCTGTTACCTCTGTCCACCCCGCAGCAGGCAGGGAGGCTGGGGAGGTAGTTTTAGCTTGCCAGACGAGGCCCTAAAAACGAGGCTCTTTCCCTATGCTGAGATGGCAGTTGCAGCTTTATTTCTTGGGATCCTTCAGGGTGAGATGGCAGAAGGGAAAGAGGAAGAGGTATGGACAGGCACTCCTTTTTCAGGACAGGGGAAGGGGCTGTGGGAATTTACACAAACAATAAGGGAACCTGGGGAGAACAAGATAAGGGAAAGAACTTACAAATCTACATTTTTAGGGGTACATTCTTTGGGTCATACCATTTTTCCTAACTGCATTACAACAAAAAGCCCAACAAAATTCTCTCAAATACACAAGAAATTCCAGAAATATCCCACGAAATTCCTAAAATCTTCTCAAAACCCTACCAAATTTCAGAAACATCAAAAAAAATCTTGACAAATTTCCACACAATCAAGGAAAAATTCATCAAAATTCTTCATATCTACTCAAAATCCCTCAAAATCCACAAAAATCCCACAAAATTCAAGAAACGTCCCACAAAATTCCCCAAAAAATTCTCAAAACCCTAAAAAAATGCATCCCAAAAAACCTTGACAACATTCCCCACAATCTAGGAAAAATCCCTCAAAATTCCTCAAGAAAACTCAATATGCCTTAAAATTCCAGAAAAATCCAATGAAATTATAGAAACATCCCGCAAAATATCAAGAACTTTCCACACAATCTAAGAAAAATCACTCTAAATTCCAGAAACATCCCAAATAATTACTGAAATTTTCTCAAAACCCTACCAAATTCCAGAAACATCCCACAAAATCTTGACAACTTTGAACAAAATCTAGGAAATATCCATCTAAATTCTTCATGTCTCCTCAAAATCCCACAAAATTCTACAAAAATCACACAAAATTCCAGAAACATCCCACAAAATTCCCAAAATCTTCTCAAAACACTACCAAATTCCAGAAACTACCCAAAAAATCTCGGCAACTTTCCACACAATCTCAGAAAAATCCCTCAAATTCTAACATGTCTCCTCAAAATTCCCAAATAATTCCAGATACATCGGACAAAATTCCCGAAATCTTCTCAAAACCCTACCAAATTCAAGAAACATCTCACAAGATCTTGACAACTTTCCACACAATCTCGGAAAAATCCCACAATATTCTTCAACTTAACTCAATATCCCACAAAATTCCTAAAACATCCCTCAAAATTCCCAAAGTCATCTCAAAACCCTCCCAAATTCCAGAAACATCCCACAAAATTCCCAAAATCTTCTCAAAACCCTACCAAATTCCAAAAACATCCCATAAAATCTCTACAACTTTCCACAAAATCTAGGAAAAATCCATCAAAATTCTTCAAGCCAACTCAATATCCCATAAAATTCCAGAAACAACCCACAAAATTCCCCAAATCATCTCAAAATCCAACAGAATTCCTGAAACATGTCACAAAATCTTGACAACTTTCCACACAATTTAGGAAAAATCCCTCAAAATTTTTCATGTCTCCTCAAAATTCCCAAATAATTCCAGAAACATCCAACAAAATTCCCAAAATCTTCTCAAAACCCCACCAATATCTAGAAACCTCCTAGCAAATCTTGACAACATTCAACACACTCTAGGAAAAATCTACCAAAATTCTTCAAGTCAACTCAATGTCCCTCAAAATTCCAGAAACATCCTATGAAATCTTGACAACTTTCCACACAATCTCAGAAAAATCCATCAAATTCCAACATGTCTCCTCAAAATTCCCAAATAATTCCAGAAACATCTGGCAAAATTCCCGAAATCTTCTCAAAACCCTACCAAATTCCAGAAATAACCCACAAATTCTTCACAACTTTCCACAAAATCTAGGAAAAATCCCTCTAAATTCTTCATGTCTCCTTAAAATTCCCAAATAATTCCAAAAACATCCCACAAAATTCCCAAAATCTTCTCAAAACACAACCAAATTCCAAAAACACCCCCAAAAATCTTGAAAACTTCGAACAAAATCTAGGAAATATTCATCAAAATTCTTCATGTCTCCTCAAAATCCCAAACAATTCTACAAAAATCCCTCAAAATTCCTAAAACATCCCACAAAATTCTATGAATCTTCTCAAAACCCTACCAAATTCCGGAAATAACCCACAAAATCTTGACAACTTTCCACACAATCTAGGAAAAATCTCACAAAATTCTTCATGTCTCCTCAAAATTCCCAAATAATTCCAGAAATATCCGACAAAATTCCCGAAATCTTCTCAAAACCCTACCAGCTTCCAGAAACATCCCACAAAATCTTGACAACTTTCCACACAATCTTGTAAAAATCCATCAAAATTCTTCATGTCTCCACAATATCTACAAAAATTCCAAAAACACCCCATAAAATCCCCGAAATCTCCTCCAACACCTACCAAATTGCAGAAACATCCCACAAAATTCCATAAATCTTCTCAAAACCCTACCAAATTTTAGAAACATTCCACAAAATTCTCTAAATCTTGGCAAAACCCTTCGAAATTCCCGTCATAGCCCACAAAATCTTGAGAACTTTCCACACAATCTAGGACAAATCCATCAAAATTCTTCTTGTCTCCTCAAAATCCAAAAAAATTCTAGAAAATTCCCACAAAATTCCCAAAATCTTCTCAGAACCCTACCAAATTCCAAAAACATTCCACAAAATTTGGACACCTTTCCACACAATTTAGGAAAAATCCTTCAAAATTCTTCATATCTCTTAAATTTCTCCAAAAAATATTCCACAAAATTCCCGCAAAATTCCTGAAATATCCCACAAAATTTGCAAAATCTTCTCAAAACTCTTGGAAATTCCAGAAACATCCCACAAAATCTCAACAACTTTCCACACAATCTCGGAAAAATCCATCAAAATGCCTTAAAATCCCACAAAAATAACACAAAATTCCCGAAACATCCCACAAAATCTTGCGAACTTTCCACATAATCTCGGAAAAATCCCTCAAAATTCTTCAGGTCACCTCAAAATTCCTCAAAATGCCACAAAAATCCCTCAAAATTCCAGATACATCCCACAAAATCTTGACAACTTCCTTCACAAATTAGGAAAAATGCATCAAAATTCATCAAGTCATGTCAATATTTCACAAAATTCTACAGAAATCCCACAGAATTCCAGAAACATCCCACAAAATCTCCACAAATTGACACAAAATAAGAAAAATCCCTCAAAATTGTTCAAGTCTCCTCAGTATCCCAGAACATTGCAAAGAAATGCCACTAAATTCCAGGTAAATCTTGCAAAATAATTAAAATTTTTTCAAATACCCACGAAAATCCCACAAAATTTCGCAAACATCCCACAAATTGTGATAAACCTTGTGAAAACGCAACAAAATTCCAGAAACATCACACAAACTTCCCAAAATCTTCTCAAAACTCTTCAAAATTCCAGAAACATCCCACAAAATCTCAACAACTTTCCACACAATATCGGAAAAATCCATCAAAATGCCTTAAAATCCCACAAAAATAACACAAAATTCCCGAAACATCCCACAAAATCTTGAGAACTTTCCATACAGTCTAGGAAAAATCCATCTAAATTCTTCATGTCTCATCAAAATCCCTCAAAATTCCACAAAGATCCCACAAAATTCCAGAAACATCCCACAAAATTCTATGAATCGTCTCAAAACCCTACCATATTAAATAAACATCCCACAAAATCTCTACAACTTTCCACACAATCTAGGAAAAATCTCACAAAATTCCTTATGTCTACTCCATATCCAAAAAAATTCCACAAAATTCCCGAAACATCCCACAAAATTGCCAAAATTTTCTCAAAACCCTTCGAAATTCCAGTAACATCCCGCAAAACCTTGACAACTTTCCACACACTCTAGGAAAAATCCATCTAAATTCTTCATGTCTCCTCAAAATCCCTCAAAATTCCACAAAGATCCCACAAAATTCCAGAAACATCCCACAAAATTCTATGAATCTTCTCAAAACCCTACCAAATTCTAGAAACATCCCACAAAATCTCTACAACTTTCCACACAATCTAGGAAAAATCTCACAAAATTCCTTATGTCTACTCCATATCCAAAAAAATTCCACAAAATTCCCAAAACATCCCACACAATTCACAAAATCCTCTCGAAACCCTAACAAATTCCAGAAACATCCCACAAAAATCTCGACAACTTTCCACACAATCTAGTAAAAATCCGTCAAAATTCTTCATGTCTCCTCAATATCCCACAAAATTCCTAAAACATCCCCCTAAATTCTCAAAATCTTCTCAAAACCCTACCAAATTCGAGAAACATCCCACAAAATCTTGACAACTTTCCACACAAACTAGGGAAAATCCATCAAAATTCTTCATGTCTAGTCAATATCCCCCAAAATTTTACAAAATTCCCCAAAAATTCCCAAAATCTTCTCAAAACCCTACCAGATTCCAGAAACATCCCACAAAATCTTGACAACTTTCCACACAATCTAGGAAAAATCCATCAAGATGCCTTAAAATTCCAAAAAAGTCCCACAAAATTCCAGAAACATCGCACAAAATCTTGACTATTTTCGACACAGTCTAGGAAAAATCCATCAAAATTCTTCATATCTCCTAAAAATCCAAAAAAATTCCACAAAAAATTCCCACAAAATTCCAGAAACATCCCACAAAATCTTGAGAACTTTCCACATAATCTCTGAAAAATCCCTCAAAATTCTTCAGGTTGCCTCAAAATCCCTCAAAATTCCACAAAATTACATGAAATGCGAGAAAGATCCCACAAAATTCTCGAAATTTTCTCAAAACGCTACCAAATTCAAGAAACATCCCACAAAATCTAGACAATTTTCCAAACAGTCTAGGAAAAATCCATCAAAATTCTTCATGTCTCCTCAAAATCCCTCAAAATTCCACAAAGATCCCACAAAATTCCAGAAACATCCCACAAAATTGCCAAAATTTTCTCAAAACCCTTCGAAATTCCAGTAACATCCCGCAAAACCTTGACAATTTTCCACACAGTCTAGGAAAAATCCATCTAAATTCTTCATGTCTAGTCAATATCCCCAAAAATTTTACAAAATTCCCCAAAAATTCCCAAAATCTTCTCAAAACCCTACCAGCTTCCAGAAACATCCCACAAAATCTTGACAACTTTCCACACAATCTAGGAAAAATCCATCAAGGTGCCTTAAAATTCCAAAAAAGTCCCACAAAATTCCAGAAACATCCCACAAAATCTTGACAATTTTCGACACAGTCTAGGAAAAATCCATCAAAATTCTTCATATCTCCTAAAAATCAAAAAAAATTCCACAAAAAATTCCCACAAAATTCCAGAAACATCCCACAAAATCTTGAGAACTTTCCACATAATCTCTGAAAAATCCCTCAAAATTCTTCAGGTTGCCTCAAAATCCCTCAAAATTCCACAAAATTACATGAAATTCCAGAAAGATCCCACAAAATTCTCGAAATTTTCTCAAAACGCTACCAAATTCAAGAAACATCCCACAAAATCTTGACAATTTTCCACACAGTCTAGGAAAAATCCCTCAAAATTCTTCATGTCTCCTCAAAATCCCTCAAAATTCCACAAAGATCCCACAAAATTCCAGAAACATCCCACAAAATTCTATGAATCGACTCAAAACCCTACCATATTAAATAAACATCCCACAAAATCTCTACAACTTTCCACACAATCTAGGAAAAATCTCACAAAATTCCTTATGTCTACTCCATATCCAAAAAAATTCCACAAAATTCCCGAAGCATCCCACAAAATTCCCAAAATTTTCTCAAAACCCTTCGAAATTCCAGTAACATCCTGCAAAACCTTGACAACTTTCCACACAATCTAGGAAAAATCAATCAAAATTCTCCATGTCTCATCATTATCCCTCAAAACTCCACAAAATTCCCACAAAATTCCAGAAACATCCCACAAAATTCTATGAATCTTCTCAAAACCCTACCATATTCTAGAAACATCCCACAAAATCTTGCGAACTTTCCACATAATCTCGGAAAAATCCCTCAAAATTCTTCAGGTCGCCTCAAAATTCCTCAAAATGCCACAAAAATCCCTCAAAATTCCAGATACATCCCACAAAATCTTGACAACTTCCCCCACAAATTAGGAAAAATGCATCAAAATTCATCAAGTCATGTCAATATTTCACAAAATTCTACAGAAATCCCACAGAATTCCAGAAACATCCCACAAAATCTCCACAAATTGACACAAAATAAGAAAAATCCCTCAAAATTGTTCAAGTCTCCTCAGTATCCCAGAACATTGCAAAGAAATGCCACTAAATTCAAGGTAAATCTTGCAAAATAATTAAAATTTTTTCAAATACCCACGAAAATCCCACAAAATTTCGCAAACATCCCACAAATTGTGATAAACCTTGTGAAAACGCAACAAAATTCCAGAAACATCACACAAAATTCCCAAAATCTTCTCAAAACTCTTCAAAATTCCAGAAACATCCCACAAAATCTCAACAACTTTCCACACAATCTCGGAAAAATCCATCAAAATGCCTTAAAATCCCACAAAAATAACACAAAATTCCCGAAACATCCCACAAAATCTTGAGAACTTTCCATACAGTCTAGGAAAAATCCAGCTAAATTCTTCATGTCTCATCAAAATCCCTCAAAATTCCACAAAGATCCCACAAAATTCCAGAAACATCCCACAAAATTCTATGAATCGTCTCAAAACCCTACCATATTAAATAAACATCCCACAAAATCTCTACAACTTTCCACACAATCTAGGAAAAATCTCACAAAATTCCTTATGTCTACTCCATATCCAAAAAAATTCCACAAAATTCCCAAAACATCCCACACAATTCACAAAATCCTCTCGAAACCCTAACAAATTCCAGAAACATCCCACAAAAATCTCGACAACTTTCCACACAATCTAGTAAAAATCCGTCAAAATTCTTCATGTCTCCTCAATATCCCACAAAATTCCTAAAACATCCCCCTAAATTCTCAAAATCTTCTCAAAACCCTACCAAATTCGAGAAACATCCCACAAAATCTTGACAACTTTCCACACAAACTAGGGAAAATCCATCAAAATTCTTCATGTCTAGTCAATATCCCCCCAAATTTTACAAAATTCCCCAAAAATTCCCAAAATCTTCTCAAAACCCTACCAGATTCCAGAAACATCCCACAAAATCTTGACAACTTTCCACACAATCTAGGAAAAATCCATCAAGATGCCTTAAAATTCCAAAAAAGTCCCACAAAATTCCAGAAACATCGCACAAAATCTTGACTATTTTCGACACAGTCTAGGAAAAATCCATCAAAATTCTTCATATCTCCTAAAAATCCAAAAAAATTCCACAAAAAATTCCCACAAAATTCCAGAAATATCCCACAAAATCTTGAGAACTTTCCACATAATCTCTGAAAAATCCCTCAAAATTCTTCAGGTTGCCTCAAAATCCCTCAAAATTCCACAAAATTACATGAAATGCGAGAAAGATCCCACAAAATTCTCGAAATTTTCTCAAAACGCTACCAAATTCAAGAAACATCCCACAAAATCTAGACAATTTTCCAAACAGTCTAGGAAAAATCCATCAAAATTCTTCATGTCTCCTCAAAATCCCTCAAAATTCCACAAAGATCCCACAAAATTCCAGAAACATCCCACAAAATTGCCAAAATTTTCTCAAAACCCTTCGAAATTCCAGTAACATCCCGCAAAACCTTGACAATTTTCCACACAATCTAGGAAAAATCAATCAAAATTCTTCATGTCTAGTCAATATCCCCAAAAATTTTACAAAATTCCCCAAAAATTCCCAAAATCTTCTCAAAACCCTACCAGCTTCCAGAAACATCCCACAAAATCTTGACAACTTTCCACACAATCTAGGAAAAATCCATCAAGGTGCCTTAAAATTCCAAAAAAGTCCCACAAAATTCCAGAAACATCCCACAAAATCTTGACAATTTTCGACACAGTCTAGGAAAAATCCATCAAAATTCTTCATATCTCCTAAAAATCAAAAAAAATTCCACAAAAAATTCCCACAAAATTCCAGAAACATCCCACAAAATCTTGAGAACTTTCCACATAATCTCTGAAAAATCCCTCAAAATTCTTCAGGTTGCCTCAAAATCCCTCAAAATTCCACAAAATTACATGAAATTCCAGAAAGATCCCACAAAATTCTCGAAATTTTCTCAAAACGCTACCAAATTCAAGAAACATCCCACAAAATCTTGACAATTTTCCACACAGTCTAGGAAAAATCCCTCAAAATTCTTCATGTCTCCTCAAAATCCCTCAAAATTCCACAAAGATCCCACAAAATTCCAGAAACATCCCACAAAATTCTATGAATCGACTCAAAACCCTACCATATTAAATAAACATCCCACAAAATCTCTACAACTTTCCACACAATCTAGGAAAAATCTCACAAAATTCCTTATGTCTACTCCATATCCAAAAAAATTCCACAAAATTCCCGAAGCATCCCACAAAATTCCCAAAATTTTCTCAAAACCCTTCGAAATTCCAGTAACATCCTGCAAAACCTTGACAACTTTCCACACAATCTAGGAAAAATCAATCAAAATTCTCCATGTCTCATCATTATCCCTCAAAACTCCACAAAATTCCCACAAAATTCCAGAAACATCCCACAAAATTCTATGAATCTTCTCAAAACCCTACCATATTCTAGAAACATCCCACAAAATCTTGCGAACTTTCCACATAATCTCGGAAAAATCCCTCAAAATTCTTCAGGTCGCCTCAAAATTCCTCAAAATGCCACAAAAATCCCTCAAAATTCCAGATACATCCCACAAAATCTTGACAACTTACCCCACAAATTAGGAAAAATGCATCAAATTTCATCAAGTCATGTCAATATTTCACAAAATTCTACAGAAATCCCACAGAATTCCAGAAACATCCCACAAAATCTCCACAAATTGACACAAAATAAGAAAAATCCCTCAAAATTGTTCAAGTCTCCTCAGTATCCCAGAACATTGCAAAGAAATGCCACTAAATTCAAGGTAAATCTTGCAAAATAATTAAAATTTTTTCAAATACCCACGAAAATCCCACAAAATTTCGCAAACATCCCACAAATTGTGATAAACCTTGTGAAAACGCAACAAAATTCCAGAAACATCACACAAAATTCCCAAAATCTTCTCAAAACTCTTCAAAATTCCAGAAACATCCCACAAAATCTCAACAACTTTCCACACAATCTCGGAAAAATCCATCAAAATGCCTTAAAATCCCACAAAAATAACACAAAATTCCCGAAACATCCCACAAAATCTTGAGAACTTTCCATACAGTCTAGGAAAAATCCATCTAAATTCTTCATGTCTCATCAAAATCCCTCAAAATTCCACAAAGATCCCACAAAATTCCAGAAACATCCCACAAAATTCTATGAATCGTCTCAAAACCCTACCATATTAAATAAACATCCCACAAAATCTCTACAACTTTCCACACAATCTAGGAAAAATCTCACAAAATTCCTTATGTCTACTCCATATCCAAAAAAATTCCACAAAATTCCCAAAACATCCCACACAATTCACAAAATCCTCTCGAAACCCTAACAAATTCCAGAAACATCCCACAAAAATCTCGACAACTTTCCACACAATCTAGTAAAAATCCGTCAAAATTCTTCATGTCTCCTCAATATCCCACAAAATTCCTAAAACATCCCCCTAAATTCTCAAAATCTTCTCAAAACCCTACCAAATTCGAGAAACATCCCACAAAATCTTGACAACTTTCCACACAAACTAGGGAAAATCCATCAAAATTCTTCATGTCTAGTCAATATCCCCCCAAATTTTACAAAATTCCCCAAAAATTCCCAAAATCTTCTCAAAACCCTACCAGATTCCAGAAACATCCCACAAAATCTTGACAACTTTCCACACAATCTAGGAAAAATCCATCAAGATGCCTTAAAATTCCAAAAAAGTCCCACAAAATTCCAGAAACATCGCACAAAATCTTGACTATTTTCGACACAGTCTAGGAAAAATCCATCAAAATTCTTCATATCTCCTAAAAATCCAAAAAAATTCCACAAAAAATTCCCACAAAATTCCAGAAACATCCCACAAAATCTTGAGAACTTTCCACATAATCTCTGAAAAATCCCTCAAAATTCTTCAGGTTGCCTCAAAATCCCTCAAAATTCCACAAAATTACATGAAATGCGAGAAAGATCCCACAAAATTCTCGAAATTTTCTCAAAACGCTACCAAATTCAAGAAACATCCCACAAAATCTAGACAATTTTCCAAACAGTCTAGGAAAAATCCATCAAAATTCTTCATGTCTCCTCAAAATCCCTCAAAATTCCACAAAGATCCCACAAAATTCCAGAAACATCCCACAAAATTGCCAAAATTTTCTCAAAACCCTTCGAAATTCCAGTAACATCCCGCAAAACCTTGACAATTTTCCACACAGTCTAGGAAAAATCCATCTAAATTCTTCATGTCTAGTCAATATCCCCAAAAATTTTACAAAATTCCCCAAAAATTCCCAAAATCTTCTCAAAACCCTACCAGCTTCCAGAAACATCCCACAAAATCTTGACAACTTTCCACACAATCTAGGAAAAATCCATCAAGGTGCCTTAAAATTCCAAAAAAGTCCCACAAAATTCCAGAAACATCCCACAAAATCTTGACAATTTTCGACACAGTCTAGGAAAAATCCATCAAAATTCTTCATATCTCCTAAAAATCAAAAAAAATTCCACAAAAAATTCCCACAAAATTCCAGAAACATCCCACAAAATCTTGAGAACTTTCCACATAATCTCTGAAAAATCCCTCAAAATTCTTCAGGTTGCCTCAAAATCCCTCAAAATTCCACAAAATTACATGAAATTCCAGAAAGATCCCACAAAATTCTCGAAATTTTCTCAAAACGCTACCAAATTCAAGAAACATCCCACAAAATCTTGACAATTTTCCACACAGTCTAGGAAAAATCCCTCAAAATTCTTCATGTCTCCTCAAAATCCCTCAAAATTCCACAAAGATCCCACAAAATTCCAGAAACATCCCACAAAATTCTATGAATCGACTCAAAACCCTACCATATTAAATAAACATCCCACAAAATCTCTACAACTTTCCACACAATCTAGGAAAAATCTCACAAAATTCCTTATGTCTACTCCATATCCAAAAAAATTCCACAAAATTCCCGAAGCATCCCACAAAATTCCCAAAATTTTCTCAAAACCCTTCGAAATTCCAGTAACATCCTGCAAAACCTTGACAACTTTCCACACAATCTAGGAAAAATCAATCAAAATTCTCCATGTCTCATCATTATCCCTCAAAACTCTACAAAATTCCCAAAAAATTCCAGAAACATCCCACAAAATTCTATGAATCTTCTCAAAACCCTACCATATTCTAGAAACATCCCACAAAATCTTGCGAACTTTCCACATAATCTCGGAAAAATCCCTCAAAATTCTTCAGGTCGCCTCAAAATTCCTCAAAATGCCACAAAAATCCCTCAAAATTCCAGATACATCCCACAAAATCTTGACAACTTCCCCCACAAATTAGGAAAAATGCATCAAAATTCATCAAGTCATGTCAATATTTCACAAAATTCTACAGAAATCCCACAGAATTCCAGAAACATCCCACAAAATCTCCACAAATTGACACAAAATAAGAGAAATCCCTCAAAATTGTTCAAGTCTCCTCAGTATCCCAGAACATTGCAAAGAAATGCCACTAAATTCCAGGTAAATCTTGCAAAATAATTAAATTTTTTTCAAATACCCACGAAAATCCCACAAAATTTCGCAAACATCCCACAAATTGTGATAAACCTTGTGAAAACGCAACAAAATTCCAGAAACATCACACAAAATTCCCAAAATCTTCTCAAAACTCTTCAAAATTCCAGAAACATCCCACAAAATCTCAACAACTTTCCACACAATATCGGAAAAATCCATCAAAATGCCTTAAAATCCCACAAAAATAACACAAAATTCCCGAAACATCCCACAAAATCTTGAAAACTTTCCACACACTCTAGGAAAAATCCATCAAAATTCTTCATGTCTCCTCAAAATCCCTCAAAATTCCACAGTGTTCCCACAAAATTCCAGAAACATCCCACAAAATTCTATGAATCGTCTCAAAACCCTACCATATTAAATAAACATCCCACAAAATCTCGACAACTTTCCACACAATCTAGGAAAAATCTCACAAAATTCCTTATGTCTACTCCATATCCAAAAAAATTCCACAAAATTCCCAAAACATCCCACACAATTCACAAAATCCTCTCGAAACCCTAACAAATTCCAGAAACATCCCACAAAAATCTCGACAACTTTCCACACAATCTAGTAAAAATCCGTCAAAATTCTTCATGTCTCCTCAATATCCCACAAAATTCCTAAAACATCCCCCTAAATTCTCAAAATCTTCTCAAAACCCTACCAAATTCGAGAAACATCCCACAAAATCTTGACAACTTTCCACACAAACTAGGGAAAATCCATCAAAATTCTTCATGTCTAGTCAATATCCCACAAAATTTTACAAAATTCCCCAAAAATTCCCAAAATCTTCTCAAAACCCTACCAGATTCCAGAAACATCCCACAAAATCTTGACAATTTTCCACACAAACTAGGGAAAATCCATCAAAATTCTTCATGTCTCCACAATATCTACAAAAATTCCAAAAACACCCCATAAAATCCCCGAAATCTTCTCAAACCCCTACCAAATTCCAGAAACATCCCACAAAATTCTCTAAATCTTCTGAAAATCTTTCCAAATTCCAGAAACATCCCATAAAATTCTCTAAATCTTCTGTAAACCCTACCAAATTCCAGAAACATCCCACAAAATCTTGACAACTTTCCACACAATCTAGGAAAAATCCATCAAGATGCCTTAAAATTCCAAAAAAGTCCCACAAAATTCCAGAAACATCCCACAAAATCTTGACAGTTTTCGACACAGTCTAGGAAAAATCCATCAAAATTCTTCAGGTTGCCTCAAAATCCCTCAAAATTCCACAAAATTACATGAAATTCCAGAAAGATCCCACAAAATTCTCGAAATTTTCTCAAAACGCAACCAAATTCAAGAAACATTCCACAAAATCTTGACAATTTTCCACACAGTCTAGGAAAAATCCATCTAAATTCTTCATGTCTCCTCAAAATCCCTCAAAATTCCACAAAGATCCCACAAAATTCCAGAAACATCCCACAAAATTCCCAAAATCGTCTCAAAACCCTACCATATGAAATAAACATCCCACAAAATCTCGACAACTTTCCACACAATCTAGGAAAAATCTCACAAAATTCCTTATGTCTACTCCATATCCAAAAAAATTCCACAAAATTCCCGAAACATCCCACAAAATTGCCAAAATTTTCTCAAAACCCTTCAAAATTCCAGTAACAGCCCGCAAAACCTTGACAACTTTCCACACAGTCTAGGAAAAATCAATCAAAATTTTTCATGTCTCATCATTATCCCTCAAAACTCCACAAAATTCCCACAAAATTCCAGAAACATCCCACAAAATCGTGACAACTTTCCACATAATCTCAGAAAAATCCCTCAAAATTCTTCAGGTCGCTTCAAAATTCCTCAAAATTCCACAAAAATCCAACATAATTCCAGAAACATCCCACAAAATTCGTGAAATCTTCTCAAAACCCTACCATATTCTAGAAACATCCCACAAAATCTTGCGAACTTCCCACATAATCTCGGAAAAATCCCTCAAAATTCTTCAGGGTGCCTCAAAATTCCTCAAAATTCCAAAAAAATCCCTCAAAATTCCAGATACATCCCACAAAATCTTGACAACTTCCCCCACAAATTAGGAAAAATGCATCAAAATTCATCAAGTCATGTCAATATTTCACAAAATTCTACAGAAATCCCACAGAATTCCAGAAACATCCCACAAAATCTCCACAAATTGACACAAAATAAGAAAAATCCCTCAAAATTGTTCAAGTCTCCTCAGTATCCCAGAACATTGCAAAGAAATGCCAGTAAATTCCAGGAAAATCTTGCAAAATAATTAAAATTTTTTCAAATACCCACGAAAATCCCACAAAATTTCTCAAACATCCCACAAATTGTGATAAACCTTGTGAAAACGCAACAAAATTCCAGAAACATCACACAAACTTCCCAAAATCTTCTCAAAACTCTTCGAAATTCCAGAAACATCCCACAAAATCTCAACAACTTTCCACACAATCTCGGAAAAATCCATCAAAATGCCTTAAAATCTTACAAAAATAACACAAAGTTCCAGAAACATCCCACAAAATCTTGAAAACTTTCCACACAGTCTAGGAAAAATCCATCAAAATTCTTCATGTCTCCTCAAAATCCCTCAAAATTCCACAAAGTTCCCACAAAATTCCAGAAATATCCCACAAAATTCTATGAATCTTCTCAAAACCCTACCAAATTCTAGAAACATCCCACAAAATCTCTACAACTTTCCACACAATCTAGGAAAAATCTCACAAAATTCCTTATGTCTACTCCATATCCAAAAAAATTCCACAAAATTCCTGAAACATCCCACACAATTCACAAAATCCTCTCAAAACCCTAACAAATTCTAGAAACATCCCACAAAATCTCAACAACATTCCACACAATCTAGGGAAAATCCATCAAAATTCTTCATGTCTAGTCAATATCCCCAAAAATTTTACAAAATTCCCAAAAAATTCCCAAAATCTTCTCAAAACCCTACCAGCTTCCAGAAACATCCCACAAAATCTTTACAACTTTCCACACAATCTTGTAAAAATCCATCAAAATTCTTCATGTCTCCAGAATACCTAAAAAAATTCCAAAAACACCCCATAAAATCCCCGAAATCTTCTCAAACCCCTACCAAATTCCAGAATCATCCCACAAAATTCCACAAATCTTCTCAAAACCCTACCAAATTTTAGAAACATCCCACAAAATTCTCTAAATCTTCTCAAAACTCTTCGAAATTCACGTAATAGCCCACAAAATCTTGAGAACTTTTCACACAATCTAGGAAAAATCCATCAAAATTCTTCTTGTCTCCTCAAAATCCGCCAAATTCCACAAAAATCACACAAAATTCCCAAAATCTTCTCAAAACCGTACCAAACTCCAGCAACATCCAACAAAATTCCAAAACTCTTCTCAAAACCCTTCGAAATTCTAGTAACATCCCACAAAATCTCTACAACTGTCCTCACAATCTCGGAAAAATCCCTCAAAATTCTTCATGTCTCCTCAATATCTCAAAAAATTCCAGAAACATCCCACAAAATCCCCGAAATCTTCTGAAAAGCCTACCAAATTACAGAAACATCCCTCAAAATTCTCTAAATCTTCTCTAAACCCTACCAAATTCCAGAAACATCCCACAAAATCTTCAGAACTTTTCACACTCTCTTGGAAATATCCCTCAAAATTCTTCACGTGTTCTCAATATCCCTCAAAATTCCCAAAAATTCCCACAGAACTCTTGAAACTTCCCACAAAATTCCTAAAATCTTCTCAGAACCCTACCAAATTCCAAAAACATTCCACAAAATTTGGAAACCTTTCCACACAATTCAGGAAAAATCCCTCAAAATTCTTCATATCTCTTCAATATCCCCAAAAAATATTCCACAAAATTCCCGCAAAATTCCTGAAACATCCCACAAAATTCGCGAAATCTTCTCAAAACTCTTCGAAATTTCAGTAACATCCCACAAAATCTTGACAAATTTCCACACAATCAACGAAAAATCCATCAAAACTCTTCATGTCTCCTCAAAAATCCCTCAAAATTCTAAAAAAACCCAAAGAAATTCTGGAAAATTCCCTCAAAAATTCCCAAAATCTTCTCAAAACCCTACCAAATTGTAGAAATATCCCACAAAATCTTGAAAACTTTCCACACAATCTAGGAAAAATCCATCAAAATTCTTCAGGTCTCCTCAAAATTCCCAAATAATTCTAGAAACATCCCACAAAATCCCCGAAATCTTCTCAAAACCCTACCAAATTCCAGAAACTTCCTACAGAAACGAGAAAACTTTTCAACACAATCTAGGAAAAATCACTCAAAATTCTTCATGTCTCTTCAAAATTAAACAAAAATTCCACAAAATTGCAGAAAAATCCGACAAAATTTCTGAAATCTTCTCAAAACCCTACCAAATTCCAGGAATATGCAACAAAATCGTGTCAAGTTTACCCACAATCTCGGAAAAATCCATCAAAATTCTTCAAGTAAATTCAATATCCCACAAAAATCCAGAAACATCAAAGAAAATTCTTGAAATCTTTCCAAAACCCTACCAAATTCCAGAAACATCCCACAAAATCTTGACAAATTTCCACACAATTTCGGAAAAATCCATCAAAATTCTTCAAGTCCCCTCAACATCCCACAAAATTCTAGAAAATCACACAAAATTCCAGAAACGTCCCACAAAATTTCAGAAATCTTCTCCAAACCCTACCAAATTCCAGAAACATCCCACAAAATCTTGACAACTTTCCACACAATCTCAGAAAAATCCATCAAAACTCCAATTTCACAGGCCTATTTAACATTTGATCCATCAAAATCAGTCCTTTGATTTGTGTTTTGGAAACTTGTTCATCTTGGGGTATTTGTCATCTCCTCAGGGTATTGAAGGTCCATCAAATGCTGCAGGTTTCATTCTTCCTTTAATATGGTCTATGTGCTGGAGTTTGACTCTTAAGCAGAACTCATTTTTTATTTTGCAGCCTAGCAGTTCTACTGTGGGGCTGTGGGCAGGTCAATTCACTTGAGAACGATGGGTAAATCAGCTCCTGGGAAGATGTGCACGGCCTGGCCCCGATGCTTCAGCATGCTTGAGGTCAGCTTGGCTGTCTCCGACTGTCTAATAATAATGCAGAATAATAGAATTAAGTATTCATTTTAATTGCTGATCAATAAGATGTGTTTTCATCTAAATCTGCGTGCTAGTTTCTAAACCACTACAGTCTGTTTCATCAATGACCTTCCTGATTTTTGCTTTCTAGTTTCTGCCGATCTCATTTTCTCGCCTGTCCCTGGAAGAGGAAGGGATGATGGCTGGAGGTTTGGCAGTCAGCGAGGGCCTGGCCACCACTACAGTTCTGGACTCTCAGCCTTGGAGATGTGATCAGGAATCTGCTGTTAGTTCCCAGTTTTGTATTGCAAAGACTGACCATGCTGCCAGCACTGTGTTTTATGAGTGAATTTTCATTTGGTCAAACTCCAAAGCAGCCTTAATTTTAAGGTGGAATTCTTTGTGGATGAGGCTGTGAAGAATATGGTGTTTATACTCCCATCCTAACGGCAGTACAGTAGAACAACTCCTAACGGATTTGGTAATAAAGACCTAGTTTTTCTTAACTAAACCTGCCCTAGCAAAATTCATAAGCTGGTGATAGCTATCTCTGGAGTGGAAAATCTTTATTGAGTTTATGGACAATTTAATATACTTTGTCAAGCTTTGCTGCTTAGTTTCTGTTTATCCAGAGACACCTGGGGCTACCTTTGCTTCCTAAGGGATTAAACTAGCAAGCACTTAGAATCAGATTTTGGGAAGATGGGTGCAGGAGACTTGGTAATTCACTTCAGAAAAATATAATAATGATGAACACTTCAGATGGAAATGATAGTATTTGACATACTATGTGAAATGCTTTTAAGTTATTTTTTAGTTTTTCTTTAATTTTTAATCCTGGATAAATTAAATGAGGCTTTTGGGGAAAGCATGAGCTGGAATTTATATTGTATTTATATTGCCCCGCCGTCACCGAGGACAGGGCTGTCCAAAGAAGTTGATGCAGCTGCTGAGGCAGAACCGTGACCTGATGCGGCTGCACCTTCGTTACTGCTCTCAGCCGAGGCCAAGAACCAAGTCAGCGGCAAAAGTGGGCATTGGGAGGAGACTCCGCATCTCCCCTCAGTTCTGACCTCCAGAGCATCAAATCAGCTCTTTGACTCACAGCTCACCACAGACCTCGAAACAGGAGGCAAAGATCTACACCAGTTGGCCTTTCATAACTTCTCACCCATCTATTACCTTTCTGTGGCTAGCTTCAGAAAATGGGGGGGAAGCCATTCCAAAGAACATGACCAGGGAAATCACACAGCACTCGGGACTTTTTCCAGACATCAAATTTTTAATGGATGATGTGAAGTATCACAGAAGCAATTCCTGTCCACAGAAAAAAAGATTTCAAATGGTTTTGTCTCAAAGACAATCACTGGATGTTGAAAATTTCTGCTGCTGAAAGTTACATTAGGTCCTCAACACTGAGCAATCAATATCCCCACAATCTAAACTGTGAAATTACCACCTCGGCAAGGAGAAAATTTTCAGGATTTGCAACTCATCTCAAAACTTCAGTAGAACTGAACCAGCAGAATTTCCCTGAGATGCCATTGTGTTCTGGAACCCCTCAAATACTCACTAAAACAGACTTTACTTTCAGTAGGACAGCTGTTGATGAAAATCTGCGGTAAAACCTATGGGAAGTGGCCATGTGCACGCATCTTCCTTCCCACAGCAGGCACAATCAAATCCTCCTTTGGATGGCCTCAAAGTTGAGCAGCACTCATTGGCACAGCCTCTTCTCCCACAGACAGGCCAGTGAGCAACACGGCAGCGCCAGCCAGATGGGCAAGGACAAGAGAGAGCAGATGCCAACAAGGCTTTGAAGCTGTGCCAAGGGAGGTTTACGCTGGGCGTTGGCAAGAACTTGTGCCCAGAAAGAGCCATTAGATCCTGCAATGGCCTGACAGGGGGCTGCTGGAGTCATCCTTGTGGCAGGTGGGCAAGGCAAGCCAGGCCGCAGCGCTCGGGCCCCGCTCTGCTGGCCATGCTTGCCGCCATGGCTCACAGGTTGGACTCAACATTCTCTCAGGGCTCTCTGAGGCCAGGGCGTTCTGTGCTTCTGTGACATCACAGCCTCTGGCGACGGCACGGTGCCTGGCAACTGTCGCCAGCTGTTGCTGCGCCCCAGAGCCCAGGCAGACCTGCTTGCAGAGAGACGCCCAGAGCCTCTGTGCTGCCGGCAGAGCTCTATGGCTGCTCACGGCTCTTCCTCGCTGCTGCAGCTTTACGTGCTGCTGCTCTTGGCCCATCCCCTCGACCCTTCCAGCAAACTTGAGCAGAGCACGGATGCCTCTCCTATGCTTCCGGAGGATTTCTACCTGGAGGAGACGGACCCTGAGCAGATCCTGTGGGTGTCCTGGGCAGTCCTGCTGGTTGGCGTGCTCATCATAGGCATGGCCATGGGATGGGCCCTTGAGAGAAGATTTCAGAGATGCTGGGGAGAGGTGAGGCGGGGCTGGGGGGGTCAGGGAGGCGGGATGGGGCAGACCTTGAGGGCCTCTTGGGCACCCTTTGGCCAGTGCCCTGTGGCAGAAGGGGCCTGAGCTCCTGGCTGGGGAATCCAGCACAGGGGCTGAGCCCCATGGACAGCACCAAGCAGAGGCGGCCAGAGCTCTGCATGCTGCAGCCTCTTCCCCGGGGCAGCCCAGCCCAACTGAGCCCGAGTCTCTGTTTCCGAGGCCAAAGGCAGCCCCACTTTGTGGGTGCCGGCCCCGCTCTTCCCCTCTGCCTCTTCCATGGGGATCCCTGCGCTTTGCCTTGCAGCGGAATCTCCGGAGCCCTTCAGGCCGTGCAGGGCCCCGCCGCCATCGAAGACACGGCTGTCCAAAGAAGTTGATGCAGCTGCTGAGGCACAACCGTGACTTGATGCGGTTGTGCCTTCGCTCTCAGCCGAGACCAACAACCAAGACGGCGGCAAAAGAGGGCATTGGCAGGAGACTCCGCACCTCCCCGCAGCTCTGACCTCCAGCGTGGCACTCCGAATTCAGAACCTTACGGGGAATGTGTGACCAGTGCCCAGCCCAGGCACTGCGACGTTCCCCATCTTAGAAGTTAGCCACACCCCTATTGTTAGTTGTAGGATTCCCCACCACGTTTCCCCCAAGAAGTTGACCTTTCCCTTAGTGTTCAGTTCTAAACAGTTGAAGTATTGAAGTATTTTAGGCTTAAGATTCTTACCCCATAGTCTTCAAGTAACGTTGTAGTGTAGATTTTAGAAGTAGTCAAGAAAATAAAGTTCACGTTTTCTACACGTTGCTGTGTCATTGTCTTGATGTTGCACCTGAGACCTGGGGACTCCTTGAGAGATGGGTTTGCATGGCAGCTCCAGACTGCCTGCAATGGAGAGCCCGAGTGCCCCAGCAGGGTTTGCAAGAGTATGGAGGGCAGCGGGAAAGAAGAAGGTGGCCAATATTCACCTGCCTCCACCTTCCAAGGAAGCTTGGAGTCAAACCCTGTCTGCACGTCAGGGGGGACCCTAAAGGCCCCGGCAGGCATCAGGATGGCCCCAGGACGGGGGGCTCGCAGGACTCTGGGGCACCATGAAAGGAGCAGGATCATCCCTGGAATGCTGGGAGAGAAATGCAGAGACGTCTCCCCTGGGATCCAGGCAAGGGCTGAATTCAGGCAGGCAATTAGATCCACAGGCTGCCTGGGCTATGGCAGCTATCAGTCCTGCTTCATAGATTTCTGGGGGGAGTTTATCTATATAGATCTGTATTTAGTTCTTTCTATTTATCCTGTTGACCCTCCAAATAGGATTAGATTTCATTTGCCTACAAAACATCCGTTTTTTGATTTGTAGGAATCAACTATCTGTTCTCCCAGTTTCAATGACTTCTCTCAAATTCATTCTGCATCTTGCTCCTTTACAGCACCATCAAATACCTCTGTTAAATAAAAGGAGTATCAGTGGAAGGACGACAGTCTTGTTGCTTTCTGAAGAAAGTTAACTTTGATGACATATCTACTTTTAAAAATCCCATAGGAATAAAACTTACAGATCAGCTTTAGAATTTCAGAAGCTGGTTCAGAAGCTCAACTCTTCCACACCACTTAACTTTTTGGGGACATTCAGCAGCAATAGCAAACAAGCACAGCAAAGAAATGGAAGAAGAAATGCAGATCATCAGCAGCAGACCACCTAGCAAAATCCATTTTAAATACAGCTCCAAGTTCTCGAAGAGCAAGTTTGAAGTGTAAATGGAGACACTCATACCAAATTACTACCAGTTGGTACTTTTGGCATTTCCACTGGCTTTCCTCTTCACTTTTTTATCTCTCACCTAAGGGAAGAGAAAAAAACCCAAACAAACACAACCTTTCAGGCAGAGAAAAGATGTGGTTGCTCTTGAAGAAAGCATTTGATTCTGCCTGTAGAAGAACCTGTTGGGAAAAATAGTAGCTTTTAGCAAAATGCCACTGTGCTCTTGCACTTGTTCTACCACTGTGAGAAAGAACAGGCACGTCTGTAAGGCTCCTGCAGCTCACCCTGGCTGAGGGTCATTGACCACTTATCACTGCAGGGGTCACTGGCAATAACGATGGTGGAAAATGTGGAGGGAGCTGGATAAATAAATGCTTGCCATTGCCTTAGCAGAAAAAAACCCCATCAAAAACAACCCACCCTCAAAACAAAGCAATGAAAATAGTTTGCCTCTGAATGAAAAGAACTTCAATTAACCATATGATGTCTGCTTTTGGTTCAGCATTCATCAATCTGAATTTGAATATGCATAGGGTAATTCAAGGTAACGGAAGCTTAAAGATCATGTCTATTTACTTGTGCATAGCCTATACTGAAGCACATTAGAAAGCCGTGTTTTGCTTGAAATCTGCGCGGTATTAACTTCATTCCCTCTTATACTCACTAGGTAATTAAATACATGAAGAAACAGATTTTTTTTTTTTTTTTAAGAATGCATTATAAATTAGGAAGGCATGGCTTTATCAGTCTGCTAATACCAACATTACTCAGCTAAGTTGAAAGTATTAACACAAGAACTTGATGACAGAAGCAATGTTCATCAGAGCCTCAACAATAAAGTTGCAGTTCCAAGTTTTTCAGATGTCCTACACTTGCTAAGGCATCTCCAGAAAGAGGAGACGACTGAAAATAGCAGAGGAAATTTGAAACCCATTTCTCTTTTGGTTTTTTTTTTTTTCAGAACTTTCTTGTGGGCAACAGAAAACTCCTAATATGTGGAATGAAACGTAGTTTTTTTGCCAGAGTCATGAGTCATCCCCTCAGTTCCAACCTGATCCAGTGGTCACTTGAATCTTGGAAAGGGTCAAATCAGCAATATGAAATTTCAATTGTATTCATGAAAGTAGCTCTTTTTTCTCCATTCCCCTCCCTCTCCCAAATATATCAACACCAAGTGAGAAAGGCTCGATTTGAAAGATAATTATTACAGAATTAAACATGGACATAGCTAGTTTGCTACAAGTCCCAGCAGATAGAGAAACGAGAGCAGAATCAGAGGTTATCAAACTCAATATAAAATCCAGCTCATGCTTTCCCCAAAAGCCTCGTTTAATTTATCCAGGATTAAAAATAAAAGAAAAATGAAAAAATCATATAAAAGCATTTCACATAGTATGTCAAATACTATCATTTCCATCTGAAATGTTCATCATTATTATGTTTTCCCATAGTAAATTACAAGGTCTCCTGCACCCATCTTCCCAATATCTGATTCTAAGTGCTTGCTAGTTTAATCCCTTAGGAAGCAAAAGTAGCCCCAAGTGTCTCTGGACAAACAGAAACTAAACAACAAAGCTTGACAACATATATTAAATTGTCAATAAACTCAATAAAGATTTTCCACGCCAGAGATAGCTATCACCAGCTTATGAATTTTGCTAGGGCAGGTTTAGTGAAGAAAAACTAGGTCTTTATTACCAAATCAGTTAGGAGTTGTTCTACTGTACTGCCGTTAGGATGGGAGTATAAACACCATATTCTTCACAGCCTCATCCACAAAGAATTCCACCTTAAAATTAAGGCTGCTTTGGAGTTTGACCAAATGAAAATTCACTCATAAAACACAGTGCTGGCAGCATGGTCAGTCTTTGCAATACAAAACTGGGAACTAACAGCAGATTCCTGATCACATCTCCAAGGCTGAGTGTCCAGAACTGTAGTGGTGGCCAGGCCCTCGCTGACTGCCAAACCTCCAGCCATCATCCCTTCCTCTCCCAGGGACAGGCGAGAAAATAAGATCGGCAGAAACTAGAAAGCTTAAGCTAAAATCAAGAAGGTCATTGATGAAACAGACTGTAGTGGTTTAGAAACTAGCACGCAGATTTAGATGAAAACAAATCTTATTGATCAGCAATTAAAATGAATACTTAATTCTATTATTCTGCATATTATTAGACAGTCGGAGACAGCCAAGCTGACCTCAAGCATGCTGAAGCATCGGGGCCCGGCAGTGCACAGCTTCCCAGGAGCTGATTTACCCATCGTTCTCAAGTGAATTGACCTGCCCACAGCCCCACAGTAGAACTGCTAGGCTGCAAAATAAAAAATGAGTTCTGCTTAAGAGTCAAACTCCAGCACATAGACCATATTAAAGGAAGAATGAAACCTGCAGCATTTGATGGACCTTCAATACCCTGAGAAGATGACAAATACCCCAAGATGAACAAGTTTCCAAAACACAAATCAAAGGACTGATTTTGATGGATAAAATGTTAAATAGGCCTGTGAAGTTGGAGTTGTTAGGTTGCACATGAAAGAAGGGAAAAAAAACACACCCCAACCCTCAAATGCAATTTTAGATCCCTCTTGGAAAATTTGCTTTAAAAAGAGAGGAATAGATACAATCTTCCCCTCACCTGGAGATTTTAATGAATTCAAGCGAGAAAAGAACCTCTTTTGACACCAACCATCCTTAGTAGCAACATTTTGCAGCACGCAATTTGCAAAAGTTAACCTGCCAGGCAATAATACAGAAAAGAAAAATGAAAAGGAGGGCAAGGAAAATCATCTTCTGCTGAAACTGCTCTTCTACAAAAACAAAGTGATATTAAGATTCAGCCCGTGAAGAACACATACCTCAACCATGAGAGAAAAAACACAATTCTTAAAAATTTCTTTGCTACATTAGAGATAGAAAATTGACTACAAATCAGGTGTTCAGTACTTGTTGCTTGTTCAGTACTCAGACATCATAATTACTACCACAATATTAGAAGAACAATCCAATAGACATATCCCAGGGATGCATTTTAATTCATTTGCTGGTGCCAGCCATGCTGTGCTTTGGTTCTATCCATCCATCCTGCTGCAAAAAGGTTCAATTGTGTTTTCACCAGCTGAGACAAATCAGCTCTTTGACTCACAGCTCACCACAGACCTCGAAACAGGAGGCAAAGATCTACACCAGTTGGCCTTTCACAACTTCTCACCCATCTATTACCTTTCTGTGGCCAGCTTCAGAAAATGGGGGGGAAGCAATTCCAAAGAATACGACCAAGGAAATCACACAGCACTCAGGACTTTTTCCAGACATCAAATTTTTAATGGATGATGTGAAGTATCACAGAAGCAATTCCTGTCCACAGAAAAAAAGATTTCAAATGTTTTTGTCTCAAAGACAATCACTGGATGTTGAAAATTTCTGCTGCTGAAAGTTACATTAGGTCCTCAACACTGAGCAATCAATATCCCCACAATCTAAACTGTGAAATTACCACCTCGGCAAGGAGAAAATTTTCAGGATTTGCAACTCATCTCAAAACTTCAGTAGAACTGAACCAGCAGAATTTCCCTGAGATGCCATTGTGTTCTGGAACCCCTCAAATACTCACTAAAACAGACTTTACTTTCAGTAGGACAGCTGTTGATGAAAATCTGCGGTAAAACCTATGAGAAGTGGCCATGTGCACGCATCTTCCTTCCCACAGCAGGCACAATCAAATCCACCTTTGAATGGCCTCAAAGTTGAGCAGCACTCATTGGCACAGCCTCTTCTCCCACAGACAGGCCAGTGAGCAACACGGCAGCGCCAGCCAGATGGGCAAGGACAAGAGAGAGCAGATGCCAACAAGGCTTTGAAGCTGTGCCAAGGGAGGTTTACGCTGGGCGTTGGCAAGAACTTGTGCCCAGAAAGGGCCATTAGATCCTGCAATGGCCTGACAGGGGGCTGCTGGAGTCATCCTTGTGGCAGGTGGGCAAGGCAAGCCAGGCCGCAGCGCTCGGGCCCCGCTCTGCTGGCCATGCTTGCCGCCATGGCTCACAGGTTGGACTCAACATTCTCTCAGGGCTCTCTGAGGCCAGGGCGTTCTGTGCTTCTGTGACATCACAGCCTCTGGCGACGGCACGGTGCCTGGCAACTGTCGCCAGCTGTTGCTGCGCCCCAGAGCCCAGGCAGACCTGCTTGCAGAGAGACGCCCAGAGCCTCTGTGCTGCCGGCAGAGCTCTATGGCTGCTCACGGCTCTTCCTCGCTGCTGCAGCTTTACGTGCTGCTGCTCTTGGCCCATCCCCTCGACCCTTCCAGCAAACTCGAGCAGAGCACGGATGCCTCTCCTATGCTTCCGGAGGATTTCTACCCGGAGGAGACGGACCCTGAGCAGATCCTGTGGGTGTCCTGGGCAGTCCTGCTGGTTGGCGTGCTCATCATAGGCATGGCCATGGGATGGGCCCTTGAGAGAAGATTTCAGAGATGCTGGGGAGAGGTGAGGCGGGGCTGGGGGGGTCAGGGAGGCGGGATGGGGCAGACCTTGAGGGCCTCTTGGGCACCCTTTGGCCAGTGCCCTGTGGCAGAAGGGGCCTGAGCTCCTGGCTGGGGAATCCAGCACAGGGGCTGAGCCCCATGGACAGCACCAAGCAGAGGCGGCCAGAGCTCTGCATGCTGCAGCCTCTTCCCCGGGGCAGCCCAGCCCAACTGAGCCCGAGTCTCTGTCTCCGAGGCCAAAGGCAGCCCCACTTTGTGGGTGCCGGCCCCGCTCTTCCCCTCTGCCTCTTCCATGGGGATCCCTGCGCTTTGCCTTGCAGCGGAATCTCCGGAGCCCTTCAGGCCGTGCAGGGCCCCGCCGCCATCGAAGACACGGCTGTCCAA
Source organism: Cyanistes caeruleus (assembly GCF_971803275.1). Classification (NCBI taxonomy): domain Eukaryota; kingdom Metazoa; phylum Chordata; class Aves; order Passeriformes; family Paridae; genus Cyanistes; species Cyanistes caeruleus. The sequence continues at coordinate 2,217,659 of NW_028255890.1, read as the reverse complement.
AGAAGTTGATGCAGCTGCTGAGGCACAACTGTGACTTGATGCGGTTGTGCCTTCGCTCTCAGCCGAGACCAACAACCAAGACGGCGGCAAAAGAGGGCATTGGCAGGAGACTCCGCACCTCCCCGCAGCTCTGACCTCCAGCGTGGCACTCCGAATTCAGAACCTTACGGGGAATGTGTGACCAGTGCCCAGCCCAGGCACTGCGACGTTCCCCATCTTAGAAGTTAGCCACACCCCTATTGTTAGTTGTAGGATTCCCCACCACGTTTCCCCCAAGAAGTTGACCTTTCCCTTAGTGTTCAGTTCTAAACAGTTGAAGTATTGAAGTATTTTAGGCTTAAGATTCTTACCCCATAGTCTTCAAGTAACGTTGTAGTGTAGATTTTAGAAGTAGTCAAGAAAATAAAGTTCACGTTTTCTACACGTTGCTGTGTCATTGTCTTGATGTTGCACCTGAGACCTGGGGACTCCTTGAGAGATGGGTTTGCATGGCAGCTCCAGACTGCCTGCAATGGAGAGCCCGAGTGCCCCAGCAGGGTTTGCAAGAGTATGGAGGGCAGCGGGAAAGAAGAAGGTGGCCAATATTCACCTGCCTCCACCTTCCAAGGAAGCTTGGAGTCAAACCCTGTCTGCACGTCAGGGGGGACCCTAAAGGCCCCGGCAGGCATCAGGATGGCCCCAGGACGGGGGGCTCGCAGGACTCTGGGGCACCATGAAAGGAGCAGGATCATCCCTGGAATGCTGGGAGAGAAATGCAGAGACGTCTCCCCTGGGATCCAGGCAAGGGCTGAATTCAGGCAGGCAATTAGATCCACAGGCTGCCTGGGCTATGGCAGCTATCAGTCCTGCTTCATAGATTTCTGGGGGGAGTTTATCTATATAGATCTGTATTTAGTTCTTTCTATTTATCCTGTTGACCCTCCAAATAGGATTAGATTTCATTTGCCTACAAAACATCCGTTTTTTGATTTGTAGGAATCAACTATCTGTGCTCCCAGTTTCAATGACTTCTCTCAAATTCATTCTGCATCTTGCTCCTTTACAGCACCATCAAATACCTCTGTTAAATAAAAGGAGTATCAGTGGAAGGACGACAGTCTTGTTGCTTTCTGAAGAAAGTTAACTTTGATGACATATCTACTTTTAAAAATCCCATAGGAATAAAACTTACAGATCAGCTTTAGAATTTCAGAAGCTGGTTCCTCAACTCTTCCACACCACTTTACTTTTTGGGGACATTCAGCAGCAATAGCAAACAAGCACAGCAAAGAAATGGAAGAAGAAATGCAGATCATCAGCAGCAGACCACCTAGCAAAATCCATTTTAAATACAGCTCCAAGTTCTCAAAGAGCAAGTGTGAAGTGTAAATGGAGACACTCACACCAAATTACTACCAGTTGGTACTTTTGGCATTTCCACTGGCTTTCCTCTTCACTTTTTTATCTCTCACCTAAGGGAAGAGAAAAAAACCCAAACAAACACAACCTTTCAGGCAGAGAAAAGATGTGGTTGCTCTTGAAGAAAGCATTTGATTCTGCCTGTAGAAGAACCTGTTGGGAAAAATAGTAGCTTTTAGCAAAATGCCACTGTGCTCTTGCACTTGTTCTACCACTGTGAGAAAGAACAGGCACGTCTGTAAGGCTCCTGCAGCTCACCCTGGCTGAGGGTCATTGACCACTTATCACTGCAGGGGTCACTGGCAATAATGATGGTGGAAAATGTGGAGGGAGCTGGATAAATAAATGCTTGCCATTGCCTTAGCAGAAAAAAACCCCATCAAAACCAACCCACCCTCAAAACAAAGCAATGAAAATAGTTTGCCTCTGAATGAAAAGAACTTTAATTAACTATATGATGTCTGCTTTTGGTTCAGCATTCATCAATCTGAATTTGAATATGCATAGGGTAATTCAAGGTAACGGAAGCTTAAAGATCATGTCTATTTACTTGTGCATAGCCTATACTGAAGCACATTAGAAAGCCGTGTTTTGCTTGAAATCTGCGCGGTATTAACTTCATTCCCTCTTATACTCACTAGGTAATTAAATACATGAAGAAACAGATTTTTTTTTTTTTTTTATTAAGAATGCATTATAAATTAGGAAGGCATGGCTTCAGCAGAGTCTGCTGATACCAACATTACTCAGCTAAGTTGAAAGTATTAACACAAGAACTTGATGACAGAAGCAATGTTCATCAGAGCCTCAACAATAAAGTTGCAGTTCCAAGTTTTTCAGATGTCCTACACTTGCTAAGGCATCTCCAGAAAGAGGAGACGACTGAAAATAGCAGAGGAAATTTGAAACCCATTTCTCTTTTGGTTTTTTTTTTTTTCAGAACTTTCTTGTGGGCAACAGAAAACTCCTAATATGTGGAATGAAACGTAGTTTTTTTGCCTGAGTCATGAGTCATCCCCTCAGTTCCAACCTGATCCAGTGGTCACTTGAATCTTGGAAAGGGTCAAATCAGCAATATGAAATTTCAATTGTATTCATGAAAGTAGCTCTTTTTTCTCCATTCCCCTCCCTCTCCCAAATATATCAACACCAAGTGAGAAAGGCTTGATTTGAAAGATAATTATTACAGAATTAAACATGGACATAGCTAGTTTGCTACAAGTCCCAGCAGATAGAGAAACGAGAGCAGAATCAGAGGTTATCAAACTCAATATAAAATCCAGCTCATGCTTTCCCCAAAAGCCTCGTTTAACTTATCCAGGATTAAAAATAAAAGAAAAATGAAAAAATCATATAAAAGCATTTCACATAGTATGTCAAATACTATCATTTCCATCTGAAATGTTCATCATTATTATGTTTTTCTGAAGTGAATTACCAAGTCTCCTGCACCCATCTTCCCAAAATCTGATTCTAAGTGCTTGCTAGTTTAATCCCTTAGGAAGCAAAGGTAGCCCCAAGTGTCTCTGGACAAACAGAAACTAAACAACAAAGCTTGACAACATATATTAAATTGTCAATAAACTCAATAAAGATTTTCCACTCCAGAGATAGCTATCACCAGCTTATGAATTTTGCTAGGGCAGGTTTAGTGAAGAAAAACTAGGTCTTTATTACCAAATCCGTTAGGAGTTGTTCTACTGTACTGCCGGTAGGATGGGAGTATAAACACCATGTTCTTCACAGCCTCATCCACAAAGAATTCCACCTTAAAATTAAGGCTGCTTTGGAGTTTGACCAAATGAAAATTCACTCATAAAACACAGTGCTGGCAGCATGGTCAGTCTTTGCAATACAAAACTGGGAACTAACAGCCGATTCCTGATCACATCTCCAAGGCTGAGTGTCCAGAACTGTAGTGGTGGCCAGGCCCTCGCTGACTGCCAAACCTCCAGCCATCATCCCTTCCTCTCCCAGGGACAGGCGAGAAAATGAGATCGGCAGAAACTAGAAAGCTTAAGCTAAAATCAAGAAGGTCATTGATGAAACAGACTGTAGTGGTTTAGAAACTAGCACGCAGATTTAGATGAAAACAAATCTTATTGATCAGCAATTAAAATGAATACTTAATTCTATTATTCTGCATATTATTAGACAGTCGGAGACAGCCAAGCTGACCTCAAGCATGCTGAAGCATCGGGGCCAGGCAGTGCACAGCTTCCCAGGAACTGATTTACCCATCGTTCTCAAGTGAATTGACAATTCACAATGCCCAGAGCCCCACAGTAGAACTGCTAGGCTGCAAAATAAACAATTAGCTCTGCTTAAGAGTCAAACTCCAGCACATAGACCATATTAAAGGAAGAATGAAACCTGCAGCATTTGATGGACCTTCAATACCCTGAGAAGATGACAAATACCCCAAGATGAACAAGTTTCCAAAACACCAATCAAAGGACTGATTTTGATGGATCAAATGTTAAATAGGCCTGTGAAGCTGGAGTTGTTAGGTTGCACATGAAAGAAGGGAAAAAAACCACACCCCAATCCTCAAATGCAATTTTAGATCCCTCTTGGAAAATTTGCTTTAAAAAGAGAGGAATAGATACAATCTTCCCCTCACCTGGAGATTTTAATGAATTCAAGCCATTTCAAATCTGTCAAGAAAGCCCTACCACAGTCCCCGTCAAACAACATTTTCTTTCATTTTTTTCTTCTCATTACTACTTCAGAGCAGTCTAAATAACAGCAAATAAGGAAATTCAAGTTGCAATTCAAACACTAAGCTCTGGAGTCCTACATTGCCTTCAAACACCTGTATGAAACACTAACTTCATGCTTAATGCTCTCCAATACATAGAAGCCATTTATTTGCATATCCTTTGGCTGCTAAAGCTGTAACTTGCATTTCTATCAGCAGATGGGCCTGATTCTCACCTTCCCCTGATACACATGAGCAGTGTGGGCCCTGACTTTCTGGGCAGCTCACACTTCCTTGATTCAAACTCTTGACTTTGCTCTCTGTAACACGGCCCTTCCTGAATCCAGCCTAAGGTACGAAGCAGCCACACACCTTCTGAAGTTTCCATTATTGATATCTGCCTCTCCCCATTAGAATGCTTTGCAAAAACAATTAAGATCCAATGTTGCCCGTGTCTGCTGCAAGAGGAGCTCTCTGGCTTTTTTACTCCTATTTTTAGAACATTCTCTTTCTAAGGTCATGACAGCTGGGTACAAATCCAGAGCAACACCTTGAAGCATTAACAAACAGAAGCAACAGAAAACAGAAGCTGCTGCATTTCCTGTGGCCATTGGAGGGTGCAATTGCAAGTGTGAAAATATTGCAGTTCTGTCATTCAGTAAGAAGTACACGTTCCAAAGGAAATCCATTCAAAGCAGATTATACAGCATAGATTTGTTGTCCATTTTAAATTGTTACTGGAAGCCAAAGAAAGATTTCTTTGGGAGCCTCACAGGTTTGTCTTCATCATTTATAATGGAACAGTTACTCTGCTTTAAATTTAAGTGGATTTTTTCCCCAACAGTTTCATCTACCTCCTCACCAAGCTGATACAGAATAGAGGAGCACAGATAGTGGGAGGAACAGATTTGGAATTCCATAAATGGACTTCTCATGTGGCTAGAACTGATATTTCCAGCTCTGTGGGCTTAGAGCATCCATCCAATGTCCTGCCAGTCCAGCACTTCCTGATGGTATTTGCAGCCACTGGCTCCACAGAAGTTAGATCAATGCGCTTCTCCTTGGATGTCATGTGGCTGCTGCAAGTGCAACAATGGAGCCACCAATTTCTAGTTGGAAGGTCAGGATTACAAATTTAAAACCTTACTGTTACAAGATGTAAAGGCTCTCCAATCCTGCTGTAAACAAGAGCTTTTAAGACACTTAACACTTCCAACTTCAGCTTGCTTCCAACTTTACGGTATTAGCTTTTTTAGATAATAAAGGATTGTCTGTAGATTACTGTGGATTAAAATTATAACTGCAGACCTGAGTATTGGTCTCAAGTTTGATGGCATGAGGAAGTTGATGGTCTTCTTATCCATCCCTGGAATCACCCTGATGCACTGTCTCAACTATCTCCCAGAGGTATTTATTTTTTTCAACATGGATTATCTATTTTATGAAGTTTGGAACAGGGAGAATGGCTGCCTTCCATACAAATCAAACAGGTTGGATTTTCAAGTGATTCGAATTGTATCAAAGTCTTCAGACCCAAATAGGTGTAGCCTCTGTGAAATACAGAAGCCCTTATGAAAGGCTCACTCAGAAGGTGCGAATAGAATAAATAATTTAAGATTATTAATAATAAAAAATTATTAAATTAAAGAATTTAATAATAAAAAATATGAAGAAGGAAAAGGGCTTCATTCCCTAACTCTGCAGAATTCCATCCAAGTAGAATCTCACTCAGTTTACAATGAAAGGAAAATAGTTTAGTGGTGGTGGCAGGGACAAGGCGAGGATATACGGTGCCAGGGAGGATTCTACACCTAGAGATGCTGAGTATCCAGCCAAGAGACAGAAATTCATAGCAGAATAAGCTTCTACAAACTGAAAATACGCTTGGCTCAGGTAGGTTTCAGGCCACAACTTTGATTCTCCAGAGGCAAAAGTAAAGAACAGTTCAGTCCTTTTTCCTCCCCAACTCATTCCTAGGTCCGCTCCTGCACAGTTTGTAAAAGAAAAAAAGAGTCTCATTCAGAACAAGGACGTAGGACCTTTTCCCCCTGTTGCAATTAATGTGAAAAAAAATAAAGAAAAATACCTGCTCTGCATCTTGTGTTTATCTGCCATTTTAAACCACATTCTGAGCTCATCTCTTCTCAGAGGTACTTCCTTTCTAAATTTTACTTTTATTTTTTGGGTCCAAAAAGTATTACTACAAGTAAACTTCCCCTTGAACAGCCTGCCAGAGAAGAAGAAACAGCAGTGTTTGCTATCTGCCACCAAATTTTACATCCTGTCCTATAATCTTATTTTCATAAGCTCAAAGTCATTGGGGAAGGCAGAGAGAGATCTACATTTGTGCATCCTAGCAGGATGCTGTGCTGGAAAATATCTCTACCGAGTGTTCTTGGGTTAGTGGATCCAAATGACTTGATAGTACTGAGGGTCTGCACTCATTTGTACTAAATGGATGTAGGGACATTGCCATTGGAAATACAAATTTACAAAGGGACTGCCCCATAGGCTTGTAGGAGTAGTTTTAGTTTAGGGGCATTATCCGATGATATGACTGACGATATCATATGGTCTCTGTGTTACCAACACAGCCCTACAGCCTTGGAATAAAGTTTCTAACAATAAAATATTTGGCATGCAATATGGAATGGTGGCCAAAAAGAAAATTAATGTCATCAAAGTTAAGGACCCTAGCAACATTTTAAGAGAAGTCTTATGAAGATGAAATTCTCTATTTCAGCTCATTATGTGTTGATCTATTTTATATATTAGTAAGGGCCTGTCTGCACAAACCAGTCTTTGAAATACGTCGTGATATTAAAGGCTAAAGTCCTTGAAACCTTCCTGCAGGAGAGAGAGTAAAGCAAAACAATATCCGTGTGTACAGGACAAAAAATGTAAACCTGCGTGCATTAGCCAATAGTAGCTTGCTTAGCCCGCAGACCCTGTAAAACCCCATATAAGTGTGCAAAAGGTAGAAATAAAAGGCGTTCACGTTTACTTCTGTGAAGGCTGGTGAATAGCTGGTGGTCTCGCAATAATTTTGTGGCATTTTGAGAAAATTTTAATAATTTTGTGGGATTTTCCTTGAATTTTATAGGATTTTTTTGGAATGTTGTGGAATTTTATAAGATTTTGTGGAATTTTGAGAACACTTGAGTAATTTTGAAAGATTTTTCATATATTGTGTGGAAATTTGTACAGATTTTGTGGGATATTTCTAGAATTTGGAAGGGTTTTGAGAGGATTTCAGGAATTTTGCGGGATTTTTTCGTGAAATTTTTGGATTATTGTGGAATTTTTTGGAATATTGAGGAGACATGAAGAATTTTGATGGATTTTTCCTAGATTGTGGGGATAGTTGTCAAGATTTTGTGGGACGTTTCTGGAATTTGTTAGGGTTTTGAGAAGAGTTTGGGAATTACGTGTGATTTTTGTGGATTTTATGGGATTTTGAGGAGACTTTAAGAATTTTGATGGATTTTTCCGAGATTGTGGGGAAAGTTGTCAAGATTTTGTGGGATGTTTCTGGAATTTGATAGGGTTTTGAGAAGATTTCGGGAATTTTGTGGGATGTTTTTTGAAATTTGAGGGATATTGAGGAGACATGAAGAATTTTGATGGATTTTTCCTAGATTGCGTGGAAAATTGTCAAGATTTTGTGGGATATTTCTGGAATTTGGTAGGGTTTTGAGATTATTTTGGGGATTTTGTGAGATGTTTCTGGAATTTCATGTGATGTTTGTGGAATTTTGAAGGGTTTTGAGTTGACTTGAACAATTTTGAGGGATTTTTCCTAGATTGTGTAGAGAGTTGTCAAGATTTTGTGGGATGTTTCTGGAATTTTGTGGGAATTTTTTGTGGAATTTTGAGGGATAGTGAGGAGATATAAAGAACTTGGATACATTTCTCCTAGATTGTGTGGAAAGCTGTGTTGATTTTGTGGGATGTTACTGGAATTTTGAAGGGTTTTGAGAATATTTCGCAAATTTTGTGGGATGTTTTCGGAATTTTGAGGGTTATTGAGGAGACATGAAGAATTTTGATGGATTTTTCCTAGATTGTGTGAAAAGTTGCCAAGATTTTGTGGGTTGTTACTGAAATTTTATGGGGCTTTGAGAAAATTTCGGGAATTTTCCGGTATGTTTCTGGAATTTGGTAGGGTTTTGAGAAGATTTGGGGAATTTTGTGGGATGTTTCTGAAATTTTGTTGGGTTTTCAGAAGGTTTAAAGGGATTTGTGGGATGTTTGAAAAATTTTGTGGGATTTTCTGGAATTTTGTGGCATTTTGAGAAAATTTTAATGATTTTGTTGGATTTTCTGGAATTTTGTGTGATTTTTGTGGAATTTTGAGGGATTTTGAAGAGACATGAAGAATTTTGATGGATTTTTCCTAGATTATATGGAACGTTGTCAAGATTTTGTGGGATGCTTCTGGAATTTGGTAGTGTTTTGAGAAGATTTCGGGAATTTTCTGGGGTGTTTCTGGAATTTTGTTTGATATGGAGCTGACTTGAAAAATTTTGAAAGATTTTTCAGATTCTGTGGAATGCTTTCAATATTTTGTGGGATGTTTCTGGAATTTGGTAGGATTTTGAGGAGACATGAATAATTTTGATGGATTTTTCCTAGATTGTGTGGAAAGTTGTCGAGATTTTGTGGAATGTTTCTGGAATCTGGTAGAGTTTTTAGAAGATTTTGGGAATATTTTGGGATGTTTCAGGAATTTTGTGGGATTTTTTGTGAGAATTTTGTGGGATATTGAGGAGACATGAATAATTTTGATGGATTTTTTCAGGATTGTGTGGAAAGTTGTCAAGATTTTGTGGGATGTTTCGGAAATTTGGTAGGGTTTTGAGAGGTTTTTGGGAATTTTGTGGGATGTTTCTGGAATTTGGTAGGGTTTTGAGAGGTTTTAGGGATTTTTGTGGGATGTTTCTGGAATTTTGTGGGATTTTTGTGGAATTTTGTGGGATTTTGAAGAGACATGAAGAATTTTGAGGGATAATTCCCTGATTGTGTGGAAAGTTGTCAAGATTTTGTGGGATGTTTCTGGAATTTGTTAGGGTTTTGAGATGATTTTGGGGATTTTGTGAGACGTTTCTGGAATTTCATGTGATGTTTGTGGAATTTTGTGGGATTTTGAGTAGACTTGAAGGATTTTGAGGTATTTTTCTGAGATTGTAGGGAGAGTTGTCAAGATTTTGTGGAATTTAGCTGGAATTTGGTAGGGTTTTGATAAGATTTTGGGAATTTTGTGGGATGTTTCTGGTATTTGGTAGGGTTTTGAGAAGATTTCGGGAATTTTGTGGGATGTTTCTGGAATTTTGTGGGAGTTTTTGTGTAATTCTGTGGGATTTTGAGAAAATTTTAATAATTTTGCAAGATTTTTCTGGAATTTTGTGGCATTTCTTTGTAATGTTCTGGGATGTTGAGGACACTTGAACAATTTTGAGGGACTTTTCTTAGTTTGTGTGGAAATTTGTGGAGATTTTGTAGGATGTTTCTGGAATTTTGTGGCATTTTTTTGGAAATTTGAGGGATTTTGAAGAGACATGAAGAATTTGGATGGATTTTTCCTAGATTGTGTGGATAGTTGTCAAGATTTTGTGAGATGTTTCTGGAATTTGGTAGGGTTTTGAGATGATTTCGAGAATTTTGTGGGATGTTTCTGGAATTTCATGTGATTTTGTGGAATTTTGAAGGATTTTGAGGAGACATGAAGAATTTTGAGGGATTTTTCCTTGACTGTGTGGAAAGTTGTCAAGATTTTGTGGGATGTCTCTGGAATTTGGTAGGGTTTTGAGAAGGTTTTGGGAATTTTGTGGGATGTTTCCTGAAATTTTTGGGATGCTTTTGGAATTTTGATGGATTTTGAGGAGACATGAAGAATTTTGAGGGATTTTTCTGAGATTGTGTGGAAAGTTGTGAAGATTTTGTGGGATGTTTCTGGGATTTGGTAGGTGTAAGATGACAGCTTTGGTATGGAAGAATCCTAGAAATTTTGACATGTGATTTTTCTAGTCAAGGATTTGAATGCCAATGTGGAAACTACAAAAATCTTCAAACTGGTTTTCATTGGCAACCCCTTTGAAATGGCATCAGCACACCTACAGGGGACAGGGTATGACAGCGGGGACAGTACTTGGCAATTCATGGCTTCAAGTGTGGGAGATAAATATTTTGCCCGGGTTCAACCTGAAGTTCAAGTTTTCCCAGGATTTTGATTGATTGGTCATTGCAGGTCAATTTAATAAATGCAAAAGGATGGAAAAGCACAATTTCTGGAGATTGTGCACTAGGGAGAAAATAGGAAGAAAACCTTGAAAACAGTCGGCAGGCTTTGGAAAAATTCTAAAAAGATGTGGGCTTTGGCTGCCCTCTGGCACAGAAGCCCCCCAGGGGTACAGGTCTCTGGGGCAGGAGACGAGTGCCAGCACTGCCAGGGCTCGGGTGGGGTGGCAGGTCTGCCTTGGCGGGGACTCTGCCACACCTGCTGATTTCAGTGCTGGCCGGGCCCCAGGGCTCAGAGCAGCATTCGTGCCCTGGCCCACACGTTCCTTGTCTGTGTCACACCTGCAGGTTTAGAATGGCCACCAGCTGGGACGTGTCCCAAGGAGGCCGTGCCAGCTTCTGTGCAAGGCCCCGTGCCCTTCCTGCTGCGGCTGCGTCGGCAGCCCTGGGGGCTCCTTCTGCTGCCCTGAGCCTGCAGAGCAGGGCAGCGTTGGCTGATGGTTTGAGGCATTCCTAAAGATCCTGTTGGGCTGTCTTAGACCCTTTGGGCAAGAGATTCCTCCCAACCTGGGCCATTTTTGGGGGGATGGGGGCAGGGGGAACCAGGGCAGCTGGCAGGGTGCGTGAGGGCCCTTTGTGACATATGGTCACCATGGGATGGAAAGGGACAGGGTGTCAGAGGGCCCTTTGTGACATGTGGTGGCATAGGAGCTGGCGGTGACAGGACCACGCCACAGTGCTCGGTGCACGCGACGGGACAGGACGCGTCAGAGCGGTGCTGTGAGGAGCCCCCGCACAGCACACTCGTTTGTGTCGGACCCGGAGCTTTTCCGAAGCGTTATTCCAACAGGTGACCTCGAGGCCAGACCACAGGGCTTGCTGACCTGTGGCCTTGCCGAGGCTTCTTTCTTAAGGTTCTGTCAAGGGCAGACCGTGGGACTTGGTGACCCGGGGCTTTTCCGAGGTGTCGCCCATCCCTGCAGTCACTGCCCTTGAGACCAGACCTCAAATCTTGACGAGGAGCCTCCTGTCCTTGTGGCAGGAGCCCTCAAGACACAAGTGCACGACTTGCTGTCCTGCCGTCTTGCCAGGACTTGAGTCTTGCAGGTGCCTTCCAGGCACGACTGCAGCACTTGCTGACCTGTGGCCTTGCCGAGGCTTCTCAAGGTTCTCTCAAGGCAGACCGTGGGATTTGGTGACCCGGAGCTTTTCCGAGGTGTCGCCCATCCCTGCAGTCACTGCCCTTGGGACCAGACCTCAAACCTTGACGAGGAGCCTCCTGTCCTTGTGGCAGGAGCCCTCAAGACACAAGTGCAGGACTCGCTGTCCTGCCGTCTTGCCCGGACTTGAGTCTTGCAGGTGCCTTCCAGGCACGACTGCAGGACTTGCTGACTCGGAGCTTTTCTGAGCCATCTCTCCTGCAAGTAGCTATAAATCCAGTCCCTGCCATGGAGCAGCAACCCCCAAGAGTGCCCAAGTTGGCCTGGGTTGAGGAGGAAGAGGAAGGAGAAGGCCCTGGAGCTGTCCTGGCACAGGAGACTGAAGAGGTGCAGGAGTTCCAGGCACCACGGGAAGGTGAGTTGCAGAGCTCGGCCTTAGGGCTAGCGCCTGTTGCCAGCTTGGCCCCATCCCATTGCATGCCATGCCATCCCCTGGTGCTGTTCCTATGGAAAGGATGGGAGAGTGTTGAAGATGATATGGAGCAGCGACCCCCAAGAGTGCCCAAGCTGGCCTGGGTGCAGGAGGAGGAGGAGGAGGAAGAGGAAGAAGGCCCTGGAGCTGCCCCAGCACCAGAGACCGAAGAGGTGCAGCAGTTCCGGCCGCTGGAGGAGGGTGAGTGGCAGAGCTGGGCCACAGGGCTGGTGCCTGCGGCCATCTTGGCCCCATCCCATCCCATTGCATCCCATCTCATCCCATCCCACCCTGTCCTGTGGAGACACACCCATGGACAGCATAAAAGAGGGGCTGGGGCTGCCCCCCCAGCAGTGGCCGTGCTCCATCCCCTGGGGCATCCGCGGGGCTGTCCCTGCCTGGGGATCGCAGGGCTGGGCTGCGTTCTCCGGCCTCTCCCGCAGCCCCTCAGCTCTGGCTGCTCTTTGCCAGATGCAGCCATGGCCCAGACACAAGAGCAGGACCTTGGCGGTGGCCTCTTCCGCAGAACAGCGCAGGTACCTGCAGCCATCCCCAACTGGGCTGGGCCTGCTGGCACTGCTCAGCCCAGCAGCACGCCTGGAGCACTCCATGGAACATCCCCGATGTTTCTGTCTCCTGCCCTTCTCCTACAGCTGGTTTGCAGCTTCATCAAGAGAATTCGGGAAGAAGGGACCAGCGCCGTGGCCACTGGGCTCAGACCTTATTCATACATCTTCAACACCAAGGCCACTGCTGCCCTGCTGGATATGCTTGTAGAGGAGGGTTTTTACAGTCAAAAGCAAGTAAGCAGCCTGTGGCCAGGGTTTGATCCTCCAGGGATCGCTTGGCCTCCCAAGCCACGCTTGCTGATCACTCGAAGCCTTTGAGGCCATTGCAGCGTGCTGAGAAGGGAAGCACTTCTCTGGGGAAGCTGGGGACATTCCTGACTCCCTGTGGCAGCTTTCCAAGTCTCCCCTTGTGCTTTCTCCAGGTGCCTGCCATGGTGAGGTACATCCACCAGTGGCTCATGGCCAATCAGTTCTCTGAGCACAGGCTGAACAGGACCCTGCTGGATCTGAGCGAGGCACAGCCCGCTGACGTGGTCATTGCTCTCCTGCGTGTGGCCCCAACGTGTGACAGGTACGGGGCCCACGTGCCCAGAGGGCTCAGGGCTCCTCAGCCCATCAGCCTGCACAGCCTGGCCCAGGTGTCTGACCAACAGAGACTTCCAGGGTCCTGTCTACCTGGGACCTTTCCCAGCCCTGCTACATCGGTCCCCGAGCCTGCTGCCATGCCATGGCCCTCAGGGCCCTGTCCCCACAGGGCTGGGCTGCCTGGCTGCTGCTGCTGGCGAGGGGCAGCAGGCAGAGGCAGAGCTGGCAGCAAGCTCAGCTCCCCCCCACTGCTGCCCAGGCCACAGGGATGTGTCTGAGACCCCCGTGAGACAGAGCTGTCGCCCCGCAGAGCTGCTATGACCATGTGGAAGACCATCTTGTGCTCGCCCAGGACAGCGGAGCGGGCATACCGGATAGTCCTCGATGTGCTGGGGAACTGGCCAGAGCACAGCACGCGCACCTCTGATGGAGACAACACGGGTGTCTTTGCCCTGGCTGTGAGTTTCTGCAACTGGCCTTTGCTCAGCCCATGGCAAGCCACCTCTTCAGCAGCTCTGTTTCCTCCTTCCCCAACTGCATCTCCCTGCCTCAGGCACTGGGCTGAAACCTGGCCTAGGGGCAGCTTCAGGGGCACCAGGCGTGGAGCTCCCCAGAGGTTTCCCCTGACCGCTCCCTGCCACACTCAGGCCCTGCCACCCGCACACCTCGGCACTGAGCGCTGTCTCAGGGTTCTCTGTCCTCTGCAGGCAACTGTGCTGATGTGGAAGATCCTTCAGATGCCCTGCGTCCCACATGTAGTGACGGTGCATTTCCCCCGCCTCTTTGTGCATCTGCTCTTCCAAGTGTTCTTCAGCACTTTGGAGATGCCAGAGGATCTCAATGCCTTCTGGAAGGGATGCCAGGAGCAACACGGCCTTGCCATCAGCCCCAACAGGTGCTCTATCCCACTCCTCCTGTCCCTGCCATGTCTCCACGGCAGGAGCCAGTGCTCCCAGCGTGACCTGGGCTTTGCTGTGCACACAGCTTTGCAGTGCAGGCCCTGAAGTCCCTGCTGTGCCAAATGCATCGTGAGGAAGTGGTGGTGGAAATGGAACACAAGCGTGGCTGGGACAAGCTGCTCTCTGCTGACACCCACCACTATGCCGTGGGTCTGCTGGCCAGGTGAGACCCCCTTCTCCCCACTGCCTCTGGCATTTGTGCCCCGTGCTGAGGTTGCCCAACACAGTCCCCACTGTCGTGGGCCAGAGGGCCTCGTCACCGAGGGACGGCTAGGGAGACTGGAAAAGGCTGGGAAAGGAGGGTGCCCACAAGGAGTCACCTCCCCAAGGGCCCAGGTCCCCTATCCTTGCAGGATGGTGCTCAAAGATGTGAACTCTGTCAGTCATTCCTGGGAGATGTTTGTCCTCCCAGCTCACAGTCTGGGCTACTTTTTCACCCTGGCAGGGAGATGTCGTCTGCCTCTATCCCCTTGTGTTCCCGCATCGTTCCCTACCTGCTCCAGCTGCTCAGCACACAGGAGGCACGCTGGGATCTGCCTGCCCTGGCATTCCTTGTGGAGGTGAGCCTGATGGCCAAAAGTGCCTCCCTGCAGAGCTGCCTGCCACCTCTCTGCCCTCTCATAGCTGCAGCTGCCTGGGACGGTGCCCATGCCTTGTGCTGCTGCCCGGGCCCTGTTTCCTGTCTCGTTTCTGGGCTCCTGCCGGCTGCCTCCCCTGTCACTGCCCTGTGCCTTTCAGATCCTGGACTACCTGGACTTGAGCGAACGCAGCGCTAACAGAGTCCTGGAAATCTTCTCAATGCACCTGCGGAGCGAGAGCAGGGACAAGCGTCACCTGGCGCTCAGGGCCCTTTTCAAGTTGATTGACGATCCCTCGATGGTGAGAAGTGGGCAGTGGCTGAAGCTGCGCCGGGAAACGCAATCCCTTGGGCTCGGCTGGGCTTCGGGCCCCGAGGCAGCTGCTGCCAGCTCTCCTGCCTCCTGCTTCTTCCTGAGTGCTTTGGGACAGGCCTTTGGCCTCTTGGCCCTGTGGCAGCAGGGTGGCGTTTCACAGACTTGTCTTCCACACAGGCTGAAAAAATGCGGAGCCTGACTGAAAGTCTTGTAGATTTCCTGTGGGATGCAGATGGAGAGATAGTCAGGATGACAGTCATGGTGCTCAGCTTTATCATCTTGGACAAGGACATGCTGATACCCAGCCCCATTGCCCTGCAGCTGGCTGAGGCGCTCCTGCCACTCTTTGACCACGTAAGGCTCTGTGCCCCCAGCCGAGGCCACTGGCTGCTGCCCAGACACTTGGTGCCCTGGGGATTCTCAGGCCTGCGCCCTGCTGAGCCCCATGCAGACAGGGCTGAGGTCTTTTTTCCTTCCTTCCTTTCATATAGGATAATAGCCAGGTGCAGCTGGTGTCCATATTATTCTTCCGATCATTGATGACTCTTCTAACAGAAAAGGAAAAAAAGGCCCTGAAGTCACACGTGCACCACAGCCTGCTGCCTCTCTTCTTCCACTGCCATGACGAGAACCAGCAGGTGGCAGAGGTGAGGATTCCTGGGCTGCTGCTGTCACCCGGGGAGGGGGCTCGGCCGCCTCCTGCCCTGGCACCTTGCCGGCTGCAGCCTCCTCCTGGCCTTGGCACACGAATGCGGGCGGGTCCTGTGTCCTGACTTGTGGGGCCATCTGCGGGTCTCTGCTGCTCTCCAGGCTTCTTGGGCAACGCTGCTTTGTGCGGCCGAGTTCCTGAAGAGGAGAGATCTTGAAAGACCTGTGAAAAAGAAGAAGCTGTGGATGATCACCGAGTGCCTGGTAAGGACGGCTTGGAAGGCCCAGCCTCAGCCTGGAGAAGCCCCCTGTCCCCAGCGCTCGGTGTGTGGGGCTGGCAGCTGCGCCCCTGCCCAGTGCCGCCCCCGGGGGCCGCACGGCTTCTTCTTCAGGCTCCTGTGGTCCCGAGCCTGGTTCCGATGGAGCCCCGATCCACTGGGGCTGCAGGGCAGGGCGGCACCGCGGCTCCCTGGGCAGCAGCCGGCCCTCTGCCCCTTGCAGAGCTCGGCGCCAGCGGCTGCTGGCCGGGCCTCAGGGTTGGCCGGGCAGGCAGCGCCTGGCCGAGGGGCAGAGCCCGCGCCAACCCTTCCCTCCTGCCGCTCTCTCCAGCTGGCACAGGACAGGAACCGAGCGGCGGAGGACCTGCGTCGGGCCCTGCCGTACCTGCAGAGCCCACAGGAGCCCCTGCGAGCGGCGGCCATCAGGTTCATCGGTGAGCCACGAGCCCGGGCTCCCTCCCCGCCCCGCCACAGCTCGGCCCCGGCCCCGACTGCTGCCCCGGCAGCGGCACCCGGGCCCGGCGCCCTGGAGCCCCGCCTGCCCTCGGGGCTGCTGCTGCCGGCCTCTGGCAGCCGTGCCCTTGCGCTGAGTCAGGATGCGGCACGGGCCCGGGCTGAGCCCTGCCGGGGCGGGAGGGCGTGTGAGCACAGGGCTGGCAGCGCCGCTGGCAGGGAGCTGTGCCGCTGGGGCCCTGACAGGCTCTGTGTTCCCAGGGTTGGCCGGGCGGCTCCTGAGGGGGCAGAAAGAAGACCTGCAGCTAATTTACAAATGTGAGTGAGGGCAGCGGGCTGTCAGCGGGGCTGCTGGGTGGAGCTGCAAGTCCTGGACTGTCTGCGAAGGTCTCTGCTCAATGTGCGGATGAGGGGCGGCGTGGGTGGATCACTCCGAGGTTTCACGTGGGGCATTCGTGGCCAGCAGCTTCGGGCTGATCCCCTTGGTCCCTGCTCCCTGCTGGCCATGGCAAGAGCCGGCTGGGATGGCCCTGGCCGGGGGCTCTCCGTGGGCCTCCGCAGGTCTGGGAATCTGACCGTGGCTCTGTTCATCTCTCTTCCAGCCCTTAAGAACGTGGTTTGTGACACCAGCCCTGCCATCGGAAACCTGGCAATTCAAACATTTTACATCACCCAGGCAGTAGAGACGGCTCGATATTCCATCTTGGAGAACCTGCAAGTTGAGCTGCGCAGGGCATGGAGGACACGGCCTCGTCTGTTGGGCCTCAGCTGGCTGCGCTGCTGGAGCTCTGCTGGCAACTGACCCGGCAGGCTCTGTCTGCTGGGGCCACCTGAACCAGCAGAGATTTTTTTTTGTTTCTTAAATATTGTTCTTTTCTTCTTTTCATTTTCTTTTAGGATATAAATATAGTATATATTATAATAGGCAGTCACTTCCCAAGACCTTTATCTTGCTGCCCATGGTGTACAGGGCATAGAGGAAGCGGGGAAAATGTGATTCCACTTGGGGAATCACAGCTCAGCAAGCTGCCCAGGCATGCAGTGGTGCTGGGAAAATGGCCAGAAACCCTTGGCCTTTGGTGGTTCTGCTGAAGGCACAAACGCTGTCTCAGCCAGGAAGCGCCGCCATCTGTGTCATCATGTCCCGTGTAGTGCTGCCTGGGTTGCTGAGGGCTCCCAGGTGCCTCTTGATCCTGCTCCTCTGGAGCTCCTGTGGGGCTGTGGCGCTGCTGCTGGTCCACGCTGGGGGAGACTCTGAGGGAACAGGGCACTGGGAGGCTGTAAATGGATGAGGGTCTGTGGAGGCCCAGGCAAGACAAAAGCGTGGGAAGGCGTGAGGGGCATGTGTGGAGGCTGGAGGCTCCAAAGGGGACAGGAGGCCCCTGAAAGGCCGGACCGGTGGGAAGACCTGAGGAATTGGGTGTCAGAGGGCATAAGCAGCCCCCAGGCAGCCACCTTTTTCCTGACAGCCGGCCGACCTGGCACTTCCCCAGAATGTCTCCCAGGCCTGCAGCAGAAGCCCTCGAGGCTGGGACAACACCCCTCCAGGAGGGTGCGGACAGCCCAAGGTGTGCCCAGGCTGGGCTGGCTGGGGACATGCAGGGCAGGGGGGTGCTGCCAGGCCACGGCCACTGGGTGCCTGCGATAAGGGGCAGTGGGCAGAGGCAGGGCTGGCCCCCAGCCCGAGCCCTCACGGCTGCCCAGGACACGGTGCTGTGACTGAGGCTCCCCTGACACAGAGCTCGGGGTCCGCAGAGCTGCTGCCACCAAGGGGAGGGTGGTGATGTCTCCTCCAGCAGGGCTGCCCAGTCGCTGCTGCTGAAGCGACTCAGGAGCCCACAGAAACAGCAGCAGAGTGTGCACAGGAACAGCAGCAGAGTGTGCACAGGAACAGCAGCAGAGTGTGCACAGGAACAGCAGCAGCCCCAACGTCGGCACCTGCACAGTGAGGCGTCTGCAGCAGCCGGGTGCCAAACCGGGGGAGGCTGTGGGCACAGTTGCCTTTGATTTGGCAAAAGGCTTCAGCAGAATTGACCACAATGGCTTTCTCTTCACTTGCCAGCCTCACAGCAACGTTTGGCAGCTTCAGCTGCAGCCTGTGCCCCTGACTGACTTGGATGGCCGTGCTTGAGGGCGGGCTTGCCTTCCACATGTCATGTGTTGTTGTAGTGCGTCTAAAAATCTTGGTATCTCCCAAGAGTAAAACTCACCTCTGTTTTGTGTAATGTTAGTTCCTACCTGAGAACCTTCTCCCTTCCCCCTTCCTATTGGCTGTGACCTCTCTGTATCCCCCGATCACCCGCACCCCTTTGTATAAGAGATAAGACCCAGGGCATTTCTGTCTCTTTCTTGCCCCGGATGGACGACAGACAATAAACCTGCAATTTGGATTATTCCAGCAAGTTTGGGCCTCCTGTGTCTAGATACTTTGAGTCCGTGTTGTATCCACCTATCCCTCCGGCCCCTGTTCCCCAGGGAGAAGGGGCAGGGAGAGAGAGAGTTACACCCCTTGCTCCTGCAGAGGGGCAGGGAGAGGGGTGTCCCGGCCCTGCCTCCCGATGGGGGGGTGCCAGCCTACCGAGCCTGGCGTGGCAGGGTGCGGGCCCCCGCCTGGCTCCTGCAGGGGAGGAGCTGGGTCTCTCCACAGGCTTGGTGAGGGAATGGAGCCCCCAGAGCCCGGCGTGGGGGGGTGCAGGCAGAGAAACCCAGGGAATACCAGCCCTGGAGAAGATGAAGGTATGCTAACAGCGGCTCCTGTAGTATACAATAGCAGCTGATATTCAAGTCAGTTATGTTAATATTAACCAGCTGCCATCTGATAGTTTCTTACAGTTTGTAGATCGACTGAGACTACAGATACAGAGACAAGTTAAAGAACCAGTGGCCCAGACAGAACTGCTTCAAGAAATGGCCCAAAGAAATGCCAACGACGCTTGTCGTAGAGCAATTCTGAGTCTACCTATTAACCCTCCACCCACCATAGCAGATATGATTGAAGCCATGTGCCCAGAAAGCAGACTTGTACAGTGTACACGGCAAGAAACCAGGCAACCCAAGGACAGTGGCAGCAGTGACACCAGGAATGAATAAGCCACAGATGTCACCAGAACAGCTGCAGCACATCGTCTGTTTCCAGTGCAAGAGGCCAGGACATTTTGCAAGGAACTGTCCTCAAACCCAGCAACAAGGGAAACACTAGAAAGAAGCTCTAGCCAGTCAACCAAGAAACTAAAGTCTCAGCGCTTTTCTGTCAAGCGCAGAGACATAAAAATGACAGACCTGAAGCAGAAAAAAGACTCTATTTTAATGGGAAAAGGGGAGGAAAGGGAGCGGGCTGAGAGGCTGCAGAAATATAATTGTGAGGAACGTTTGCCTAATAAGGTCTGGCAACCGCAAAAGTGATTCAGTAAGTGATTTGTAACTTGTCATGAGGTGACTTTACCTTTAAGGTGGTTTTAAGAGCTAAGGAAGTTGAAGTTGCTGGTGGCTGATGAGAGTCTTTTCTCCTGACCAATTATCGGTCATTACTGGGAATTGACAGCAGTTTTGAGCATTGAAAAGGGAGATCAACTTGTGAACCCTACCTTAAGATGTAAAGTCAGAGCACTCTTGGGCTCTTTGTTTCCTGGCTGTGAAAGGTAACAGAGCTCCAGGCCTCCCGTTCTCTGCCCGGCCATGTGGCCGGGCGGGGGCTGGGCTGGACCCAGCGGCTCTCGGCCGGGAGATGGGGGCTTGTGGGGGGCTTTCCCCGGGCTCTGGCCAAGCCAAGCCGATCTCTGGCTCGGCTGCAGGTTTTGCTGTGACTAAATTTACTAGAGACTGCCGAGTGAAGAAAGAAAGAGGCTCTGAACCTGCGGCGGGCTAAGGCGGCGACTACACTTTCCAGAACAGCCATGAGGAATCTTCTATCAATGACAGCTCCAGCTCCTGCACTGACAGAAGTCACAGAACCATCTACAAAGCCTGGGCAAGATTTTAACCCTTTCATTACCCAGATGAGACTTGCAGATTAATCTTTTTATCCAGAGAGGGAAAAAGAGATTGATCAACATGAAAAGAGACTTTATAAACTACCAGTGACAGAAAAGAAAAGAAGCTTCAGAAAAGGTAGAGAATAAGGAGATGCTTTAATTAAGATGAAATATTTTTCTGTTCAAGCTATGGAGATGGACAATAAAGTCCTGAAAGAACTCCTTTAATTCATGATAGAGTATGTAGGGAGGAATAAAGTGTTCAAAGTGTAAATTTTGAGTAAAAAGTAGAGTAATTGTGGTACAGTGAAGTGCTGGAGGATTTGAAGCCTTGAGAGGCAATGAGAAAACTGTTTTCTAGTGAAGCTTACAGAGACAGATGAAGAAGACTTTTGCTTTTGAATAACTCATCCTTAAAATACCATCCCTAGACTCATGGCCCATACACACTTCAGAGTGATGTGAAATGGGAGGAGTGAGCTCTGATAACAGCAGTTCTGGGCAGCTGACATCAGGGCAATAGAAAACTATGACAGAAGTAGTTTTCTAGTGAGAAACTCCATAAATTAACAGAAAGAGACTTCTGTTTCTCTACAAAGACTGGTGAAAAAACTGTAGCAGGAATTGGGACTGTTCTAACCATCCAAGTTCCAAAGTTTTTGTCTCTGTGGTCATGTGAACAAGGGAATAGTGGGTAGTGGGGGATAAAAAAGGTTTTTCTGGAAGTTTATTCTGTTGTTCTTATTATTGTAGTTTGTGAATAAACGTTCTTTATTCCTTTTAAGTTTTATGCCTGTTTTGCTCTTGTTCTAATCCATATCTCACAGCAAGAAATAAGTAATTTTCTTAGTTACTGGTTTAAAACCATGACATAACTTCTAAAGCTTTTTGCTTCAGATCTGATCGTTGGACTGTCATTGGAGTAGACTTGCAGGATAATCCACAAGACCCGTCTGGACTGGATAGTAGGTATTTTGCTATTGGAGACACAGCACATTCACCAATAGAGATTGAGGTGGCTCCCATGACAATTAAGGGAGACCTAACACACCTCACTCTCTTAGCTAGGTGCCCTCAACCACCTTTCTATGTAGACAAAGGGCAGGTAATAGCCCAGGTGATCCCTGTTCCAACAGAAATCCCAGGAGATGACAAAGCACCAGGAGTCTACTGGGCAGAAGTAGTGGGTGAAGACAAACCCATTATGGGATGGAACTTAACACATAAATCAGAACATCTCCATGTAGAAGGGTTAATTGATACTGGGGCAGATGTGACTATCATACCTGAAAAGGTGTGGCCCTCACATTGGGAACTGTAACCCATGGCAGGAAAAATACAGGGTGTTGGAGGAATGAAACTGGCTAAAATTGCTAAAGGTATCGTCCAGATTGAAGGTCCGGAGGGTAGGTTAGCCAGTGTCCGACCTTTTGTTATTGACTACAAGTGCCCGCTGTGGGGAAGAGACACCATGTCCCAGTGGGGAGTGAAATTATCAATTCCTGAGACACCTCTGGATTTTTGATGGAGGCCACTGTAGAGTGTCCGGTCCAAAAGTTATCTTGGTGTCCTGGTATAGGGCAGATTTGGGAGAAAACCTCCAGTGGGGCTCCCCCAGGGAAGCAAACCCACGTGGCCCTTTTCTCCCACCCTCCAACCGGTTCGGGAAGAGATTTCTCTGAGTGAAGTGGAAAAAACCTGTTTATTTCACATCCACAGCACTACCCGGCACAAGAATGAACAATATCAAATTACAAAACCTCTTGCCGTTCAGAAGAGATGACAAACTTCAGAGGGTCTCTTTGCTGTGGGTGTTTGCTCTGTTATCAGTCTCTCTGGTGTTGGAAAATGCCGCTGCCCAGTCTGGGCTCCCGGTAGTCCACGGGTGCAAGCTCCCGGTGCTCCCTCGAGTCCCCAGTTCAGAGCAGGTTCGATTCGTTTCAGAAAAGGGGAAAGAAAACAGTCCAGGAAGGCCTCTCTGCTCTGGCTAGCTGGAAAGCCAAAGTGATCTGTGTCTTGTTGTCTGTCTGTGTGGAAGTCAAAACTCCCGATGCGGGGGGAGCAAGTACAGTCTCTGATAACAGACTCGGTGCTTCTTTTCCACTCACTTTTACTCTTAGATGAAATTTTAAGAATACAGAACCTGTGTCTGGGTTAGGTGGATGAATGGGGATACAATTTAACCTCCTAATCAACCCAAGACACTTGGGTAGATAATAATCCAGTTTGAGTGAACCAGTGGCCTCTCAGCAGACAGAAACTTGGGGCGCTAAAAAAGTTAGTAGAACAATAATTGGCCAAATGACACATAGTAGAAACAACCAGCCCTTGGAATTCCCCGGTGTTTGTAATAAAAAAGCCAGGGAAGGATAAATGGCACCTCCTTCAGGATTTGAGAGAAAGAAACAAAAAAATAGAGGACATGGGGTCTCTTTAACCAGGTATGCCATCCCCAACTATGTTACCACAAAATTGGCTCCTAGCAGTACTGGATATTAAAGACTGGTTTTTTCAAATTCCCCTGGGCCCAGCTGATGCGCCAAGGTTTGCCTTTTCCATTCCCACAATTAACCGAGAAGCCCCAATGAAAGGGTACCACTGGACAGTTATTACCTCAGGGGATGAAAGCAAGCCCCTTCATCTGCCAGTGGTATGTGGGGTCTTTGCCGTCCTCAGTGCGTGCTGAAAAGAGAGATGCCATCATTTTGCATTACATGGACGATGTTTTGGTATGCTGTCCCAAACACAACATGCTGCAAGACACCCTTGACCTAGTGGTTAAAGTTTTAACCTCTGCTGGATTCCAATTGCAGGAAGACAAAGTTCAAAGGATGCCACCTTGGAAATACCTGGGCCTGGAAATTACCGCAAGGATGGTTGTTGCACAAAAATTGGAAATTATTGGTAATCCTAAAACTCTAGCAGATCTCCATTCCCTATGCGAGTCACTAAACTGGGTCAGACCCTGGCTAGGTCTCACCAATGAGGACCTGGGCCCCCTGCTCAATTTATTGAAAGGGGAGAGAGAGCTGCTGTCTCCCAGGGAGCTGACTCCAGAAGCAAAAATTGTGATTGAAAAGGCACAAAAGGCCTTGACAGAAAGACAGGCACATCGCTTCAAACCTGAGCTGCCTTTCAAATTTATTGTCCTGGGGAAATTGCCACACCTACCTGGGTTAATATTCCAGTGGGCCGAGGGGCAGAGAGATCCACTCTTAATAACAGAATGGGTTTTCCTCTCCCATCAATGACCCAAAACTATCACCAAGCCACAAGAGCTGATGGCTCAGCTGATTCAGTTGGCCAGGGTAAGGCTGCATGAACTGGCAGGTTGTGACTTTATGTGTATTCACCTCCCAGTCAGGCTCTCTGGAGAAGGCAAAAACCCCCCTGAGAGACTGACCAAAGAGATGTTTGAGCATCTGCTGCAGAGCAATGCTACCCTCCAGTTTGCTCTGGACAGCTCTAGTGGGCAAATTTCAGTTCATGCGCCAGCACACAAATTGTTTCATGAGGAATTCCACCTCATTCCTTGTGAGAAAAGGAGCCAAAGGCCACTCAAAGCTCTCACAGTGTTCACTGATGCATCTGGGACATCTCACAAGTCGGTGATGACTTGGAGAAATCCACAGACTCAGCTTTGGGAAGCTGATGTTGAGTTTGTAGAGGGGTCACCCCAGATAGCTGAACTGGCTGCGGCCATAAGAGCCTTTGAGAAGTTTTCAGAACCGATTAATTTGGTTACTGACTCAGCCTACGTAGCAGGAGTGGTGTCCAGAGCGGAGCAGGCAGTTCTCAAGGACATTGAGAACGAACATCTCTTTAGATTGCTTTCAAAACTGATTTATTTGGTTTCAAATCGAGAACAACCTTTCTATGTGATGCATATAAAGTTGCATACCCCATTGCCAGGTGAAATCGCTGAGGGAAACCGGGAGGCTGATTCCCTTGCTGCCCCAGCTGAAAAGGCACGTCTCCCAGATGTGTTCCAACAGGCAAAGATAAGTCACCAGCGATACCATCAAAATGTGCCAGGACTGATCCATCAGCTCCAGCTGACACGGGGTCAGGCTAAAGCCATCGTGGCTACCTGTCCCAGTTGTCAGCTCCAGGCAGTGCCATCATTAGGCCTGGGGGTTAATCCCCGAGGAATTGAAAGCTGTGAAGTGTGGCCAACAGATATCACTGACATCCCCAGTTTTGGTCACCTTAAGTATGTACACGTGAGCATTGATACATACTCAGGAGCAGTGTATGCCTCTGCTCATGCAGGAGAAAAATCTGTACATGCCAAACAACACTTAGTACAGGCCTTTTCTGTATTGGGAATCCCTAAAGAAATTTAAACAGATAATGGCCCAGCGTATCAATCCAAGGAGTTCCTGGAATTTGTCCAGCAGTGGGGAGTGGAACATAAAACTGGCATCCCCCACTCCTCCACAGGTCAAGCTGTGATTGAGTGTGCACACCAGACGCTCAAACAAGTCCTAGCCAGGTAAGGTAGCGAGGCAGTGTGGATGTCTCCACAACAAAAACCCTGTAAAACTCTGCTTGCCATTAATTTCCTAAACTGCTCATTTGAAAACATGAAGCCTCCTGTGACTCGGCATTTTAACAGTGATGATCAGTTTTAATTGTCACAGCGTCCACCAGTTTTAATCAGGGACCCTGAAACTTGGCAAACCAAGGGCCCCTATGAACTTGTCACCTGGGGGCGTGGTTACACATGTGTCTCCACCCCTGCAGGCCCCTGATGGATTCCTCAGAAACGGGTAAAACCTTTTGTTCCAAAGAATCCAGCCCCAGCAATAAGAGATGAGAAGCAAGTGGCTGTTGCTTCCAAGAGAAGACGCCACCGAAGAGAGCAAGAAGAAACCTTTCTAGCCTCTGACCTGCATGCTTTGGCAGTAAATAAGTTTCCAAAAATGTCTGTTTCCTTGTTTTTAGAAATAACCTACCTCTCACTCAAATCCATGATGAGCCTTAACCCTGCTGTCATCGTGCTCGCACTGAGCAGCCTGACAGCGGCCTGGATCGTCACACAGCCACGCCAGAACATCTGGGTGACCCTGGCACAAACACTTCATCAAGAAAACATATGTCTATCTACTTGAGCAGCGAAAAATCCTATGTCTACCTGCCTGGTAGGAATTCCATTGCAGCATGATGAATTTACCCATCGCTTTAATACACTGACTCCTGAAGCAGGTAATGAATTTCCACAGCACTCAAATAGAAGCAGAGTTTAAAAACCCCGTCAAAGAGTGGCTGCCACATTTTCCTAAGGCAAGCCAGGAACCCCAGGAGTTAGAGCTACTGGGTTCCTCTCCAGCATTACACTGTGTACACTTTAGGGTCAGTCTTCCAATAAATAAAGAAACCTTCCACAATATAGTACAATATTGAGAAGAATTCACAGCAAAAAGGTGGTGTCACGTCCTAAGCTACATCAAAAGTGCACTCCTCAGCTCATACACATCCCAAAAGCCTCCCCAAAGGACTGTTCCTCATTTGTGGGGATAGCGCATGGGCAGGAATTCCACCCTGTCTCCTCGGAGGGCTGTGTACCAGAGGGCGTCTATCACTGTTAGCACCCAATCAAACATTAATTGGCGAATGGACCAATAAAAATAATTTGACGAGGAAAATTCAGAAGAGAAGTGCTACAAATTTAGATGAGAATTGTGATTCGGAGATTTTTCATTGGTCCAAATCAAAAAGAATTGCTGCATCCATTTTCCTTCTTTGGGTGGCTGCAGCCAAGGCCCTAGGTGAATTGGGACACCTAGAATGCTGGGTGGTAAAACAAGCCAGTTTAACATCTAGCGCCATAAGTGCCCTCCTAGAAGATGAGGAAGTTAGCAGGCAGGCAACACTCCAAAATGGTGCAGCGATAGACTTTCTCCTATTGCTCCACGGGCACAAGTGCCAGGAGTTGGAGGGTCTCTGCTGCATGAATCTGACATCGAAAGCTCCTAACATCCATGCCACACTCCAAGAGATGAAAAGCATGATCGGACAAGTCAAGCAAGAAGCAGATGACTGGTTTAATGGACTGTTTAAAAACTGGGGACTCTCGGGGTGGTGGGCTTCAGTAGTGAAAACTATTCTGTCACTGCTAGTCATTATTTTGCTAACGGAGTTTGGAGTTTTAAGCAGGATACTATACAAAAGCATAATTAAGCTGATCTCAGCTACCTCAGATGTCAACCATATAGAGCTGGCAGACCAGAGTAACCCTCACCAGCCTGCAAATGGTACTTGGTGGGCCACTTCAGGTCAGTAAGTCATATAAGCTCATTTCATGAATTATATAGAACAAAATAGGGGGAGATGTGCTAGTGCACAATCCTGGGTGTGCTTTAGTTTCTGTGTAAACCCTCCCTGCAGCTGTGACGTGTTTTTCCCTTCCCCTCCCTGTCCCTGAAATGTTATCCCATTGCTTGGTGTTATATGTCTCCCCGCCCCTCTCCCAAGGTTTGAAAGTACCCGGGAAATATTTCCTCCCTCTCTTTTTTTCCTCCTGGATCCCAGCCTGAATAAACATCTGACGTTATGCCGGAGGGAAAAGCAGCTGTTTGGTCTTTATCTTGGTCATGAAGAGCCTCCCTGCCCTCCCCTCGACAGAGCTAGCCAGGATTAATCAGGAGGGACAAAGTGGGGCTACTTCACACCTGGCTCCCCCAAGTGTCCTCCAGACCCGCAAGTTCTTTCTAAATTCCCTCCCCAGACCCAAAACTGCCCTAAATGTTCCTCAGAAAAGTTTCCATGGGCCCCAAAGTGGCCCCTTTTACCCTGTCTGAGAAAATGACAAAAGTTAGGATCAGAAGACTAAAAATAGGACTAATTAGCATAAAGAGGGAGAAAGAGTGGTCAATTAATTAATGAAGGGAATTGTGGTTGTTATGGATTATATTAATAAAAAAATCAAGATCCTTGTTGAATAAAAATAATTGGATTTATTTTAGCAAGCGGCAGCAAGCAAAACAGCGCTGGGCGGCCGGGGAATCACCGCTCCACCAACGGCTAGCGCCCCCCTCCCCAAACTTCAGAGCCCTTACAGTGTCTTCAGTTCCGGTTTCTGCGTCATCCGGGTTGATTCTGCTTCTGCGCGGCTTGTTGCTAGGTGGTCGTGTTTTGCTTTTCGGTGGTCGTGGGGAGGAAGATGCTCCTCTTCGTCACAGCATCGCCCTTGATCTGCAAGCCAAGCTCCATTTTTGGCTAAAATATTGGATACACAAGTTATGCTTCAAGCTCCATATCTGGCTAAGGTAATGAGTATACAAGTTATGCTCAACAACAGGATGTCCTTGGAGTTTCTGCCGGTTCTGCTTGGAACTTTTCAATTGCCAATATCTTGCTTAACCCTTTATTTTCTTGTTTTTACGAGCAAACTCCTTACATACTCATCACACCACCTGCTATTATAACTCAGTCCCCAGCCCCTCTGTTACCTCTGTCCACCCCGCAGCGGGCAGGGAGGCTGGGGAGGTAGTTTTAGCTTGCCAGACGAGGCCCTAAAAACGAGGCTCTTTCCCTATGCTGAGATGGCAGTTGCAGCTTTATTTCTTGGGATCCTTCAGGGTGAGATGGCAGAAGGGAAAGAGGAAGAGGTATGGACAGGCACTCCTTTTTCAGGACAGGGGAAGGGGCTGTGGGAATTTACACAAACAATAAGGGAACCTGGGGAGAACAAGATAAGGGAAAGAACTTACAAATCTACATTTTTAGGGGTACATTCTTTGGGTCATACCATTTTTCCTAACTGCATTACAACAAAAAGCCCAACAAAATTCTCTCAAATACATAAGAAATTCCAGAAACAACCCAAAAAATTCCTGAAATCTTCTCAAAACCCTACCAAATTTCAGAAACATCAAAAAATATCTTGACAAATTTCCACACAATCAAGGAAAAATTCATCAAAATTCTTCATATCTCCTCAAAATCCCTCAAAATCCACAAAAATCCCACAAAATTCAAGAAACATCCCACAAAATTACCCCAAAATTCTCAAAACCCTAAAAAATTCCTGAAGCATCCCAAAAAACCTTGACTACTTTCCCCACAATCTAGGAAAAATCCCTCAAAATTCCTCAAGACAACTCAATATGCCTTAAAATTCCAGAAAAATCCTATGAAATTATAGAAACATCCCACAAAATATCAAGAATTTTCTGCACAATCTAAGAAAAATCCCTCTAAATTCCAGAAACATCCCAAATAATTAGTGAAATTTTCTCAAAACCCGACCAAATTCCAGAAACATCCCACAAAATCTTGACAACGTTGAACAAAATCTAGGAAATATCCATCAAAATTCTTCATGTCTCCTCATAATCCCACAAAATTCTACAAAAATCACAGAAAATTCCAGAAACATCCCACAAAATTCACAAAATCTTCTCAAAACACTACCAAATTCCAGAAACTACCCAAAAAATCGTGGCAACTTTCCACACAATCTCAGAAAAATCCCTCAAATTCCAATGTGTCTCCTCAAAATTCCCAAATAATTCCAGATACATCGGACAAAATTCCTGAAATCTTCTCAAAACCCTACCAAATTCCTAAAACATCTCACAAGATCTTGACAACTTTCCACACCATCTCAGAAAAATCCCACAATATTCTTCAAGTCAACTCATTGTCCCTCAAAATTCCAGAAACATTCTACAAAATCTTGAACAACTTTCCACACAATCTAGGAAAAAACCCACAAAATTCTTCATGTATCCTCAAAATCCTTCAAAATTCTACAAAAATCCCACAAAATTCCAGAAACATCCAACAAAATTTAAAAAATTGTCACAAAACCCTACAGAATTCCAGAAACATCCCACAAAATCTTGACAACGATCCATACAATCTAGGAAAAATCCATCAAAATTCTTCAACTTAACTCAATATCCCACAAAATTCCTGAAACATCCCTCAAAATTCCCAAAGTCATCTCAAAACCCTCCCAAATTCAAGAAACATCCAACAAAATTCCCAAAATCTTCTCAAAATCCTACCAAATTCCAAAAACATACCACAAAATCTCAACAACTTTCCACAAAATCTAGGAAAAATTCATCAATATTCTTCAAGCCAACTCTATATCGCACAAAATTCCAGAAACAACCCACAAAATTCCCCAAATCATATCAAAATCCAACAGAATTCCTGAAACATTCCACAAAATCTTGACAACTTTCCACACAATCTAGGGAAAATCCATCAAAATTTTTCATGTCTCCTCAAAATTCCCAAATAATTCCAGAAACATCCAACAAAATTCCCAAAATCTGCTCAAAACCCCACCAATATCTAGAAACCTCCTAGCAAATCTTGACAACATTCAACAGAATCTAGGAAAAATCTACCAAAATTCTTCAAGTCAACTCAATGTCCCTCAAAATTCCAGAAACATCCTATGAAATCTTGACAACTTTCCACACAATCTGGGAAGAATCCATCAAAATTCTTCAAGTCAAGTCAATATCCCACAAAATTCCCAAAACATCCTACAAAATTCCCGAAATCTTCTCAAAACCCTTCAAAATTCCAGAAGCATCCTACAAAATCTTCACAACTCCCCACACAATCGAGGAAAAATCCATCAAAATTCTTCATGTCTCCGCAAAATCAATCAAAATTCCAAAAAAACATAAAAAATTCCAGAAACATCCCACAAAAATCCCAAAATCTTCTCAAAATACTACCAAATTCCACAAACTCCCCCAAAAAATCTTGGCAACTTTCCACACAATCTCAGAAAAATCCATCAAATTCCAACATGTCTCCTCAAAATTCTACAAATAATTCCAGAAACATCTGGCAAAATTCCCGAAATCTTCTCAAAACACTACCAAATTCCAAAAACACCCCCAAAAATCTTCACAACTTTGAACAAAATCTAAGAATAATCCATCAAAATTCTTCATGTGTCCTCAATCCCACAAAATTCTACAAAAATCCCTCAAAATTCCCGAAACATCCCAAAAAATTCACAAAATCTTCTCAAAACACTAACAAATTCCTGAAATAACACACAAAATCTTGACAACTTTCCACACAATCTAGGATAAATCTCGCAAAATTC
The DNA here is from genome assembly GCF_971803275.1 of Cyanistes caeruleus. Taxonomy (NCBI): domain Eukaryota; kingdom Metazoa; phylum Chordata; class Aves; order Passeriformes; family Paridae; genus Cyanistes; species Cyanistes caeruleus. Next base: position 2,187,248 of record NW_028255890.1, on the reverse strand, counting down.
TTCATGTCTTCTCAAAATTCCCAAATAATTCCAGAAATATCCGACAAAATTCCCGAAATCTTCTCAAAACCAAAACAAATTCCAGAAACATTGCCCAAAATCTTGCCAACTTTCCACGCAATCCAGGAAAAATCCCGCAAAATTCTCCATATCTTCACAATATCTAAAAAAATTCTTAAAACACCCCATAAAATCCCCAAAATCTTCTCAAACCCCTTCCAAATTCCAGAAACATCCCACAAAGTTCCACAAATCTTCTCAAAACCCTACCAAATTTTAGAAACATCCCACAAAATTCTCTAAATCTTCTCAAAACCCTTCGAAATTCCCGTAATAGCCCACAAAATCTTGAGAACTTTCCTCACAATCTAGGAAAAATCCATCAAAATTCTTCCTGTCTCCTCAAAATCCCACAAAATTCCACAAAAATCACACAAAATTCCCAAAATCTTTTCAAAACCCTAAAAAATTACAAAAATATACAATAAAATTTGGACACCTTTCCACACAATTTAGGAAAAATCCCTGAAAATTCTTCATATTTCCTCAATATCCCCAAAGAATATTCCACAAAATTCCCACAAAATTCCTGAAATATCCCACAAATTTCGCGATATCTTCTCAAAAGCCTTCGAAATTTCAGTACCATCCCACAAAATCTTGACAAATTTCCACACAATCTACGAACAATCCGTCAAAACTCTTCATGTCTCCACAAAAATCCCTCAAAATTTTAAAAAAACCCAAAGAAATTCTGGAAAAATCCCTCAAAAATTACCAAAATCTTCTCAAAACCCTACCAAATTCCAGAAACATCCCACAAAATCTTGACAACTTTCCACACAATCCAGGAAAAATCCCGCAAAATTCCCCATGTCTTGTCAAAATACATGAAAATTCCACAAAAATCCCTCAAAATTCCAGAAACATCCCACAAAATTCTATGAATCTTCTCAAAACCCTACCAAATTCCAGAAATGTGCAACAAAATCCTGTCAAGTTTACCCACAATCTCAGAAAAATCTCACAAAATTCTTCAAGTAAATTCAATATCCCACAAAATTCCAGAAACATCAAACAAAATTCTTGAAATCTTTTCAAAACCCTTCCAAATTCCAGAAACATCCCACAAAATCTTGACAACTTTCCACATAATCTTGGAAAAATCAATCAAAATTCTTCATGTCTCATCATTATCCCTCAAAACTCCACAAAATTCCCACAAATTTCCAGAAAAATCCCACAAAATTCGTGAAATCTTCTCAAAACCCTAACAAATTCCAGAAACATCCCACAAAATCTTGACAACTTTCCACACAATCCAGGAAAAATCCATCAAAATTCTCCATGTCTTGTTCAAATACCTCAAAATTCCACAAAAATCCAACATAATTCCAGAAACAACCCAAAAAATTCCCGAAATCTTCTCAAAACCCTACCATATTCGAGAAACATCCCACAAAATCTTGACAACTTTCCACACAAACTAGGAAAAATCCATCAAAATTCGTCATGTCTAGTCAATATCCCCCAAAAATTTACAAAATTCCCAAAAAATTCCTGAAATCTTCTGAAAACCCTACCAGCTTCCAGAAACATCCCACAAAATCTTGACAACTTTCCACACAATCCAGGAAAAATCCCGCAAAATTCTCCATGTCTTGTCAAAATACCTGAAAATCCCACAAAAATAAAACAAATTTCCAGAAACATCCCACAAAATCTTGAGAACTTTCCACATTATCTCAGAAAAATCCCTCAAAATTTTTCATGTCTCCTCAAAATCCCACAAAATTCCACAAAATTACATGAAATTCCAGAAAGATCCCACAAAATTCCCAAAATTTTCTCAAAACGCTACCAAATTCAAGAAACATCCCACAAAATCTTAACAACTTTCCCCACAATCTAGGAAAAATCCATCAAAATTCTTCATGTCTACTGACAATCCCACAAAATTCCACAAAAATCCCTCAAAATTCCAGAAACATTGCACAAAATTCCCAAAATCTTCTCAAAACCCTACCATATTCCAGAAACATCCCACAAAATTCGAGAAATCTTCTCAAAACTTTTCGAAATTCCAGAAACATCCTGCAAAATCTTGAGAACTTTCCACAAAATATCGGAAAAAACCCTCAAAATTCTTCATGTCTCCTCAATATCCCACAAAATTCCAAAAACCTTCTCAAAACCCTACCAAATTCCAGAAACATCCCCAAAATAATCTCGATAACTTTCCATACTCTCTTTGAAAAATCCATCAAAATTCCTCATTTCTCCTCAATATCCCACAAAATTCCAGAAACATCCCTCAAAATCTTGACAATTTTCCACACAGTCTAGGAAAAATCCATCAAAATTCTTCATGTCTCCTCAAAATCCCTCAAAATTCCACAAAGATCCCACAAAATTCCAGAAACATCCCACAAAATTCTATGAATCGTCTCAAAACCCTACCATATTAAATAAACATCCCACAAAATCTCTACAACTTTCCACACAATCTAGGAAAAATCTCACAAAATTCATTATGTCTACTCCATATCCAAAAAAATTCCACAAAATTCCCGAAACATCCCACAAAATTCCCAAAATTTTCTCAAAACCCTTCGAAATTCCAGAAACATCCCGCAAAACCTTGACAACTTTCCACGCAATCTAGGAAAAATCAATCAAAATTCTTCATGTCTCATCATTATCCCTCAAAACTCCACAAAATTCCCACAAATTTCCAGAAAAATCCCACAAAATTCGTGAAATCTTCTCAAAACCCTAACAAATTCCAGAAACATCCCACAAAATCTTGACAACTTTCCACATAATCTCAGAAAAATCCCTCAAAATTCTTCAGGTCGCCTCAAAATACCTCAAAATTCCACAAAAATCCAACATAATTCCAGAAAAAACCCAAAAAAATTCCCGAAATCTTCTCAAAACCCTACCATATTCTAGAAACATCCCACAAAATCTTGAGAACTTCCCACACAATCTAAGAAAAATCCAGCAAAATTCTTCATGTCTAGTCAATATCCCCAAAAATTTTACAAAATTCCCAAAAAATTCCCAAAATCTTCTCAAAACCCTAACAAATTCCAGAAACATCCCACAAAATCTTGACAACTTTCCACACAATCTAGGGAAAATCCCGCAAAATTCTCCATGTCTTGTCAAAATACCTGAAAATTCCACAAAAATCCCTCAAAATTCCAGAAACATCCCACAAAATTCTATGAATCTTCTCAAAACCCTACCAAATTCCAGAAATATGCAACAAAATCCTGTCAAGTTTACCCACAATCTCAGAAAAATCTCACAAAATTCTTCAAGTAAATTCAATATCCCACAAAATTCCAGAAACATCAAACAAAATTCTTGAAATCTTTTCAAAACCGTAACAAATTCCAGAAACATCCCACAAAATCTTGACAACTTTCCACACAATATTGGAAAAATCCATCAAAATTCTTCAAGTCCCCTCAATATCACACAAAATTCCACAAAATCACACAAAATTCCAGAAACATCCCACAAAATTACAGAAATCTTCTCCAAACCCTTCCAAATTCCAGAAACATCTCACAAAAATCTTGAGAACTTTCCACAAAATGTCGGAAAAAACCCTCAAAATTTTTCATGTCTCCTCAAAATCCCTCAAAATTCCACAAAATTACATGAAATTCCAGAAAGATCCCACAAAATTCCCAAAATTTTCTCAAAACGCTACCAAATTCAAGAAACATCCCACAAAATCTTAACAACTTTCCCCACAATCTAGGAAAAATCCATCAAAATTCTTCATGTCTACTGACAATCCCACAAAATTCCACAAAAATCCCTCAAAATTCCAGAAACATTGCACAAAATTCCCAAAATCTTCTCAAAACCCTACCAAATTCCAGAAACATCCCACAAAATTCCCCAAATCTTCTCAAAACCCTACCAAATTCCAGAAACATTGCACAAAATTCCCCAAATCTTCTCAAAACCCTACCAAATTCCAGAAACGTCCCCAAAAAAATCTCGACAACTTTCCACACTCTCTTTGAAAAATCCATCAAAATTCCTCATTTCTCCTCAATATCCCACAAAATTCCAGAAACATCCCTCAAAATCTTGACAACTTTCCACACAATCTAGGAAAAATCCATCAAGATGCCTTAAAATTCCACAAAGATCCCACAAAATTCCAGAAACATCCCACAAAATCTTGACAATTTTCCACACAATCTAGGGAAAATCCCTAAAAATTCTTCATGTCTCCTCAAAATTCAACAAAAATCCCACAAAATTCCAGAAATATCCCAAAAAATTCTATGAATCTTCTCAAAACCCTACCAAATTCCAGAAATATGCAACAAAATCGTGTCAAGTTTACCCACAATCTCAGAAAAATCCATCAAAATACTTCAAGTAAATTCAATATCCCACAAAATTCCAGAAACATCAAACAAAATTCTTGAAATCTTTTCAAAACCCTAACAAATTCCAGAAACATCCCACAAAATCTAGACAACTTTCCACACAATCCAGGAAAAATCCCGCAAAATTCTCCATGTCTTGTCAAAATACCTGAAAATTCCACAAAAATCCCTCAAAATTCCAGAAACATCCCACAAAATTCTATGAATCTTCTCAAAACCCTACCAAATTCCAGAAATGTGCAACAAAATCCTGTCAAGTTTACCCACAATCTCAGAAAAATCTCACAAAATTCTTCAAGTAAATTCAATATCCCACAAAATTCCAGAAACATCAAACAAAATTCTTGAAATCTTTTCAAAACCCTTCCAAATTCCAGAAACATCCCACAAAATCTTGACAACTTACCACATAATCTTGGAAAAATCCATCAAAATTCTTCAACTCCCCTCAATATCACACAAAATTCCACAAAATCACACAAAATTCCAGAAACATCCCACAAAATTCCCAAAATTTTCTCAAAACCCTTCCAAATTCCAGTAACATCTCACAAAAATCTTGAGAACTTTCCACAAAATGTCGGAAAAAACCCTCAAAATTTTTCATGTCTCCTCAAAATCCCTCAAAATTCCACAAAATTACATGAAATTCCAGAATGATCCCACAAAATTCCCAAAATTTTCTCAAAACGCTACCAAATTCAAGAAACATCCCACAAAATCTTAACAACTTTCCCCACAATCTAGGAAAAATCCATCAAAATTCTTCATGTCTACTGACAATCCCACAAAATTCCACAAAAATCCCTCAAAATTCCGGAAACATTGCACAAAATTCCCAAAATCTTCTCAAAACCCTACCAAATTCCAGAAACATTGCACAAAATTCCCCAAATCTTCTCAAAACCCTACCAAATTCCAGAAACATCCCACAAAATTCGAGAAAACTTCTCAAAACCCTACCAAATTCCAGAAACATCCCCAAAAAAATCTCGATAACTTTCCACACTCTCTTTGAAAAATCCATCAAAATTCCTCATTTCTCCTCAATATCCCACAAAATTCCAGAAACATCCCTCAAAATCTTGACAACTTTCCACACAATCTAGGAAAAATCCATCAAGATGCCTTAAAATTCCACAAAGATCCCACAAAATTCCAGAAACATCCCACAAAATCTTGACAACTTTCCACACAATCTAGGGAAAATCCCTAAAAATTCTTCATGTCTCCTCAAAATCCCTCAAAATTCCACAAAGATCCCACAAAATTCCAGAAACATCCCACAAAATTCTATGAATCGTCTCAAAACCCTACCATATTAAATAAACATCCCACAAAATCTCTACAACTTTCCACACAATCTAGGAAAAATCTCACAAAATTCATTATGTCTACTCCATATCCAAAAAAATTCCACAAAATTCCCGAAACATCCCACAAAATTCCCAAAATTTTCTCAAAACCCTTCGAAATTCCAGTAACATCCCGCAAAACCTTGACAACTTTCCACGCAATCTAGGAAAAATCAATCAAAATTCTTCATTTCTCATCATTATCCCTCAAAACTCCACAAAATTCCCACAAAATTCCAGAAAAATCCCACAAAATTCCTGAAATCTTCTCAAAACCCTAACAAATTCCAGAAACATCCCACAAAATCTTGACAACTTTCCACACAATCCAGGAAAAATCCATCAAAATTCTCCATGTCTTGTCAAAATACCTCAAAATTCCACAAAAATCCAACATAATTCCAGAAACAACCCAAAAAATTCCCAAAATCTTCTCAAAACCCTACCATATTCGAGAAACATCCCACAAAATCTTGAGAACTTTCCACACAATCTAAGAAAAATCCAGCAAAATTCTTCATGTCTAGTCAATATCCCCAAAAATTTTACAAAATTCCCAAAAAATTCCCAAAATCTTCTCAAAACCCTAACAAATTCCAGAAACATCCCACAAAATCTAGACAACTTTCCACACAATCCAGGAAAAATCCCGCAAAATTCTCCATGTCTTGTCAAAATACCTGAAAATTCCACAAAAATCCCTCAAAATTCCAGAAACATCCCACAAAATTCTATGAATCTTCTCAAAACCCTACCAAATTCCAGAAATGTGCAACAAAATCCTGTCAAGTTTACCCACAATCTCAGAAAAATCTCACAAAATTCTTCAAGTAAATTCAATATCCCACAAAATTCCAGAAACATCAAACAAAATTCTTGAAATCTTTTCAAAACCCTTCCAAATTCCAGAAACATCCCACAAAATCTTGACAACTTACCACATAATCTTGGAAAAATCCATCAAAATTCTTCAACTCCCCTCAATATCACACAAAATTCCACAAAATCACACAAAATTCCAGAAACATCCCACAAAATTCCCAAAATTTTCTCAAAACCCTTCCAAATTCCAATAACATCTCACAAAAATCTTGAGAACTTTCCACAAAATGTCGGAAAACACCCTCAAAATTTTTCATGTCTCCTCAAAATCCCTCAAAATTCCACAAAATTACATGAAATTCCAGAATGATCCCACAAAATTCCCAAAATTTTCTCAAAACGCTACCAAATTCAAGAAACATCCCACAAAATCTTAACAACTTTCCCCACAATCTAGGAAAAATCCATCAAAATTCTTCATGTCTACTGACAATCCCACAAAATTCCACAAAAATCCCTCAAAATTCCGGAAACATTGCACAAAATTCCCAAAATCTTCTCAAAACCCTACCAAATTCCAGAAACATTGCACAAAATTCCCCAAATCTTCTCAAAACCCTACCAAATTCCAGAAACATCCCACAAAATTCGAGAAATCTTCTCAAAACCCTACCAAATTCCAGAAACATCCCCAAAAAAATCTCGATAACTTTCCACACTCTCTTTGAAAAATCCATCAAAATTCCTCATTTCTCCTCAATATCCCACAAAATTCCAGAAACATCCCTCAAAATCTTGACAACTTTCCACACAATCTAGGAAAAATCCATCAAGATGCCTTAAAATTCCACAGAAGTCCCACAAAATTCCAGAAACATCCCACAAAATCTTGACAACTTTCCACACAATCTAGGGAAAATCCCTAAAAATTCTTCATGTCTCCTCAAAATTCAACAAAAATCCCACAAAATTCCAGAAATATCCCAAAAAATTCTATGAATCTTCTCAAAACCCTACCAAATTCCAGAAATATGCAACAAAATCGTGTCAAGTTTACCCACAATCTCAGAAAAATCTCACAAAATTCTTCAAGTAAATTCAATATCCCACAAAATTCCAGAAACATCAAACAAAATTCTTGAAATCTTTTCAAAACCCTTCCAAATTCCGGAAACATCCCACAAAATCTTGACAACTTTCCACACAATATCGGAAAAATCCATCAAAATTCTTCAAGTCCCCTCAATATCACACAAAATTCCACAAAATCACACAAAATTCCAGAAACATCCCACAAAATTACAGAAATCTTCTCCAAACCCTTCCAAATTCCAGAAACATCCCACAAAATCTTGACAACTTTCCACATTATCTCGGAAAAATCCCTCAAAATTTTTCATGTCTCCTCAAAATCCCTCAAAATTCCACAAAATTACATGAAATTCCAGAAAGATCCCACAAAATTCCCAAAATTTTCTCAAAACGCTACCAAATTCAAGAAACATCCCACAAAATCTTAACAACTTTCCCCACAATCTAGGAAAAATCCATCAAAATTCTTCATGTCTACTGACAATCCCACAAAATTCCACAAAAATCCCTCAAAATTCCGGAAACATTGCACAAAATTCCCAAAATCTTCTCAAAACCCTACCAAATTCCAGAAACATTGCACAAAATTCCCCAAATCTTCTCAAAACCCTACCAAATTCCAGAAACATCCCACAAAATTCGAGAAATCTTCTCAAAACCCTACCAAATTCCAGAAACATCCCCAAAAAAATCTCGATAACTTTCCACACTCTCTTTGAAAAATCCATCAAAATTCCTCATTTCTCCTCAATATCCCACAAAATTCCAGAAACATCCCTCAAAATCTTGACAACTTTCCACACAATCTAGGAAAAATCCATCAAGATGCCTTAAAATTCCACAGAAGTCCCACAAAATTCCAGAAACATCCCACAAAATCTTGACAACTTTCCACACAATCTAGGGAAAATCCCTAAAAATTCTTCATGTCTCCTCAAAATTCAACAAAAATCCCACAAAATTCCAGAAATATCCCAAAAAATTCTATGAATCTTCTCAAAACCCTACCAAATTCCAGAAATATGCAACAAAATCGTGTCAAGTTTACCCACAATCTCAGAAAAATCTCACAAAATTCTTCAAGTAAATTCAATATCCCACAAAATTCCAGAAACATCAAACAAAATTCTTGAAATCTTTTCAAAACCCTTCCAAATTCCGGAAACATCCCACAAAATCTTGACAACTTTCCACACAATATCGGAAAAATCCATCAAAATTCTTCAAGTCCCCTCAATATCACACAAAATTCCACAAAATCACACAAAATTCCAGAAACATCCCACAAAATTACAGAAATCTTCTCCAAACCCTTCCAAATTCCAGAAACATCCCACAAAATCTTGACAACTTTCCACATTATCTCGGAAAAATCCCTCAAAATTTTTCATGTCTCCTCAAAATCCCTCAAAATTCCACAAAATTACATGAAATTCCAGAAAGATCCCACAAAATTCCCAAAATTTTCTCAAAACGCTACCAAATTCAAGAAACATCCCACAAAATCTTAACAACTTTCCCCACAATCTAGGAAAAATCCATCAAAATTCTTCATGTCTACTGACAATCCCACAAAATTCCACAAAAATCCCTCAAAATTCCGGAAACATTGCACAAAATTCCCAAAATCTTCTCAAAACCCTACCAAATTCCAGAAACATTGCACAAAATTCCCCAAATCTTCTCAAAACCCTACCAAATTCCAGAAACATCCCACAAAATTCGAGAAATCTTCTCAAAACCCTACCAAATTCCAGAAACGTCCCCAAAAAAATCTCGACAACTTTCCACACTCTCTTTGAAAAATCCATCAAAATTCCTCATTTCTCCTCAATATCCCACAAAATTCCAGAAACATCCCTCAAAATCTTGACAACTTTCCACACAATCTAGGAAAAATCCATCAAGATGCCTTAAAATTCCACAAAGATCCCACAAAATTCCAGAAACATCCCACAAAATCTTGACAATTTTCCACACAATCTAGGGAAAATCCCTAAAAATTCTTCATGTCTCCTCAAAATTCAACAAAAATCCCACAAAATTCCAGAAATATCCCAAAAAATTCTATGAATCTTCTCAAAACCCTACCAAATTCCAGAAATATGCAACAAAATCGTGTCAAGTTTACCCACAATCTCAGAAAAATCCATCAAAATACTTCAAGTAAATTCAATATCCCACAAAATTCCAGAAACATCAAACAAAATTCTTGAAATCTTTTCAAAACCCTAACAAATTCCAGAAACATCCCACAAAATCTTGACAACTTTCCACACAATATCGGAAAAATCCATCAAAATTCTTCAAGTCCCCTCAATATCACACAAAATTCCACAAAATCACACAAAATTCCAGAAACATCCCACAAAATTACAGAAATCTTCTCCAAACCCTTCCAAATTCCAGAAACATCCCACAAAATCTTGACAACTTTCCACATTATCTCGGAAAAATCCCTCAAAATTTTTCATGTCTCCTCAAAATCCCACAAAATTCCACAAAATTACATGAAATTCCAGAAAGATCCCACAAAATTCCCAAAATTTTCTCAAAACGCTACCAAATTCAAGAAACATCCCACAAAATTTTAACAACTTTCCCCACAATCTAGGAAAAATCCATCAAAATTCTTCATGTCTACTGACAATCCCACAAAATTCCACAAAAATCCCTCAAAATTCCAGAAACATTGCACAAAATTCCAAAAATCTTCTCAAAACCCTACCAAATTCCAGAAACATCCCACAAAATTCCCCAAATCTTCTCAAAACCCTACCAAATTCCAGAAACATTGCACAAAATTCCCCAAATCTTCTCAAAACCCTACCAAATTCCAGAAACATCCAACAAAATTCCTGAAATCTTCTCAAAACTTTTCGAAATTCCAGAAACATCCTACAAAATCTTGAGAACTTTCCACAAAATATCGGAAAAAACCCTCAAAATTCTTCATGTCCCCTCAATATCCCACAAAATTCCAAAAACCTTCTCAAAACCCTACCAAATTCCAGAAACATCCTAAAAAAAATCTCGATAACTTTCCATACTCTCTTTGAAAAATCCATCAAAATTCCTCATTTCTCCTCATTATCCCACAAAATTCCAGAAACATCCCTCAAAATCTTGACAACTTTCCACACAATCTAGGAAAAATCCATCAAGATGCCTTAAAATTCCACAGAAGTCCCACAAAATTCCAGAAACATCCCACAAAATCTTGACAACTTTCCACATTATCTCGGAAAAATCCCTCAAAATTTTTCATGTCTCCTCAAAATCCCTCAAAATTCCACAAAATTACATGAAATTCCAGAAAGATCCCACAAAATTCCCAAAATTTTCTCAAAACGCTACCAAATTCAAGAAAAATCCCACAAAATCTTAACAACTTTCCCCACAATCTAGGAAAAATCCATCAAAATTCTTCATGTCTACTGACAATCCCACAAAATTCCACAAAAATCCCTCAAAATTCCAGAAACATTGCACAAAATTCCCAAAATCTTCTCAAAACCCTACCAAATTCCAGAAACATCCCACAAAATTCCCCAAATCTTCTCAAAACCCTACCAAATTCCAGAAACATTGCACAAAATTCCCCAAATCTTCTCAAAACCCTACCAAATTCCAGAAACATCCCACAAAATTCCTGAAATCTTCTCAAAACTTTTCAAGATTCCAGAAACATCCTACAATATCTTGAGAACTTTCCACAAAATATCGGAAAAAACCCTCAAAATTCTTCATGTCTCCTCAATATCCCACAAAATTCCAAAAACCTTCTCAAAACTTTACCAAATTCCAGAAACATCGCCAAAAAAAATCTTGATAACTTTCCATACTCTCTTTGAAAAATCCATCAAAATTCCTCATTTCTCCTCAATATCCCACAAAATTCCAGAAACGTCCCACAAAATCTTGACAACTTTCCACACAGTCTAGGAAAAATCCATCTAAATTCTTCATGTCTCCTCAAAATCCCTCAAAATTCCACAAAGATCCCACAAAATTCCAGAAACATCCCACAAAATTCTATGAATCGTCTCAAAACCCTACCATATTAAATAAACATCCCACAAAATCTCTACAACTTTCCACACAATCTAGGAAAAATCTCACAAAATTCATTATGTCTACTCCATATCCAAAAAAATTCCACAAAATTCCCGAAACATCCCACAAAATTCCCAAAATTTTCTCAAAACCCTTTGAAATTCCAGTAACATCCCGCAAAGCCTTGACAACTTTCCACGCAATCTAGGAAAAATCAATCAAAATTCTTCATGTCTCATCATTATCCCTCAAAACTCCACAAAATTCCCACAAAATTCCAGAAAAATCCCACAAAATTCCTGAAATCTTCTCAAAACCCTAACAAATTCCAGAAACATCCCACAAAATCTTGACAACTTTCCACACAATCCAGGAAAAATCCATCAAAATTCTCCATGTCTTGTCAAAATACCTCAAAATTCCACAAAAATCCAACATAATTCCAGAAACAACCCAAAAAATTCCCAAAATCTTCTCAAAACCCTACCATATTCTAGAAACATCCCACAAAATCTTGAGAACTTTCCACACAATCTAAGAAAAATCCAGCAAAATTCTTCATGTCTAGTCAATATCCCCAAAAATTTTACAAAATTCCAAAAAAAATTCCCAAAATCTTCTCAAAACCCTAACAAATTCCAGAAACATCCCACAAAATCTTGACAACTTTCCACACAATCTAGGAAAAATCCCGCAAAATTCTCCATGTCTTGTCAAAATACCTGAAAATTCCACAAAAATCCCTCAAAATTCTAGAAACATCCCACAAAATTCTATGAATCTTCTCAAAACCCTACCAAATTCCAGAAATGTGCAACAAAATCCTGTCAAGTTTACCCACAATCTCAGAAAAATCTCACAAAATTCTTCAAGTAAATTCAATATCCCACAAAATTCCAGAAACATCAAACAAAATTCTTGAAATCTTTTCAAAACCCTTCCAAATTCCAGAAACATCCCACAAAATCTTGACAACTTTCCACATAATCTTGGAAAAATCCATCAAAATTCTTCAACTCCCCTCAATATCACACAAAATTCCACAAAATCACACAAAATTCCAGAAACATCCCACAAAATTCCCAAAATTTTCTCAAAACCCTTCCAAATTCCAGTAACATCTCACAAAAATCTTGAGAACTTTCCACAAAATGTCGGAAAAAACCCCTCAAAATTTTTCATGTCTCCTCAAAATCCCTCAAAATTCCACAAAATTACATGAAATTCCAGAAAGATCCCACAAAATTCCCAAAATTTTCTCAAAACGCTACCAAATTCAAGAAACATCCCACAAAATCTTAACAACTTTCCCCACAATCTAGGAAAAATCCATCAAAATTCTTCATGTCTACTGACAGTCCCACAAAATTCCACAAAAATCCCTCAAAATTCCGGAAACATTGCACAAAATTCCCCAAATCTTCTCAAAACCCTACCAAATTCCAGAAACATTGCACAAAATTCCCCAAATCTTCTCAAAACCCTACCAAATTCCAGAAACATTGCACAAAATTCCCCAAATCTTCTCAAAACCCTACCAAATTCCAGAAACATCCCACAAAATTCGAGAAATCTTCTCAAAAGTTTTCGAAATTCCAGAAACATCCTACAAAATCTTGAGAACTTTCCACAAAATATCGGAAAAAACCCTCAAAATTCTTCATGTCTCCTCAATATCCCACAAAATTCCAAAAACCTTCTCAAAACCCTACCAAATTCCAGAAACATCCTAAAAAAAATCTCGATAACTTTCCATACTCTCTTTGAAAAATCCATCAAAATTCCTCATTTCTCCTCATTATCCCACAAAATTCCAGAAACATCCCTCAAAATCTTGACAACTTTCCACACAATCTAGGAAAAATCCATCAAGATGCCTTAAAATTCCACAGAAGTCCCACAAAATTCCAGAAACATCCCACAAAATCTTGACAACTTTCCACACAATCTAGGGAAAATCCCTAAAAATTCTTCATGTCTCCTCAAAATTCAACAAAAATCCCACAAAATTCCAGAAATATCCCAAAAAATTCTATGAATCTTCTCAAAACCCTACCAAATTCCAGAAATATGCAACAAAATCGTGTCAAGTTTACCCACAATCTCAGAAAAATCTCACAAAATTCTTCAAGTAAATTCAATATCCCACAAAATTCCAGAAACATCAAACAAAATTCTTGAAATCTTTTCAAAACCCTTCCAAATTCCGGAAACATCCCACAAAATCTTGACAACTTTCCACACAATATCGGAAAAATCCATCAAAATTCTTCAAGTCCCCTCAATATCACACAAAATTCCACAAAATCACACAAAATTCCAGAAACATCCCACAAAATTACAGAAATCTTCTCCAAACCCTTCCAAATTCCAGAAACATCCCACAAAATCTTGACAACTTTCCACATTATCTCGGAAAAATCCCTCAAAATTTTTCATGTCTCCTCAAAATCCCTCAAAATTCCACAAAATTACATGAAATTCCAGAAAGATCCCACAAAATTCCCAAAATTTTCTCAAAACGCTACCAAATTCAAGAAACATCCCACAAAATCTTAACAACTTTCCCCACAATCTAGGAAAAATCCATCAAAATTCTTCATGTCTACTGACAATCCCACAAAATTCCACAAAAATCCCTCAAAATTCCGGAAACATTGCACAAAATTCCCAAAATCTTCTCAAAACCCTACCAAATTCCAGAAACATTGCACAAAATTCCCCAAATCTTCTCAAAACCCTACCAAATTCCAGAAACATCCCACAAAATTCGAGAAATCTTCTCAAAACCCTACCAAATTCCAGAAACATCCCCAAAAAAATCTCGATAACTTTCCACACTCTCTTTGAAAAATCCATCAAAATTCCTCATTTCTCCTCAATATCCCACAAAATTCCAGAAACATCCCTCAAAATCTTGACAACTTTCCACACAATCTAGGAAAAATCCATCAAGATGCCTTAAAATTCCACAGAAGTCCCACAAAATTCCAGAAACATCCCACAAAATCTTGACAACTTTCCACACAATCTAGGGAAAATCCCTAAAAATTCTTCATGTCTCCTCAAAATTCAACAAAAATCCCACAAAATTCCAGAAATATCCCAAAAAATTCTATGAATCTTCTCAAAACCCTACCAAATTCCAGAAATATGCAACAAAATCGTGTCAAGTTTACCCACAATCTCAGAAAAATCTCACAAAATTCTTCAAGTAAATTCAATATCCCACAAAATTCCAGAAACATCAAACAAAATTCTTGAAATCTTTTCAAAACCCTTCCAAATTCCGGAAACATCCCACAAAATCTTGACAACTTTCCACACAATATCGGAAAAATCCATCAAAATTCTTCAAGTCCCCTCAATATCACACAAAATTCCACAAAATCACACAAAATTCCAGAAACATCCCACAAAATTACAGAAATCTTCTCCAAACCCTTCCAAATTCCAGAAACATCCCACAAAATCTTGACAACTTTCCACATTATCTCGGAAAAATCCCTCAAAATTTTTCATGTCTCCTCAAAATCCCTCAAAATTCCACAAAATTACATGAAATTCCAGAATGATCCCACAAAATTCCCAAAATTTTCTCAAAACGCTACCAAATTCAAGAAACATCCCACAAAATCTTAACAACTTTCCCCACAATCTAGGAAAAATCCATCAAAATTCTTCATGTCTACTGACAATCCCACAAAATTCCACAAAAATCCCTCAAAATTCCGGAAACATTGCACAAAATTCCCAAAATCTTCTCAAAACCCTACCAAATTCCAGAAACATTGCACAAAATTCCCCAAATCTTCTCAAAACCCTACCAAATTCCAGAAACATCCCACAAAATTCGAGAAATCTTCTCAAAACCCTACCAAATTCCAGAAACGTCCCCAAAAAAATCTCGACAACTTTCCACACTCTCTTTGAAAAATCCATCAAAATTCCTCATTTCTCCTCAATATCCCACAAAATTCCAGAAACATCCCTCAAAATCTTGACAACTTTCCACACAATCTAGGAAAAATCCATCAAGATGCCTTAAAATTCCACAAAGATCCCACAAAATTCCAGAAACATCCCACAAAATCTTGACAATTTTCCACACAATCTAGGGAAAATCCCTAAAAATTCTTCATGTCTCCTCAAAATTCAACAAAAATCCCACAAAATTCCAGAAATATCCCAAAAAATTCTATGAATCTTCTCAAAACCCTACCAAATTCCAGAAATATGCAACAAAATCGTGTCAAGTTTACCCACAATCTCAGAAAAATCCATCAAAATACTTCAAGTAAATTCAATATCCCACAAAATTCCAGAAACATCAAACAAAATTCTTGAAATCTTTTCAAAACCCTAACAAATTCCAGAAACATCCCACAAAATCTTGACAACTTTCCACACAATATCGGAAAAATCCATCAAAATTCTTCAAGTCCCCTCAATATCACACAAAATTCCACAAAATCACACAAAATTCCAGAAACATCCCACAAAATTACAGAAATCTTCTCCAAACCCTTCCAAATTCCAGAAACATCCCACAAAATCTTGACAACTTTCCACATTATCTCGGAAAAATCCCTCAAAATTTTTCATGTCTCCTCAAAATCCCACAAAATTCCACAAAATTACATGAAATTCCAGAAAGATCCCACAAAATTCCCAAAATTTTCTCAAAACGCTACCAAATTCAAGAAACATCCCACAAAATCTTAACAACTTTCCCCACAATCTAGGAAAAATCCATCAAAATTCTTCATGTCTACTGACAATCCCACAAAATTCCACAAAAATCCCTCAAAATTCCAGAAACATTGCACAAAATTCCCAAAATCTTCTCAAAACCCTACCAAATTCCAGAAACATCCCACAAAATTCCCCAAATCTTCTCAAAACCCTACCAAATTCCAGAAACATTGCACAAAATTCCCCAAATCTTCTCAAAACCCTACCAAATTCCAGAAACATCCCACAAAATTCCTGAAATCTTCTCAAAACTTTTCGAAATTCCAGAAACATCCTACAAAATCTTGAGAACTTTCCACAAAATATCGGAAAAAACCCTCAAAATTCTTCATGTCTCCTCAATATCCCACAAAATTCCAAAAACCTTCTCAAAACTTTACCAAATTCCAGAAACATCCCCCAAAAAAATCTTGATAACTTTCCATACTCTCTTTGAAAAATCCATCAAAATTCCTCATTTCTCCTCAATATCCCACAAAATTCCAGAAACGTCCCACAAAATCTTGACAACTTTCCACACAATCTAGGAAAAATCTCACAAAATTCATTATGTCTACTCCATATCCAAAAAAAGTCCACAAAATTCCCGAAACATCCCACAAAATTCCCAAAATTTTCTCAAAACCCTTCGAAATTCCAGTAACATCTTGCAAAACCATGACAACTCTCCACACAGTCTAGGAAAAATCCATCAAAATTCTTCATGTCTCATCATTATCCCTCAAAACTCCACAAAATTCCCACAAAATTCCAGAAAAATCCCGCAAAATTCCTGAAATCATCTCAAAACCCTAACAAATTCCAGAAACATCCCACAAAATCTTGACAACTTTCCACATAATCTCAGAAAAATCCCTCAAAATTCTTCAGGTCGCCTCAAAATTCCTCAAAATTCCACAAAAATCCCTCCAAATTTCAGATACATCCCACAAAATCTTGACAACTTCCCCCACAAATTAAAAAAAATGCATTAAAATTCATCAAGTCATGTCAATATTTCACAAAATTCTACAGAAATCCCACCGAATTCCAGAAACATCCCACAAAATCTCCACAAATTGACACAAAAGAAGAAAAATCCCTCAAAATTGTTCAAGTCTCCTCAGTATCCCAGAACATTGCAAAGAAATGCCACTAAATTCCAGGAAAATCTTGCAAAATTATTAAAATTTTTTCAAATACCCACAAAAATCCCACAAAATTTCTCAAACATCCCACAAATTGCGATAAACCTTGTGAAAATGCAACAAAATTCCAGAAACATCACACAAAATTCCCCAAATCTTCTCAAAACCCTAACAAATTCCAGAAACATCCCTCAAAATTCCCCAAATCTTCTCAAAACCCTACCAAATTCCAGAAACATCCCACAAAATTCGAGAAATCTTCTCAAAACTTTTCGAAATTCCAGAAACATCCTACAATATCTTGAGAACTTTCCACAAAATATCGGAAAAAACCCTCAAAATTCTTCATGTCTCCTCAATATCCCACAAAATTCCAAAAACCTTCTCAAAACTTTACCAAATTCCAGAAACATCCCCAAAAAAAATCTTGATAACTTTCCATACTCTCTTTGAAAAATCCATCAAAATTCCTCATTTCTCCTCAATATCCCACAAAATTCCAGAAACGTCCCACAAAATCTTGACAACTTTCCACACAATCTAGGAAAAATCTCACAAAATTCATTATGTCTGCTCCATATCCAAAAAAAGTCCACAAAATTCCCGAAACATCCCACAAAATTCCCAAAATTTTCTCAAAACCCTTCGAAATTCCAGTAACATCCCGCAAAACCATGACAACTTTCCACACAGTCTAGGAAAAATCAATCAAAATTCTTCATGTCTCATCATTATCCCTCAAAACTCCACAAAATTCCCACAAAATTCCAGAAAAATCCCGCAAAATTCCTGAAATCATCTCAAAACCCTAACAAATTCCAGAAACATCCCACAAAATCTTGACAACTTTCCACATAATCTCAGAAAAATCCCTCAAAATTCTTCAGGTCGCCTCAAAATTCCTCAAAATTCCACAAAAATCCCTCCAAATTTCAGATACATCCCACAAAATCTTGACAACTTCCCCCACAAAATAAAAAAAATGCATCAAAATTCATCAAGTCATGTCAATATTTCACAAAATTCTACAGAAATCCCACCGAATTCCAGAAACATCCCACAAAATCTCCACAAATTGACACAAAATAAGAAAAATCCCTCAAAATTGTTCAAGTCTCCTCAGTATCCCAGAACATTGCAAAGAAATGCCACTAAATTCCAGGAAAATCTTGCAAAATTATTAAAATTTTTTCAAATACCCACAAAAATCCCACAAAATTTCTCAAACATCCCACAAATTGCGATAAACCTTGTGAAAATGCAACAAAATTCCAGAAACATCACACAAAATTCCCAAAATCTTCTCAAAACCCTAACAAATTCCAGAAACATCCCTCAAAATTCCCAAAATCTTCTCAAAACTCTTCGAAATTCCAGTAACATCCTACAAATTCTTGACAATTTTCCACACAATCTCAGAAAAATCCATCAAAATTCTTAATGTCTCCTCAAAATCCCTCAAAATTCCACAGAGTTCCCACAAAATTCCAGAAACATCCCACAAAATTCTATGAATCGTCTCAACGCCCTACCAAATTCTAGAAACATCCCACAAAATCTCTACAACTTTCCACACAATCTAGGGAAAATCTCACAAAATTCATTATGTCTACTCCATATCCAAAAAAATTCCTCAAAATTCCCGAAACCTCCCACATAATTCACAAAATCCTCTGGAAACCCTAACAAATTCCAGAAACATCCCACAACATCTCGACAACTTTCCACACAATCTAGTAAAAATCCGTCAAAATTCTTCATGTCTCCTCAATATCCCACAAAATTCCTAAAATATCCCCCTAAATTCTCAAAATCTTCTCAAAACCCTACCAAATTCGAGAACCATCAAACAAAATCTTGACAACTTTCCACACAATCTAGGAAAAATCTCACAAAATTCTTCATGTCTTCTCAAAATTCCCAAATAATTCCAGAAATATCCGACAAAATTCCCGAAATCTTCTCAAAACCCTACCAGCTTCCAGAAACATCCCACAAAATCTTGACAACTTTCCACACAATCTTGTAAAAATCCATCAAAATTCTTCATGTCTCCACAATATCTAAAAAAATTCCAAAAACACCCCATAAAATCCCCGAAATCTTCTCAAACCCCTACCAAATTCCAGAAACATCCCACAAAATTCCCCAAATCTTCTCAAAACCCTACCAAATTTTAGAAACATCCCACAAAATTCTCTAAATCTTCTCAAAACCCTTCGAAGTTCCCATAATAGCGCACAAAATCTTGAGAACTTTCCACACAATCTAGGAAAAATCCATCAAAATTCTTCTTGTCTCCTCAAAATCCCACAAAATCCACAAAAATCACACAAAATTCCCAAAATCTTCTCAAAACCCTACCAAACTCCAGAAACATCCAACAAAATTCCAAAACTCTTCTCAAAACCCTTTGAAATTCTAGTAACATCCCACAAAATCTCTATAACTGTCCTCACAATCTCGGAAAAATCCCTCAAAATTCTTCATGTCTCCTCAATATCTCAAAAAATTCCAGAAACATCCCACAAAATCCCCGAAATCTTCTGAAAATCTTTCCAAATTCCAGAAACATCCCACAAAATTCTCTAAATCTTCTCTAAACTCTACCAAATTCCAGAAACATCTAACAAAATCTTGAGAACTTTTCACACTCTCTTGGAAATATCCCTCAAAATTCTTCATGTGTCCTCAATATCCCTCAAAATTCCCAAAAATTCCCACAAAATTCTTGAAACTTCCCACAAAACTCCCGAAATCTTCTCAAAACCCTATCAAATTCCAAAAACATACCACAAAATCTTGACAACATTCCACACAATCTAGCAAAAATCCATCATAATTCATGTCTCCTCAATATCCCAAAAAATTCTAGAAAATTCCCACAAAATTCCCAAAATCTTCTCAGAATCCTAACAAATTCCAAAAACATTCCACAAAATTTGGACATCTTTCCACACAATTTAGGAAAAATCCCTCAAAATTCTTCATATCTCTTCAATATACCCAAAGAATATTCCACAAAATTCCCGCAAAATTCCTGAAATATCCCATAAAACTCGCGAAATCTTCTCAAAACTCTTCGAAATTTCAGTAACATCCCACAAAATCTTGACAACTTTCCACACAATCTACGAAAAATCCGTCAAAACTCTTCATGTCTCCTTAAAAATCCCTCAAAATTCTAAAAAAACCCAAAGAAATTCTGGAAAAATCCCTTAAATATTCCCAAAATCTTCTCAAAACCCTACCAAATTCCAAAACATCCCACAAAATCTTGACAATTTTCCACACAGTCTAGGAAAAAGCCATCAAAATTCTTCATGTCTCCTCAAAATCCCACAAAATTCCACAAAATCACACGAAATTCCAGAAACGTCCCACAAAATTACAGAAATCTTCTCCAAACCCTTCCAAATTCCAGAAACATCCCGCAAAATCTTGACAACTTTCCACACAATCTCAGAAAAATCCATCAAGACTCCAATTTCACAGGCCTATTTAACATTTGATCCATCAAAATCAGTCCTTTGCTTTGTATTTTGGGAACTTGTTCATCTTGGGGAATTTGCCATCTTCTCAGGGTATTGAAGGTCCATCAAATGCTGCAGGTTTCATTCTTCCTTTAATACGGTCTATGTGCTGGAGTTTGACTCTTAAGCAGAGCTAATTGTTTATTTTGCAGCCTAGCAGTTCTACTGTGCGGCTGTGGGCAGGTGAATTCACTTGAGAACGATGGGTAAATCAGCTCCTGGGAAGCTGTGCACTGCCTGGCCCCGATGCTTCAGCATGCTTGAGGTCAGCTTGGCTGTCTCCGACTGTCTAATAATAATGCAGAATAATGGAATTAAGTATTCATTTTAATTGCTGATCAATAAGATTTGTTTTCAGCTAAGTCTGCGTGCTAATTTCTAAACCACTACAGTCTGTTTCATCAATGACCTTCCTGATTTTTGCTTTCTAGTTTCTGCCGATCTCATTTTCTCGCCTGTCCCTGGGAGAGGAAGGGATGATGGCTGGAGGTTTGGCAGTCAGCGAGGGCCTGACCACCACTACAGTTCTGGACACTCAGCCTTGGAGATGTGATCAGGAATCTGCTCTTAGTTCCCAGTTTTGTATTGCAAAGACTGACCATGCTGCCAGCACTGTGTTTTATGAGTGAATTTCCATTTGGTCAAACTCCAAAGCAGCCTTAATTTTAAGGTGGAATTCATTGTGGATGAGGCTGTGAAGAATATGGTGTTTATACTCCCATCCTACCGGCAGTACAGTAGAACAACTCCTAACTGATTTGGTAATAAAGACCTAGTTTTTCTTCACTAAACCTGCCCTAGCAAAATTCATAAGCTGGTGATAGCTATCTCTGGCGTGGAAAATCTTTATTGAGTTTATTGACAATTTAATATATGTTGTCAAGCTTTGTTGTTTAGTTTCTGTTTATCCAGAGACACCTGGGGCTACTTTTGCTTCCTAAGGGATTAAACTAGCAAGCACTTAGAATTAGATTTTGGGAAGATGGGTGCAGGAGACTTGGTAATTCACTTCAGGAAAACATAATAATGATGAACATTTCAGATGGAAATGATAGTACTTGACATACTATGTGAAATGCTTTTAAGTTATTTTTTAGTTTTTCTTTAATTTTTAATCCTGGATAAATTAAATGAGGCTTTTGGGGAAAGCATGAGCTGGAATTTATATTGTATTTATATTGCCCCGCCGTCACCGAGGACAGGGCTGTCCAAAGAAGTTGATGCAGCTGCTGAGGCAGAACCGTGACCTGATGCGGCTGCACCTTCGTTACTGCTCTCAGCCGAGGCCAAGAACCAAGTCAGCGGCAAAAGTGGGCATTGGGAGGAGACTCCGCATCTCCCCTCAGTTCTGACCTCCAGAGCGTCAAATCAGCTCTTTGACTCACAGCTCACCACAGACCTCGAAACAGGAGGCAAAGATCTACACCAGTTGGCCTTTCATAACTTCTCACCCATCTATTACCTTTCTGTGGCTAGCTTCAGAAAATGGGGGGAAGCCATTCCAAAGAACACGACCAAGGAAATCACACAGCACTCGGGACTTTTTCCAGGCATCAAATTTTTAATGGATGATGTGAAGTAACACAGAAGCAATTCCTGTCCACAGAAAAAAAATTTCAAATGTTTTTGTCTCAAAGACAATCACTGGATGTTGAAAATTTCTGCTGCTGAAAGTTACATTAGGTCCTCAACGCTGAACAATCAATATCCCCACAATCTAAACTGTGAAATTACCACCTCGGCAAGGAGAAAATTTTCAGGATTTGCAACTCATCTCAAAACCTCAGTAGAACTGAACCAGCAGAATTTCCCTGAGATGCCATTGTGTTCTGGAACCCCTCAAATACTCACTAAAACAGACTTTACTTTCAGTAGGACAGCTGTTGATGAAAATCTGCGGTAAAACCTATGGGAAGTGGCCATGTGCACGCATCTTCCTTCCCACAGCAGGCACAATCAAATCCTCCTTTGAATGGCCTCAAAGTTGAGCAGCACTCATTGGCACAGCCTCTTCTCCCACAGACAGGCCAGTGAGCAACACGGCAGCGCCAGCCAGATGGGCAAGGACAAGAGAGAGCAGATGCCAACAAGGCTTTGAAGCTGTGCCAAGGGAGGTTTACGCTGGGCGTTGGCAAGAACTTGTGCCCAGAAAGGGCCATTAGATCCTGCAATGGCCTGACAGGGGGCTGCTGGAGTCATCCTTGTGGCAGGTGGGCAAGGCAAGCCAGGCCGCAGCGCTCGGGCCCCGCTCTGCTGGCCATGCTTGCCGCCATGGCTCACAGGTTGGACTCAACATTCTCTCAGGGCTCTCTGAGGCCAGGGCGTTCTGTGCTTCTGTGACATCACAGCCTCTGGCGACGGCACGGTGCCTGGCAACTGTCGCCAGCTGTTGCTGCGCCCCAGAGCCCAGGCAGACCTGCTTGCAGAGAGACGCCCAGAGCCTCTGTGCTGCCGGCAGAGCTCTATGGCTGCTCACGGCTCTTCCTCGCTGCTGCAGCTTTACGTGCTGCTGCTCTTGGCCCATCCCCTCGACCCTTCCAGCAAACTTGAGCAGAGCACGGATGCCTCTCCTATGCTTCCGGAGGATTTCTACCCGGAGGAGACGGACCCTGAGCAGATCCTGTGGGTGTCCTGGGCAGTCCTGCTGGTTGGCGTGCTCATCATAGGCATGGCCATGGGATGGGCCCTTGAGAGAAGATTTCAGAGATGCTGGGGAGAGGTGAGGCGGGGCTGGGGGGGTCAGGGAGGCGGGATGGGGCAGACCTTGAGGGCCTCTTGGGCACCCTTTGGCCAATGCCCTGCGGCAGAAGGGGCCTGAGCTCCTGGCTGGGGAATCCGGCCCAGGGGCTGAGCCCCATGGACAGCACCAAGCAGAGGCGGCCAGAGCTCTGCCTCCTGCAGCCTCTTCCCCGGGGCAGCCCAGCCCAACTGAGCCCGAGTCTCTGTCTCCGAGGCCAAAGGCAGCCCCACTTTGTGGGTGCCGGCCCCGCTCTGCCCCTCTGCCTCTTCCATGGGGATCCCTGCGCTTTGCCTTGCAGCGGAATCTCCAGAGCCCTTCAGGCTGCACAGAGCCCCGCCGCCATCGAAGACACGGCTGTCCAAAGAAGTTGATGCAGCTGCTGAGGCACAACCGTGACTTGATGCGGTTGTGCCTTCGCTCTCAGCCGAGACCAACAACCAAGACGGCGGCAAAAGTGGGCATTGGCAGGAGACTCCGCACCTCCCCGCAGCTCTGACCTCCAGTGCGGCACTCTGTCTTTAGAACATTACGGGGAATGTGTGACCAGTGCCCAGCCCAGGCACTGCGACGTTCCCCATCTTAGAAGTTAGCCACACCCCTATTGTTAGTTGTAGGATTCCCCACCACGTTTCCCCCAAGAAGTTGACCTTTCCCTTAGTGTTCAGTTCTAAACAGTTGAAGTATTGAAGTATTTTAGGCTTAAGATTCTTACCCCATAGTCTTCAAGTAACGTTGTAGTGTAGATTTTAGAAGTAGTCAAGTGAATAAAGTTCACGTTTTCTACATGTTGCTGTGTCATTTTCTTGATGTTGCACCTGAGACCTGGGGACTCCTTGAGAGATGGGTTTGCATGGCAGCTCCAGACTGCCTGCAATGGAGAGCCCGAGTGCCCCAGCAGGGTTTGCAAGAGTATGGAGGGCAGCGGGAAAGAAGAAGATGGTGGAAAATGTGGAGGGAGCTGGATAAATAAATGCTTGCCATTGCCTTAGCAGAAAAAAACCCCATCAAAAACAACCCACCCTCAAAACAAAGCAATGAAAATAGTTTGCCTCTGAATGAAAAGAACTTCAATTAACTATATGATGTCTGCTTTTGGTTCAGCATTCATCAATCTGAATTTGAATATGCATAGGGTAATTCAAGGTAACTGAAGCTTAAAGATCATGTCTATTTACTTGTGCATAGCCTATACTGAAGCACATTAGAAAGCCGTGTTTTGCTTCAAATCTGCGCAGTATTAACTTCATTCCCTCTTATACTCACTGGGTAATTAAATACATGAAGAAACTGATTTTTTTTTTTTTTTATTAAGAATGCATTATAAATTAGGAAGGCATGGCTTTAGCAGAGTCTGCTGATACCAACATTACTCAGCTAAGTTGAAAGTATTAACACAAGAACTTGATGACAGAAGCAATGTTCATCAGAGCCTCAACAATAAAGTTGCAGTTCCAAGTTTTTCAGATGTCCTACACTTGCTAAGGCATCTCCAGAAAGAAGAGTCACCAGAAAATAGCAGAGGAAATTTGAAACCCATTTCTCTTTTGTTTTTTTTTTTTCCTGAACTTTCTTGTGGGCAACAGAAAACTCCTAATATGTGGAATGAAACGTAGTTTTTTTGCCAGAGTCATGAGTCATCCCCTCAGTTCCAACCTGATCCAATGGTCACTTGAATCTTGGAAAGGGTCAAATCAGCAATATGAAATTTCAATTGTATTCATGAAAGTAGCTTTTTTTTCTCCATTCCCCTCCCTCTCCCAAATATATCAACACCAAGTGAGAAAGGCTCGATTTGAAAGATAATTATTACAGAATTAAACATGGACGTAGCTAGTTTGCTACAAGTTCCAGCAGATAGAGAAACGAGAGCAGAATCAGAGGTTATCAAACTCAATATAAAATCCAGCTCATGCTTTCCCTAAAAGCCTCGTTTAATTTATCCAGGATTAAAAATTAAAGAAAAATGAAAAAATCATATAAAAGCATTTCACATAGTATGTCAAATACTATCATTTCCATCTGAAATGTTCATCATTATTATGTTTTCCCATAGTAAATTACAAGGTCTCCTGCACCCATCTTCCCAATATCTGATTCTAAGTGCTTGCTAGTTTAATCCCTTAGGAAGCAAAAGTAGCCCCAGGTGTCTCTGGACAAACAGAAACTAAACAACAAAGCTTGACAACGTATATTAAATTGTCAATAAACTCAATAAAGATTTTCCACGCCAGAGATAGCTATCACCAGCTTATGAATTTTGCTAGGGCAGGTTTAGTGAAGAAAAACTAGGTCTTTATTACCAAATCAGTTAGGAGTTGTTCTACTGTACTGCCGGTAGGATGGGAGTATAAACACCATATTCTTCACAGCCTCATCCACAAAGAATTCCACCTTAAAATTAAGGCTGCTTTGGAGTTTGACCAAATGGAAATTCACTCATAAAACACAGTGCTGGCAGCATGGTCAGTCTTTGCAATACAAAACTGGGAACTAAGAGCAGATTCCTGATCACATCTCCAAGGCTGAGTGTCCAGAACTGTAGTGGTGGCCAGGCCCTCGCTGACTGCCAAACCTCCAGCCATCATCCCTTCCTCTCCCAGGGACAGGCGAGAAAATGAGATCGGCAGAAACTAGAAAGCTTAAGCTAAAATCAAGAAGGTCATTGATGAAACAGACTGTAGTGGTTTAGAAACTAGCACGCAGACTTAGCTGAAAACAAATCTTATTGATCAGCAATTAAAATGAATACTTAATTCCATTATTCTGCATTAGTATTAGACAGTCGGAGACAGCCAAGCTGACCTCAAGCATGCTGAAGCATCGGGGCCAGGCAGTACACATCTTCCCAGGAACTGATTTACCCATCGTTCTCAAGTGAATTGACCTGCCCAGAGCCCCACAGTAGAACTGCTAGGCTGTAAAATAAACAATTAGCTCTGCTTAAGAGTCAAACTCCAGCACATAGACCGTATTAAAAGAAGAATGAAACCTGCAGCATTTGATGGACCTTCAATACCCTGAGAAGATGGCAAATTCCCCAAGATGAACAAGTTCCCAAAATACAAAGCAAAGGACGGATTTTGATGGATAAAATGTTAAATAGGCCTGTGAAGCTGGAGTTGTTAGGTTGCACATGAAAGAAGGGAAAAAAACCACACCCCAACCCTCAAATGCAATTTTAGATCCCTCTTGGAAAATTTGCTTTAAAAAGAGAGGAATAGATACAATCTTCCCCTCACCTGGAGATTTTAATGAATTCAAGCCATTTCAAATCTGTCAAGAAAGCCCTACCACAGTCCCCATCAAACAACATTTTCTTTCATTTTTTTCTTCTCATTACTACTTCAGAGCAGTCTAAACAACAGCAAATAAGGAAATTCAAGTTGCAATTCAAACACTGAGCTCTGGAGTCCTACATTGCCTTCAAACACCTGTATGAAACACTAACTTCATGCTTAATGCTCTCCAATACATAGAAGCCATTTATTTGCATATCCTTTGGATGCTAAAGCTGTAACTTGCATTTCTATCAGCAGATGGGCCTGATTCTCACCTTCCCCTGATACACATGAGCAGTGTGGGCCCTAACTTTCTGGGCAGCTCACACTTCCTTGATTCAAACTCTTGACTTTGCTCTGTGTAACACGGCCCTTCCTGAATCCAGCCTAAGGTACGAAGCAGCCACACACCTTCTGAAGTTTCCATTATTGATATCTGCCTCTCCCCATTAGAATGCTTTGCAAAAACAATTAAGATCCAATGTTGCCCGTGTCTGCTGCAAGGAGGGGCTCTCTGGCTTTTTTACTCCTATTTTTAGAACATTCTCTTTCTAAGGTCATGACAGCTGGGTACAAATCCAGAGCAACACCTTGAAGCATTAACAAACAGAAGCAACAGAAAACAGAAGCTGCTGCATTTCCTGCGGCCATTGGAGGGTGCAATTGCAAGTGTGAAAATATTGCAGTTCTGTCATTCAGTAAGAAGTACATGTTCCGAAGGAAATCCATGCAAAGCAGATTATACAGCATAGATTTGTTATCCATTTTAAATTGTTACTGGAAGCCAAAGAAAGATTTCTTTGGGAGCCTCACAGGTTTGTCTTCACCATTTATAATGGAACAGTTACTCTGCTTTAAATTTAAGTGGTTTTTTTCCCCAACAGTTTCATCTACCTCCTCACCAAGCTGATACAGAATAGAGGAGCACAGATAGTGGAACAGATTTGGAATTCCATAAATGGACTTCTCATGTGGCTAGAACTGATATTTCCAGCTCTGTGGGCTTAGAGCATCCATCCAATGTCCTGCCAGTCCAGCACTTCCTGATGGTATTTGCAGCCACTGGCTCCACAGAAGTTAGATCAATGCGCTTCTCCTTGGATGTCATGTGGCTGCTGCAAGTGCAACAATGGAGCCACCAATTTCTAGTTGGAAGGTCAGGATTACAAATTTAAAACCTTACTGTTACAAGATGTAAAGGCTCTCCAATCCTGCTGTAAAGAAGAGCTTTTAAGACACTTAACTCTTCCAACTTCAGCTTGCTTCCAAGTTTATGGTATTAGCTTTTTTAGATAATAAAGGATTGTCTGTAGATTACTGTGGATTAAAATTATAACTGCAGACCTGAGTATTAGTCTCAAGTTTGATGGCATGAGGAAGTTGATGGTCTTCTTATCCATCCCTGGAATCACCCTGATGCACTGTCTCAGCTATCGCCCAGAGGTATTTATTTTTTTCAACATGGATTATCTATTTTATGAAGTTTGGAACAGGGAGAATGGCTGCCTTCCATACAAATCAAACAGGTTGGATTTTCAAGTGATTCGAATTGTATCAAAGT
This sequence comes from Cyanistes caeruleus, assembly GCF_971803275.1. Classification (NCBI taxonomy): domain Eukaryota; kingdom Metazoa; phylum Chordata; class Aves; order Passeriformes; family Paridae; genus Cyanistes; species Cyanistes caeruleus. The sequence continues at coordinate 2,158,505 of NW_028255890.1, read as the reverse complement.
CTTCAGACCCAAATAGGTGTAGCCTCTGTGAAATACAGAAGCCCTTATGAAAGGCTCACTCAGAAGGTGTCAATAGAATAAATAAGAAATTCATCATAAAAAAATGAAGAAGGAAAAAGCCTTCATTCCCTAACTCTGCAGAATCCCACCCGAGTAAAATCTCACTCAGTTTACAATGAAAGGAAAATAGTTTAGTGGTGGTGGCAGGGACAAGGCGAGGATATACGGTGCCAGGGAGGATTCTACACTTAGAGATGCTGAGTATCCAGCCAAGAGACAGAAATTCATAGCAGAATAAGCTTCTACAAACTGAAAATATGCTTGGCTCAGGTAGATTTCAGGCCACAACTTTGATTCTCCAGAGGCAAAAGTAAAGAACAGTTCAGTCCTTTTTCCTCCCCAACTCATTCCTAGGTCCGCTCCTGCACAGTTTGTAAAAGAAAAAAAGAGTCTCATTCAGAACAAGGACGTAGGACCTTTTCCCCCTGTTGCAATTAATGTGAAAAAAAAATAAAGAAAAATACCTGCTCTGCATCTTGTGTTTATCTGCCATTTTAAACCACATTCTGAGCTCATCTCTTCTCAGAGGTACGTCCTTTCTAAATTTTACTTTTATTTTTTGGGTCCAAAAAGTATTACTACAAGTAAACTTCCCCTTGAACAGCCTGCCAGAGAAGAAGAAACAGCAGTGTTTGCTATCTGCCACCAAATTTTACATCCTGTCCTATAATCTTATTTTCATAAGCTCAAAGTCATTGGGGAAGGCAGAGAGAGATCTACATTTGTGCATCCTAGCAGGATGCTGTGCTGGAAAATATCTCTACCGAGTGTTCTTGGGTTAGTGGATCCAAATGACTTGATAGTACTGAGGGTCTGCACTCATTTGTACTAAATGGATGTAGGGACATTGCCATTGGAAATACAAATTTACAAAGGGACTGCCCCATAGGCTTGTAGGAGTAGTTTTAGTTTAGGGGCATTATCCGATGATATGACTGACGATATCATATGGTCTCTGTGTTACCAACACAGCCCTACAGCCTTGGAATAAAGTTTCTAACAATAAAATATTTGGCATGCAATATGGAATGGTGGCCAAAAAGAAAATTAATGTCATCAAAGTTAAGGACCCTAGCAACATTTTAAGAGAAGTCTTATGAAGATGAAATTCTCTATTTCAGCTCATTATGTGTTGATCTATTTTATATATTAGTAAGGGCCTGTCTGCACAAACCAGTCTTTGAAATACGTCGTGATATTAAAGGCTAAAGTCCTTGAAACCTTCCTGCAGGAGAGAGAGTAAAGCAAAACAATATCCGTGTGTACAGGACAAAAAATGTAAACCTGCGTGCATTAGCCAATAGTAGCTTGCTTAGCCCGCAGACCCTGTAAAACCCCATATAAGTGTGCAAAAGGTAGAAATAAAAGGCGTTCACGTTTACTTCTGTGAAGGCTGGTGAATAGCTGGTGGTCTCGCAATAATTTTGTGGCATTTTGAGAAAATTTTAATAATTTTGTGGGATTTTCCTTGAATTTTATAGGATTTTTTTGGAATGTTGTGGAATTTTATAAGATTTTGTGGAATTTTGAGAACACTTGAGTAATTTTGAAAGATTTTTCATATATTGTGTGGAAATTTGTACAGATTTTGTGGGATATTTCTAGAATTTGGAAGGGTTTTGAGAAGATTTCAGGAATTTTTTTCTTGAAATTTTTGGATTATTGTGGAATTTTTTGGAATATTGAGGAGACATGAAGAATTTTGATGGATTTTTCCTAGATTGTGTGGGAAGTTTTCTTTTTTTTGTAAGATGTCTTAGGAATGTCGTAGGGTTTTCATAAGGTTTTGGGGATTTTGTGGGATGTTTCTGGAATTTTGTTGGATTTTGAGGAGACATGAATAATTTTGATGAATTTTTTCAAGATTGTGTGGAAAGTTGTCAAGATTTTGTGGGATGTTTCGGAAATTTGGTAGGGTTTTGAGAGGTTTTTGGGAATTTTGTGGGATGTTTCTGGTATTTGGTAGGGTTTTGATAAGGTTTTGGGGATTTTTGTGGGATGTTTCTGGAATTTTGTGGGATTTTTGTGGAATTTTGTGGGATTTTGAAGAGACATGAAGAATTTTGAGGGATAATTCCCTGATTGTGTGGAAAGTTGTCAAGATTTTGTGGGATGTTTCTGGAATTTGTTAGGGTTTTGAGATGATTTTGGGGATTTTGTGGGATGTTTCTGGAATTTGGTAGGGTTTTGAGAAGATTTCGGGAATTTTGTGGGATGTTTCTGGAATTTTGTGGGATTTTTTGTGTAATTCTGTGGGATTTTGAGAAAATTTTAATAATTTTGCAAGATTTTTCTGGAATTTTGTGGCATTTCTTTGTAATGTTCTGGGATGTTGAGGACACTTGAACAATTTTGAGGGACTTTTCTTAGTTTGTGTGGAAATTTGTGGGGATTTTGTAGGATGTTTCTGGAATTTTGTGGCATTTTTTTGGAAATTTGAGGGATTTTGAAGAGACATGAAGAATTTTGATGGATTTTTCCTAGATTGTGTGGATAGTTGTCAAGATTTTGTGAGATGTTTCTGGAATTTGGCAGGGTTTTGAGAAGATTTCGAGAATTTTGTGGGATCTTTCTGGAATTTCATGTGATTTTGTGGAATTTTGAAGGATTTTGAGGAGACATGAAGAATTTTGTGAGATTTTTCCTAGATTGTGTGGAAAGTTGTCAAGATTTTGTGGGATGTCTCTGTAATTTGGAAGGGTTTTGAGAAAATTTTGGGAATTTTGTGGGATGTTTCCTGAAATTTTTGGGATGCTTTTGGACTTTTGAGGGATATTGAGTTGACTTGAAGTAGTTTGAGATATTTTTCTGAGATTGTGTGGAAAGTTGTGAAGATTTTGTGGGATGTTTCTGGGATTTGGTAGGTGTAAGAGATGGTCTGAAGATTCCCTCATCTGTCTCACAACCGTCTCAAGGACCGAGACTGAGACCCTGAATATCACAAGGGACTTGGTTTGGGGCTTTGGGCCTAGCTGAGATGGATGTTTGCTCAGTGATTGTTTGCAGGAGGTTGCACGGTACACTGCCCTCGTTCCTGCTGGTGAACAGAGGCTTGGTAACCTGCGCAACGAGTTCTCCAGGACTCATGGCTCTCGTTCCTGCTGGTGAGCAGAGGCTTGTGCGTGGTACCCTGTGCAATGGGTTTTCCACGACACCTTGCCCTCGTTCCTGCTGGTGAGCAAAGACTTGCAAGACATGGATCGCTCTGTACCCTACACCTGCTCCCCGCGCAATGGAATTCATCACAATGATCATCAATCTCCTCTGGCTTTGGCCCTGCGCCCCTCGCTTTGCAGAAGACCATAAAATTATACCCCAAACTTACCTTCCTTTGAGATCTCCCCAACGGACAGAAGACTCTGCATCGTTGGACGGCTGAGTGGACTTTGACGTTGGTAGCTCTAATCCCCTTACTCTCTTTTCCTTATGCTTTGCTTTCTCCTTTCTCTCCCTCTATCGCATATTAGTGCTGATGAGCACTCCATAAAGTGTGTTTTGCTGTTTAAGTCCTTGCTTTGCTGATAATCTTTTGTACTCTAAGACCGACTAAAAGAACCACATCACGAATCCCACCTTGCGGATCGTGACAGGGAGCTGCATCCAGATTATTTCATGTGAATCCCCTGAGTTGTCCAGCTGCCTCTGTGCCCCGTCCTCGGGAGTTTGTGGCCCAGGCACGACGTGCAAGAGCTGTGGCACACCATGGGTAAATGAAATTAAGTGGTAAGGCTGACATGCCAAAGCAGCATTTTCTAGGCACAGTTCCTAGGAAACTTCACAGGGAATTGCATACAATATTTGTGGCATTAGAAAGTGTTATAATTCACTGCTCTTATATGACCACCAGCTGCTAGCTCAAACCTACTACAATTTCTGCTCTAGAACAACCAAGCTGAAAGGTAGAATTAAACTCCTTGTGATGGTAATCCCCTTTTTCATATATTTGCACAATATCTAGTGCAGTGGGGCACTAATAACAATAGGAAGTTTTAGCTTTTAATTTTAACCTTCAGTCTGTCTGGGTTAGCATTTGCCTTTAAGGTGACTTAACATTTTGCATGTAATTACAGTCTCTGGATCTTTGAAAAGAGCTGTTTCTCTTGAGTTTTCTGAGTGGAATAAAATACATTTATTAGCCTGTAACCTTTTTTAAATCCCTCTCCCATATGGTATTCATGTGGCATCACATATAACAATGTAGGATAATAACCTGCATAAGATGGGCTATCATGAATATTGATGAACAGGGTAATGAAGATCTCTGTGTATGGTGCATGACTACATATGGGCAACCTATTGATGCAATTTCTTAAGATTAAATCAAAATAATAGACGATAAACATAAGAGTTCTACCGGCTTATCTGATATTTCAATCCATTTCATGTTTGGGGAGAACTGAAATATTAATAAGCAGAAAGATCTGTTATTCAAATTAATTCTAGCAGGAAAGAAAACAATTTCGCCCTTTTTTTCTTTACCTGTTGACTTGTGGGACGGATGACAAGCTGATATGTTTCCCTGGAGGCTAACATCTCATGTTCCAGAATACAGGCTTTCATTAAAAAATGATGACTTGTGAGGAGATGTTCATATTCATGTGAACACAGTGCAGGTGCTCATCTTCTCTAGTGCCTACAGAGAGCCTGAAACAACCAGTGTGACAAACAAAGCACAGCTGAAACAGCCGACAGCAACTCCAGCATCAGTGATGAGGATTTATTCGTGTTCTTGTTGGGTTTGATCTGCCAGCACTATAAAAACTCTGGGGTCACTGATGGATAGATGCTCTGAATCCTCCATCAAGGCCGGTCCAGCACCGTGATGAGCAATGTGTGATGGTCACTCAAGCTCCATCTCCAGGTTAACCACACTTTTTGCCCTCACTGCTCACAGGACGCGTCTGCTTCACTCTGGTGATTTAAGGGCTTCTTCTAATTTCCATCCTAACTTTCTGCACCAATTTTACCCAATTGTTATTATGCCAAAAATCTCTTTTTCTTAAATAGTTGTGAGCTACCACTGCATATTAATGTCTCCCCCTTGAGTGCTGCAGCTATATCAGCTCTCAACCTTCACCTCGGCTATCATGCTGTGTATTCACCTGATCATGGGGACAGCTCTTCTCTCCACCTCTTCCGCTTGGAATCACTTTCCCCAAACTTTAACCAGCCTTCCAAGTGAGGGTGTACCTCAGCCATATGAACAAGCATCAACACTTCCATACATCCACCTCTTCTTTTCCTGTCTGAAAACTGCTTGCAGTATTTTCCAGACAACTCACTTTGGTTGCTGACAGACAATCCCTAACTTTGACTGGTCCCTACGTCCTTTCTCACCTCAGTGATTGCCAGCTGATGAGCTCTCAGTTTGGAGCAGACAGTGCTATCATTGATCCTGCAGCGTTACCTTGCATGCTGAGTAGCCTCCCTCTGCAAACTCCTCTGGTTCTTGCTCTTTGTTTGTTGCCACAGGGAAGCGGGGCTGTGCTTTAGGTGCTGCGTGTTCAGGAGCACACAAGGCAGGGGGGATTTTTTATACAGGAGAAAGTGAAGGGTGTGAGGAAGTTGAAGGCAGTGCTAAAGCATTCGGGTTTTTTTTTAAAAAAAAAAATCATCTAAATTACCCATTTTCTCCAGAGTTACTTCTGCCAAGGGAAAGGAAAGATGAAACTGTGATGATTTTTCCAGCTGACTGTGAATGACATTCTGCTTTGGGAAGTGCTTGGATTACTGCTTACCTGAAGTGCTGGATATGGCAGCATGTTTTCCCTCTTTGCAATGTACAAGACTATTTTAGAACTTCTCTTTTGTTATTGGTGTGGAAAACAAATGGATTTTAGGGTAATAATACAGATTCTTAACTCTATTTTATTACATATTCTAAAATCAATTTTTAACAGAAGTTTTAATTATACATTACTTTCTTTAAAAGGGCAGAGGTACTTCAGATTGTTGATTGTGCTTGCAGAGACTTGGTTTCTTTTTCATTTTCATTTTCTATCCCCATTATCCCTTTCCTGTAACCAATTTCAGTATTGCTAAGGAGCTTTCACTCAAATTGACAAACATTCGTAAAAACTCACTAAAATTAATACATTCTGAATCAATGCTGCTATTTTTTTTTTTTTTGTATATTTATTAACTTGGAACCTCTGACCCTGATATAATGGGAAGGAAGAGTCTTTTCTCTCTTTTCATAAGCAAATTTCTTGGTAAATTGCAGCAGAAAATGCTCAGTCCTCCTCATTAATGGATCTGTCTTACACTTCACATGGCATGACTTGAGCAGTAAAGGGTGGGTTTGCAGCTTACACCACACACACCTAATGAATTCCTGAGCTGCTTGAATTGCAGAGCTGCCCATTTGATCATCGTGCAAAGATGACAGTGGTCTCGATACCCTGATTAACGTGGAACAAAATATATTTATAACAATAGTTTATTCTAAGCCTGGAGATAAAACTGCCTTTCTGCTGCCAAGCAGTCAGCACCCACGGCATGCAATTAGCAACTTCTTCCACTGCTTTGAAAGACATCACTATCATGTATGCAGATAGTGGGATTTTTTAGGCTAAGTTATTGAAAATTAAATAGAAAGTTGTGAAAAGGAACAATAAATGGGTTTTCCATCTGAAAGCCAGTGGCTTTATAGGGAAAATCCGTAAGTGTGGCTGGTTTCCTGTATTGTTTGTTACAGAATAGTCATGACACACTTCACAAGTGAAGGGTATTGTAATCACAGTAACGGAAAAATGTAGCTCAGTTGTTAACTTGAACAGTGTTGGGGTTTTTTCGTTTCTGAGATAGCCTCTTAGCTGATTACATTTTTGACCACAAGCATTTCTTAAATGTTAGGCCACATTTTTCTCCTCATTATATAGATGAAACTTGTAAAGAAAACCTTTTCCAGTTTCACAAGTTTCTGATTAATCCAAAGAGCATTATAAATCTACAATAAGTTTGCCTTTTGACTAGCAGCATTTGTAATAGCTTTAAAAAAGTAATCATTAAATGACTAATAACAAGCAATTGCCTTGATGCTCCTTGTTTTCAAATACCTATCTCAATTTAATGTCTTCCTGCAAGAAATTGTCAACAAAAATAATACAAATAAAAATGAGTGTTTGGTTAAAAGATGTCTCTAAACTTTGAAGTGGCAGGACTGGAAGAAGTATTTCTTTATTAATGGAAAAGTGTTGCTATTACAAGTAACGCTCCAAACGATGACGACCCTTCTGACGTGTAGTGTAATCAGTCTGTACATGGTATGAGCAATCTGTGCTGGGAGTTGGAGTAATGATCACCGTACCAAAAATAACCAAAATTTTGCACAGGTTTCAGCAGGACCAGGCGTTCATTTGCAGATGTAGAGCCATGCAGGGCTTAGAACCATTTCTTGCAGCAATTGCCTGAAAGTGCTAAGACCCTGAGACAGAGTGGGATTCAGTTCATTTGAGGAAGAGAGATTGCTGATGGTGCAGAAGGATGTGGAACAGGTGAAGACTTGAGCTGGAAGCAAAACATGAATGGGAAAGGGAGCATTTGTGTGTAGAGGCCGGCAGTGAGAAAGGCAGAAAGCTGAGTCCTTAGTTCACGGTGGAGTCTAGCAGTTGTCTAGATGTGCCTCTGGTTTGCCTGCACTTCAGTAGGTTTTCCTCCTCCCTAATTTCTTGTCTGGATTTACTACTCATTTTCCAATTTTTTTGGTCAAGTACTGTGTGCCAGGCAGAAATGCTGGCCAGAAGCGCAGTCAGCGGTGTCCTAAGATGTATTGCTCAAAGAACGGCTAAGACATCACTCCCAGTTCACACTGCATTGACAGCTCAAGAGCAAAGAGCCTGAAAAGTAGAACCAAGGATGATGAAAGCTGTTCATATTCCTGCCAGAAGCGCATGGCGCTGTAGCTGGTGACGCTCTGTGCCACAGCCCTCAGCTGTGAGGTGTCTAGGACATCTCAGTGAGCAACCAAGTGCTTCCGAGGACAAGCGCTCTCCCACACGTTTCTGTCCAGGCTGGCCAGCGATAGCTTAAAAACAGCTGCTCAGAGAGAAGGGTAGGAGAGAAACTGTGAGTTTGAGCTCACAGCTGAGAATTTTAGTCACTTGACTTCCACCCCATGCTTTCTAGCCTGTTCTAAGAAAAGTAGAGTCCCCAGAACAAGACTCTGTCAGGATATTCTCCCAGTGGAGAAGCTTATGTACAGTTAACGTTCTTATCCCCTTTGTAAACTTGTACCCCTTGTTTACTCCGATGGTTATTAGTAAGGTTAATTACTTACCAGTTTCTGAAGTGTTTTAAAGGTTCTTATGAGACATTCCTGTACCCTTTCCCTCACTTCCTTGCTATTATATAACAAAGCAGCTCCCATAGAAGCTGTGCCACACTAGAACAAAGAAACTCCCAGGAAGCTGTGCAACTGAGTAGTGTGCAAACTAAGGCATGCAAGGCACCAAAACAACGAGCTAAGAGAGGAATAAAAGGACAAGGAAACATATTCTAGCAAGCTATGATGAAAGATCATCTCCCTGCATCACCTATACCCCCTTAGAAACCATCTTCCTGCATCACCATGACCTAAAGAGGACAGGAATGGCCTGACACCCCTAGACAGTGAACCTGAACAAGAGGCCTCCTGGCTACTTTCCTGAGGACGGAAGCCCCAGCTCTGCAGTGTGTGCTGCAAAGCTGAATTGTGTCTCCTCCTTGGAGCTGACAGTGTGGGAATGGCTGTGGTGCAAGCAACCCCTTGGCCCCCCCCCCCACCCCAAGAGCCAAATCCTAAGAAAGGCATCAAACAGGAGTCTTGCCTCCTGGCCAATTTGTTTCAATTACCGTGTGCCGCACGGGCCGCGGCCGAGGGGGCCTGGACCCAGCCGGAGCTCCTCCCGGAGCCCAGCGGACTCCAGCTCAGCGGGGGCCGCAGGGGGGCACAGCTTAGGCTTGGCAAGGTGTGAGCAGCCGTGGTCCGGCCCAGCCTCAACCGGGGTCCCGCAGCCTCCCGTCCCCACCCGGTCACTGCCAAGGCTGGCCCGGCCCCACCAGGCCGAGCCTGTGTGACTCAGCCCTTCTGGGACACAGGGCCAGAAAGACTTCAGCCCTGAAGCAGCAGGCTTTGAGTTCAAGCCTTGGGAAGCGCTTGCCAAAGGCTTAATGGCAATTCATACGTTCATCAAGTCACCCCACTGAAAGTTATGTTTCTAGAATCTTCCCGTATCTCTCCCCAGATTGATTGCAATTCATCACAGTATTTTGCAGCTTTCTAACCCCAGCCTGTGTCTGGACCCATGCCCTCAGACTGCGCCCTCACACCTCCCCTAGATATTGTTCTGTCTGCCCCTAGTCCTGGTCTTTGCACTTTGTTCCTGTGCTGCACAGGCTTTATGGGCCTCATCCCTACTTGATTTTCCTATTCCAGTTGGTTTTGGGGACTCCACGGCACTCGCTCCTTTAATTTTCTCCTCGGTTGTCTGGGTGTCAGGGGACCCTGAAGTTTTAAGGATTGTTGCGGCCACTGTCAGCACGACTGTAAGGGCCGCAGTGCAGCGGGGCCTGGCCCGACCGGCAGCCGAATACCTCCTCAAAGGTGGAAGCAAGAGAGAGATTTCCCGGGCTTGCTTGTCTGCAAAATGTCAATCTCACAGAGGTGGATCCAGCTTTTTAAATGCTTTAATAGGTAGTCAGTTCCCACAGCCAGCCAGCTCTTGGATTTTGTTTGGCACAGAGGCAGCTCTCGCTTAGCAGCTCCTCTCAGTAACATCATTTCCATGGGGGGCTTCTTCCCTGCTCACCAAACAGCAATTCATGCAAAAGCAGCACAAACTGTTCTTCCTGTCCTCCTGTCTTTGCTAGAGAGTGCCTTTCAAAGGGATAATAATTGGGAGCGAGGGGGTTTACATTTTCCATTGCAAAGGAGCCTCCTGCCTCCCTTAGCAGGCCCCTGTCTTTCAAACAAAGACACACACGGTCTCCTTTTGCACCTTCACTTGGCCCCAGCCACTCCTGATCATTTGAAGGAGCGACTCAGAAAAGGGGCGGCAATCCCCCAAGGCCAGAGCTGCTCCCGGCTGCTCCTGGTGCCTTGGGCTTTTGAAGGGGTGCCGCGGTGGCCTTTGTGACACAGGCACGGGGTGCCGCGGTGGCCTTTGTGACACAGGCACGGGGTGCCGGGGTGGCCTTTGTGACACAGGCACGATGGGTCAGGGGCTGTGGTGACGCGGGACCTTGCGGTGCCCAAAGTCCATTGTGACATGGCAGAGCCCCTCCCCAGCTGGGGAGTATATAAAGGGCTTGCGGGGCCCGGGTCTGTCCCAGGACAGTGGCTGTGTCCAGGTACCTGTGTGCGCCAGAGGACTGCAGGCATGCAGGAGGAGAAGGCAAAGCCCAAGTCCCAGCCCCACAGGCCCTGGCCCGGCTCACAGAGAGCCCAAGCCTTGAGGGAGCAGCAGGAGGAGGCTGAGAGGGCAAGCAGAGGGAGGAGAGGAGCCGTGGAGCCCTGCGCTGAGGAAGAGGCAGAGGTCTGCCAAGGAGAAATGAACAAGTTCCAGCAAGGGACTCCAGGGGAAGCCTGCACTCAGCCACAGCTGTGCCCAGGAGAAGCCCATAGCTGCCAGGAGCTCTCTGAGTGGGAAGAAGGCCTTGAGCAAGAGCTGGTCCAAGTATGGGGGAGCTCCTGGCATTTCTGGGACTGGGATGAGGGCAAGGAGCAAGAGCCCTCCCCAGTTGTCTCCGAGTGGGACGAGTGCAGGGAGCAGGAGCTGTGGCAGGCAGACAGCGATCACTGTCAGGAATTTTCAGATTGGGAAGAATCTCCTGAGCAGCGGCTGTCCCCAGGAGAAGGCACGAGCTGCCGGGCACTCTTGGACTGGGAAGCTTGCCACAAGCAAGAGCTGTCCCTGGATGGCCAGGAGGTGACTGGAGGCAAAGCAAAGAGAAAATCCTCCAGGTCCAGCTGGGATGATGACACTGATGGAGAACTGGCTCAGGACAGCAGGGAATACTGTGACATCCTGTGCAGCCAGCTCAAGCCCTGGCAGCGGGAGGACGATGACTGGGATGAGGTGAGCGTCCTGGAGCTGCACGAGGAAGGAGAAGAGGCCAGGCAGCAGAGACTGGCAGATTTAGCCCAAGAGGGAAGCCTGCTGCCTGTCCCTCGAGAAGCTTGGGTGGAGAGCCAGGAACCCGAGCTGTGCCCACAAGAGCAACTCTGTGCCGGGCCTGGCCCTCTGGCAGCCCAAGCCACAGTGGAAGATGTCTCTTCTCCTGGGCAGCCACTTCCCCACAGGAAAGGCCGCTCGCTCTTGAGGCGGGGGCTGCGGGCGCTGCGGGGGCTGTTCCGCTGCCCCTGCCTGGCGGCACAGCCACAGGATTAGCGCCCGCTGGCAGCAGCACCAGGCTGCAGATGGCGGCTGCCCCGCAGCCTGCCCGGTGCCCCGAGGTAGCCGCACGGGCTGCCCCGGCCTGCGCTGGCCCTGCGGCCGCTCTGCGGCACCCCCGGGGCGGCTCCCCGAGGGCACACGGCAGCCCAAAGCGGCACCCAAAGGGGGACCCTCACTGCCGGGGCTCAGCGCCGCATCCCGGCCCATCATCCGGCCAGGAAGGCACCTGGAAAGTCATCGGCTCCCAGCGGCAGCCTGGCACTGCCAGTGGCACCCCTGCACCGGGTCCCCAAGGGCCACAGCCACACGGCTCTTGGCCCTTTGCAGGGACACTGGCTCCAGCTCCTCCCTGCTGGACTCCAAGGCCATTTCCTCTCCTTCGGAAAGGACTTTGCTGATCCTGTGGCACTTTGGCCATGAGGAATGGACACAGGCAGGAGGTGTTGCTCCCAGGACATGACGGCGGCCTGCTGGACTGCAACACACACAATTCTAACAAAAGAAAAGAAAGTTGTATTTAGGAAGTAGTAGTAGGAAAGAAAAAAACCCAGCCCCCGCCCCCCCCCCCCCCCCACTAAAACCTGCATAAGACCCTCCAGAAACCAAAAAATGATAAAGAATAAGAATAGGAATATTAGGAACAAGAGGTGGAAGCTGAAGTAGATCAAGACATAGTAGTACTTAAAACATGGAAAATTAAGAATAAGAATAAAATGTTGGAGTCTGGAATACAGAGTGTGTGCCCTTGTTTCTGATACTTAGTTATAAGATCCAGTTATAAGTTCCCCCAGGCAGGGCAGGTCCCTGGGTGCTGCCCCTGGCCCAGATAGTTTTCAGATGGGAAACACTATCAGAAGTAAGGTTTTAGAAGACAAAATGTCTTCCCTGCTGACAGCACCGTAAGGAATAGCTGCAGGGCAGTTTTAAAAACAGAGGTTGTCTTGACCTCTCTACAGCCTTGCATGGTTCTCAGCATGATAGATCAGGGGAAAAAATATTATAGTGGGTCGGACACATCACATTGCAACAGAGATGCAACAGCACCCCTGATTTTTCCATGGTTCTGGATGACAAGAACTAGGATACTGTTACTGCTGAAGATGAATAGATCATGCGGACACAGGTGGAGGTGTGCTGAAAAGAAGAGCAGAGTTTATAGTTTATTTCCTCCCAGGATTTATAGGCTTCTGACCACAGCCAGGGATTGGATGGTCAGGATAACATTTTTCTCACTGCACTGGCCATGAGAGATGCCCATCACAAGACGTGTAACAGAAAGAATGTACACATATCTATGTTTACAGCTACTCTCCTGGGAAAGTCCTTAGAAAACCATGTCAGCAAGCTCAGAAGCTGAGTTTTCAGGGCTACATCTCCCCCTTTTTGGTTTAACAAAAAGAAAAGAAAAAAGAAAAATGAACAAAGAAACTAGCAACATTATAAACAATCAAAAAGATAAATAATAGGAAAATACAATACTCCATACAATCAGAAGGCTGTAATTTCAGGGTGATAGCTCACCCTTTCATTATTACAAAAAAAAACTTTTTTTTTTTTTTGAAAAAAAAGCAGAAAACCAACAAAACTCAAAAATAAATGAAACAATTGTCCAACATCAACACCTGCTTGTGGATGGCTCTCAATTTGGTCACAGAGGCAGAATCCATGGCCAGATTGAAAGGCGCCTGGGAAAACTTATGAAATGCTCTGACAGCAGCCTGTAATTCCATCAATTGGGCTGATCTAAACTCATGACTCTCCAAAAAAATAAAACAAAAACCACCAACCTAAAAACAAAACAGCGACATCAATGGAAAGATTAATCTAATAAACTTGAGGAGCAGAAACTGCTTGCAGAACCTCCTCCAGCATCTACAGTGCCTCTGGGGTCAGTGTCAGAGGTGACTTTAAATCAGAGTCCCCCTTTAATAGACCAAACAAGGGAGACAGTTTAGTCGTGGTCAGTCCCATATGAGGACACAACCATGTAAAACTCCATTAATATTTGGACATCATTCATGCAGTGTCTGCACTGAATGCAAAAAAAAAGAATTGCACCTCCAGATGCGGGACTGTTCGTCCCAAAAATTATTTTGACCCTCAAATAATTTCAAGGAGGTTGTTTCTGGAGTCACTTGCAGCTCCATATCATTGGCAAATGCCAGCCAATTTTGCAGGCCTTATGGCAAAATCTCCATTGATATCTCTGTGTGGGCTCAGCATTAATGATAGCTGGCACCAGAAAGGCAAATTTGGGTCTGTTCTTTGTTTTGCAAAGGAATTGCAAAGAACAATCCTTCAGATCCACAATGAGGACTAGCCAATCAGCAGGAAGCATGGCAGGTGAAGGCATGCTAGCCTGCAACATCCCCATGCTTTCCATCATAGCATGAACTTTCTGGAGGTCTTGCAATAACTTCCATTTCCCAGACTTGTTCTTGACACAGAAAACAGGAATGTGCCAGGGACTGGTTGAAACTCCAGATCACTGTGATCCAACTGTTCTTGCATCAAGTCACGGAGGGTGACTAGTCTATCATGGGAAAGGACAACAGAATCTGCTGAACAAAGAGTCAGTCTCAAGTTCTTCTTTGCATAGAATCTGTCAGCATCGGCTCCAAGGGTCACTCTGGGGCCCATCAGCAAACCTGACAATCGTGATGTCCATGCCAGTGTCAAAAACCCGCAGAAGCTAATCTCTGACAGCACCTCACCAAGGATGGACAGGAGATGGATGGTGTAGACCCATTCAGGATGATCCCTGGCTGTCAGAACAGCAGTCCAGTGACCCAGGGAGGTCCAGGGAACCCGAAGCCACCATCTCCCCGCAGCTGGTTCTCAGCTCTGCGAACATAAAACTCAAAAGGCACAAGGTGAGCAAATCCAGGTCCTGCAGGGATAGGAACAGGAGGGGTGAGTGTGGAACCCATGGCAGAAATGCACCCCAGGAATTCCGAATCAACATCCCCTGGGTGAGCAATAGTGCCTTGAGCATGAACACAGTATTCATCCACGCCACAAGAAGAGCACTCATGCCTTCACCCACCGGACCAAAGCATTCGGAAACACATGGAATGCCTGATACGCTCAGCTGCACAGTCATCTGACAAGAGGACAAGGTCCACAGGCCAGCTGAAGAAGCTCCAGCAGCCTGGGACCCCTGGCCCGTCAAGGCCACTGACTTCGCCCCTGCGGCAGCACCACCCGAGCCAGTGGTAACTAGCGCAGGACATTGGTCTGCCGCGGCCGCAGGAGGTGGCGGGGGAGGGCCGGCTCCAGCCACAGGCTCGGGTGATGCCCGGGAACCCGAGGCGGGGGGGGCTGGAGGCAGTTCAGCACAGCCCGCCTCCAGCGCCGGGAAGGACCGAGGTGCCGGTAGAGGCACAGCCTGTGAAGCCGCAGCACCGTCCTGCTCTGCTGCAAGGGGACAATCCAGGCTCGCAGGATGGGAATCCGGAAGCATGGGGCTGGCAGAACACGGCCTGGCATCGGCACCACTCGCAGAACCCGCCCCCACCCCCCACGAATCCGGCGCGGGGCGGGCAGCGCTCAGAACTGCCCCTAACAGCGTTTCTTCGGGGCGAAAGGTCCAAGAAGCGGTGCCAGCTGCTCCTCTGCTGGAAAAGCGTGCGCGGCCACCGGCGTGGAGCCCGGGCCCTGCCCGTCCCCCACCGCGGGGCAGGGCATGGCCCAGCCGCAGCAGGGACACGGGACCGGCCCTGAGGCATCCCCCAGGGTGGGTGCCGCCCCCCGTTCAAGCACCCCCCCATCGGTCTGTGCCAGGAGGGCACACGGAGGAGGCGAGTCCGCCCCGGGCTTCCACCGCCGGGGCATGGGCCGAGGCGGCGTTACACCCCCTGGGTCCGCAGCGCTCCCAACGGCCTGCTGGCAGGGATCCAACCCCGCCCCGGGCCTACACCGCCGGGGCGCCGGTCGAGGCGGGGTCACACCCACCGGTCCCGCGGCGGCCCCGTTCAACCCGTCGCACCTTCGCCAGATCCCGAGCAGCCGGAGCAGCCGGGGCTCATAACCGACCAGCAGAGCCTCAATCAGGGAATCGCCTAAAGGGTCCCAAGCTGACTGTGAAAAAATCGCTTCAACCACAGGGAAAAACCCCTCAATTCTCCCATACTCACACAATCGCTGAAAGTCAGCATATGAAACATCAATCCCTCTCTGATCAGACACCGCATGCCATATTTCCAGAACCAGGCCTTCGCTGAGAGAAAGCCCAAAACCATCCATAGCCACAGGCTAGACAGTACCCTGTAACACACGTGCAAGACACGTCGGGGTTCCCCAGATGTTACCGCTGAAGATGAATAGATCACACGGACACAGGTTGAGGTGTGGTGAAAGAAAGTGCAGAATTTATTTTTCCTCCCAGGATTTATAGGCTTCTGACCATGGCCAGGGATTGGATGGTCAGGATAACACTTTCTCACTGCACTGGCCATGAGAGATGCCCATCACAAGACGTGTAACAGAAAGAATGTACACATATCTATGTTTACAGTTACTCTCCTGGGAAAGTCCTTAGAAAACTATGTCAGCAAGCTCAGAAGCTGAGTTTTCAGGGCGACAGTCTATCTCAAGGCCATTTTCATCTTGGGACATCACTTATCTTCCAGACTACATCCTGTACCTCAATTTTAACATGTAACATCTGTAAAGCGCTGCATCTGCCTTGTAACACTGATTCTTTTGATTGATTCGAATAATAACTTCAATAACAGTTACTATTTAGTTAGGACAAATCAATTCCTTTTACTGCAATCCCGCATTTCTCTTTTTGACCACATTGATTCATGCTTTTAAAAAAAAACAACTTGAATCTTAGTATTTTTTCTATATTCTCAATAATCTCATTTTTTGCATTCACTTTATTTCCATTTCTAATTTCTTTAACATTTCTTGTGCTGCATCAAGTTTTTTCCACTCTCTCTCAAATTTGGTTAACATTTTTTTGAGCTATTATAGTTACTTTCTGTTCAGTATTCCTTGAATTACTGAATGGATTATGGAATCATACAAGGTAGAAACAATAATCTTAAGGTAAAACACAATATCAAAAATTTTAACTTTTTCCACTATGTACTTTATAAAGGTTATCTCACCTTTGAAATGAATATTGTAGCTCACAGAACTGGGAGCAGGAGTCTCCTGTGGCCCACGGTGTGTCCATTCAGCCATTGTTAGATCGTCCAGTTGGAGCTCAGCCCGGTGCAGCCCAGGCACAGGCACCAGGCTGGTCCATTTCAGCATCCCAAAGTCTTTGTGGCTCCCTGTGCACCCATTGCTTCCTGAATCCATTCTTGAATTCCCAGTTACTGCTGTGCAGGACATGAGAACACAGGAATAGCTTGTTTGGCTCATTCTTGTGTTTGCTGCTCCTGCCTAAAGGAATCATCAGGACTATATGCTGATGTCATGGCATAGCCCAACAGCAAAGACTTCTTCTGTAGTGTCTAAAACTCAAACCTTGTGTGACTGTTCAGACACTCTAAAATCCAGGGTGAAGATGACAGCTTTGGTATGGAAGAATCCTAGAAATTTTGACATGTGATTTTTCTAGTCAAGGATTTGAATGCCAATGTGGAAACTACAAAAATCTTCAAACTGGTTTTCATTGGCAACCCCTTTGAAATGGCATCAGCACACCTACAGGGGACAGGGTATGACAGCGGGGACAGTACTTGGCAATTCATGGCTTCAAGTGTGGGAGATAAATATTTTGCCCGGGTTCAACCTGAAGTTCAAGTTTTCCCAGGATTTTGATTGATTGGTCATTGCAGGTCAATTTAATAAATGCAAAAGGATGGAAAAGCACAATTTCTGGAGATTGTGCACTAGGGAGAAAATAGGAAGAAAACCTTGAAAACAGTCGGCAGGCTTTGGAAAAATTCTAAAAAGATGTGGGCTTTGGCTGCCCTCTGGCACAGAAGCCCCCCAGGGGTACAGGTCTCTGGGGCAGGAGACGAGTGCCAGCACTGCCAGGGCTCGGGTGGGGTGGCAGGTCTGCCTTGGCGGGGACTCTGCCACACCTGCTGATTTCAGTGCTGGCCGGGCCCCAGGGCTCAGAGCAGCATTCGTGCCCTGGCCCACACGTTCCTTGTCTGTGTCACACCTGCAGGTTTAGAATGGCCACCAGCTGGGACGTGTCCCAAGGAGGCCGTGCCAGCTTCTGTGCAAGGCCCCGTGCCCTTCCTGCTGCGGCTGCGTCGGCAGCCCTGGGGGCTCCTTCTGCTGCCCTGAGCCTGCAGAGCAGGGCAGCGTTGGCTGATGGTTTGAGGCATTCCTAAAGATCCTGTTGGGCTGTCTTAGACCCTTTGGGCAAGAGATTCCTCCCAACCTGGGCCATTTTTGGGGGGATGGGGGCAGGGGGAACCAGGGCAGCTGGCAGGGTGCGTGAGGGCCCTTTGTGACATATGGTCACCATGGGATGGAAAGGGACAGGGTGTCAGAGGGCCCTTTGTGACATGTGGTGGCATAGGAGCTGGCGGTGACAGGACCACGCCACAGTGCTCGGTGCACGCGACGGGACAGGACGCGTCAGAGCGGTGCTGTGAGGAGCCCCCGCACAGCACACTCGTTTGTGTCGGACCCGGAGCTTTTCCGAAGCGTTATTCCAACAGGTGACCTCGAGGCCAGACCACAGGGCTTGCTGACCTGTGGCCTTGCCGAGGCTTCTTTCTTAAGGTTCTGTCAAGGGCAGACCGTGGGACTTGGTGACCCGGGGCTTTTCCGAGGTGTCGCCCATCCCTGCAAGTCACTGCCCTTGAGACCAGACCTCAAATCTTGACGAGGAGCCTCCTGTCCTTGTGGCAGGAGCCCTCAAGACACAAGTGCACGACTTGCTGTCCTGCCGTCTTGCCAGGACTTGAGTCTTGCAGGTGCCTTCCAGGCACGACTGCAGCACTTGCTGACCTGTGGCCTTGCCGAGGCTTCTCAAGGTTCTCTCAAGGCAGACCGTGGGATTTGGTGACCCGGAGCTTTTCTGAGGTGTCGCCCATCCCTGCAGTCACTGCCCTTGAGACCAGACCTCAAACCTTGACGAGGAGCCTCCTGTCCTTGTGGCAGGAGCCCTCAAGACACAAGTGCAGGACTCGCTGTCCTGCCGTCTTGCCCGGACTTGAGTCTTGCAGGTGCCTTCCAGGCACGACTGCAGGACTTGCTGACTCGGAGCTTTTCCGAGCCATCTCTCCTGCAAGTAGCTATAAATCCAGTCCCTGCCATGGAGCAGCGACCCCCAAGAGTGCCCAAGTTGGCCTGGGTTGAGGAGGAGGAGGAAGGAGAAGGCCCTGGAGCTGTCCTGGCACAGGAGACTGAAGAGGTGCAGGAGTTCCAGGCACCACGGGAGGGTGAGTTGCAGAGCTCGGCCTTAGGGCTAGCGCCTGTTGCCAGCTTGGCCCCATCCCATTGCATGCCATGCCATCCCCTGGTGCTGTTCCTATGGAAAGGATGGGAGAGTGTTGAAGATGATATGGAGCAGCGACCCCCAAGAGTGCCCAAGCTGGCCTGGGTGCAGGAGGAGGAGGAGGAGGAAGAGGAAGAAGGCCCTGGAGCTGCCCCAGCACCAGAGACCGAAGAGGTGCAGCAGTTCCGGCCGCTGGAGGAGGGTGAGTGGCAGAGCTGGGCCACAGGGCTGGTGCCTGCGGCCATCTTGGCCCCATCCCATCCCATTGCATCCCATCTCATCCCATCCCACCCTGTCCTGTGGAGACACACCCATGGACAGCATAAAAGAGGGGCTGGGGCTGCCCCCCCAGCAGTGGCCGTGCTCCATCCCCTGGGGCATCCGCGGGGCTGTCCCTGCCTGGGGATCGCAGGGCTGGGCTGCGTTCTCCGGCCTCTCCCGCAGCCCCTCAGCTCTGGCTGCTCTTTGCCAGATGCAGCCATGGCCCAGACACAAGAGCAGGACCTTGGCGGTGGCCTCTTCCGCAGAACAGCGCAGGTACCTGCAGCCATCCCCAACTGGGCTGGGCCTGCTGGCACTGCTCAGCCCAGCAGCACGCCTGGAGCACTCCATGGAACATCCCCGATGTTTCTGTCTCCTGCCCTTCTCCTACAGCTGGTTTGCAGCTTCATCAAGAGAATTCGGGAAGAAGGGACCAGCGCCATGGCCACTGGGCTCAGACCTTATTCATACATCTTCAACACCAAGGCCACTGCTGCCCTGCTGGATATGCTTGTAGAGGAGGGTTTTTACAGTCAAAAGCAAGTAAGCAGCCTGTGGCCAGGGTTTGATCCTCCAGGGATCGCTTGGCCTCCCAAGCCACGCTTGCTGATCACTCGAAGCCTTTGAGGCCATTGCAGCGTGCTGAGAAGGGAAGCACTTCTCTGGGGAAGCTGGGGACATTCCTGACTCCCTGTGGCAGCTTTCCAAGTCTCCCCTTGTGCTTTCTCCAGGTGCCTGCCATGGTGAGGTACATCCACCAGTGGCTCATGGCCAATCAGTTCTCTGAGCACAGGCTGAACAGGACCCTGCTGGATCTGAGCGAGGCACAGCCCGCTGACGTGGTCATTGCTCTCCTGCGTGTGGCCCCAACGTGTGACAGGTACGGGGCCCACGTGCCCAGAGGGCTCAGGGCTCCTCAGCCCATCAGCCTGCACAGCCTGGCCCAGGTGTCTGACCAACAGAGACTTCCAGGGTCCTGTCTACCTGGGACCTTTCCCAGCCCTGCTACATCGGTCCCCGAGCCTGCTGCCATGCCATGGCCCTCAGGGCCCTGTCCCCACAGGGCTGGGCTGCCTGGCTGCTGCTGCTGGCGAGGGGCAGCAGGCAGAGGCAGAGCTGGCAGCAAGCTCAGCTCCCCCCCACTGCTGCCCAGGCCACGGGGATGTGTCTGAGACCCCCGTGAGACAGAGCTGTCGCCCCGCAGAGCTGCTATGACCATGTGGAAGACCATCTTGTGCTCGCCCAGGACAGCGGAGCGGGCATACCGGATAGTCCTCGATGTGCTGGGGAACTGGCCAGAGCACAGCACGCGCACCTCTGATGGAGACAACACGGGTGTCTTTGCCCTGGCTGTGAGTTTCTGCAACTGGCCTTTGCTCAGCCCCTGGCAAGCCACCTCTTCAGCAGCTCAGTTTCCTCCTTCCCCAACTGCATCTCCCTGCCTCAGGCACTGGGCTGAAACCTGGCCTAGGGGCAGCTTCAGGGGCACCAGGCGTGGAGCTCCCCAGGGGTTTCCCCTGACCGCTCCCTGCCACACTCAGGCCCTGCCACCCGCACACCTCGGCACAGAGCGCTGTCTCAGGGTTCTCTGTCCTCTGCAGGCAACTGTGCTGATGTGGAAGATCCTTCAGATGCCCTGCGTCCCACATGTAGTGACGGTGCATTTCCCCCGCCTCTTTGTGCATCTGCTCTTCCAAGTGTTCTTCAGCACTTTGGAGATGCCAGAGGATCTCAATGCCTTCTGGAAGGGATGCCAGGAGCAACACGGCCTTGCCATCAGCCCCAACAGGTGCTCTATCCCACTCCTCCTGTCCTTGCCATGTCTCCACGGCACGAGCCAGTGCTCCCAGCGTGACCTGGGCTTTGCTGTGCACACAGCTTTGCAGTGCAGGCCCTGAAGTCCCTGCTGTGCCAAATGCATCGTGAGGAAGTGGTGGTGGAAATGGAACACAAGCGTGGCTGGGACAAGCTGCTCTCTGCTGACACCCACCACTATGCCGTGGGTCTGCTGGCCAGGTGAGACCCCCTTCTCCCCACTGCCTCTGGCATTTGTGCCCCGTGCTGAGGTTGCCCAACACAGTCCCCACTGTCGTGGGCCAGAGGGCCTCGTCACCGAGGGACGGCTAGGGAGACTGGAAAAGGCTGGGAAAGGAGGGTGCCCACAAGGAGTCACCTCCCCAAGGGCCCAGGTCCCCTATCCTTGCAGGATGGTGCTCAAAGATCTGAATTCTGTCAATCAGTCCTGGGAGATATTTGTCCTCCCAGCTCACAGTCTGGGCTACTTTTTCACCCTGGCAGGGAGATGTCGTCTGCCTCTATCCCCTTGTGTTCCCGCATCGTTCCCTACCTGCTCCAGCTGCTCAGCACACAGGAGGCACGCTGGGATCTGCCTGCCCTGGCATTCCTTGTGGAGGTGAGCCTGATGGCCAAAAGTGCCTCCCTGCAGAGCTGCCTGCCACCTCTCTGCCCTCTCATAGCTGCAGCTGCCTGGGACGGTGCCCATGCCTTGTGCTGCTGCCTGGGCCCTGTTTCCTGTCTTGTTTCTGGGCTCCTGCCGGCTGCCTCCCCTGTCACTGCCCTGTGCCTTTCAGATCCTGGACTACCTGGACTTGAGCGAACGCAGCGCTAACAGAGTCCTGGAAATCTTCTCAAGGCACCTGCGGAGCGAGAGCAGGGACAAGCGTCACCTGGCGCTCAGGGCCCTTTTCAAGTTGATTGACGATCCCTCGATGGTGAGAAGTGGGCAGTGGCTGAAGCTGCGCCGGGAAACGCAGTCCCTTGGGCTCGGCGGGGCTTCGGGCCCCGAGGCAGCTGCTGCCAGCTCTCCTGCCTCCTGCTTCTTCCTGAGTGCTTTGGGACAGGCCTTTGGCCTCTTGGCCCTGTGGCAGCAGGGTGGCGTTTCACAGACTTGTCTTCCACACAGGCTGAAAAAATGCGGAGCCTGACTGAAAGTCTTGTAGATTTCCTGTGGGATGCAGATGGAGAGATAGTCAGGATGACAGTCATGGTGCTCAGCTTTATCGTCTTGGACAAGGACATGCTGATACCCAGCCCCATTGCCCTGCAGCTGGCTGAGGCGCTCCTGCCACTCTTTGACCACGTAAGGCTCTGTGCCCCCAGCCGAGGCCACTGGCTGCTGCCCAGACACTTGGTGCCCGGGGGATTCTCAGGCCTGCGCCCTGCTGAGCCCCATGCAGACAGGGCTGAGGTCTTTTTTCCTTCCTTCCTTTCATATAGGATAATAGCCAGGTGCAGCTGGTGTCCATATTATTCTTCCGATCATTGATGACTCTTCTAACAGAAAAGGAAAAAAAGGCCCTGAAGTCACACGTGCACCACAGCCTGCTGCCTCTCTTCTTCCACTGCCATGACGAGAACCAGCAGGTGGCAGAGGTGAGGATTCCTGGGCTGCTGCTGTCACCCGGGGAGGGGGCTCGGCCGCCTCCTGCCCTGGCACCTTGCCGGCTGCAGCCTCCTCCTGGCCTTGGCACACGAATGCGGGCGGGTCCTGTGTCCTGACTTGTGGGGCCATCTGCGGGTCTCTGCTGCTCTCCAGGCTTCTTGGGCAACGCTGCTTTGTGCGGCCGAGTTCCTGAAGAGGAGAGATCTTGAAAGACCTGTGAAAAAGAAGAAGCTGTGGATGATCACCGAGTGCCTGGTAAGGACGGCTTGGAAGGCCCAGCCTCAGCCTGGAGAAGCCCCCTGTCCCCAGCGCTCGGTGTGTGGGGCTGGCAGCTGCGCCCCTGCCCAGTGCCGCCCCCGGGGGCCGCACGGCTTCTTCTTCAGGCTCCTGTGGTCCCGAGCCTGGTTCCGATGGAGCCCCGATCCACTGGGGCTGCAGGGCAGGGCGGCACCGCGGCTCCCTGGGCAGCAGCCGGCCCTCTGCCCCTTGCAGAGCTCGGCGCCAGCGGCTGCTGGCCGGGCCTCAGGGTTGGCCGGGCAGGCAGCGCCTGGCCGAGGGGCAGAGCCCGCGCCAACCCCTCCCTCCTGCCGCTCTCTCCAGCTGGCACAGGACAGGAACCGAGCGGCGGAGGACCTGCGTCGGGCCCTGCCGTACCTGCAGAGCCCACAGGAGCCCCTGCGAGCGGCGGCCATCAGGTTCATCGGTGAGCCACGAGCCCGGGCTCCCTCCCCGCCCCGCCACAGCTCGGCCCCGGCCCCGACTGCTGCCCCGGCAGCGGCACCCGGGCCCCACGCCCTGGAGCCCCGCCTGCCCTCGGGGCTGCTGCTGCCGGCCTCTGGCAGCCGTGCCCTTGGGCTGAGTCAGGATGCGGCACGGGCCCGGGCTGAGCCCTGCCGGGGCGGGAGGGCGTGTGAGCACAGGGCTGGCAGCGCCGCTGGCAGGGAGCTGTGCCGCTGGGGCCCTGACAGGCTCTGTGTTCCCAGGGATGGCCGGGCGGCTCCTGAGGCGGCAGAAAGAAGACCTGCAGCTAATTTACAAATGTGAGTGAGGGCAGCGGGCTGTCAGCGGGGCTGCTGGGTGGAGCTGCAAGTCCTGGACTGTCTGCGAAGGTCTCTGCTCAATGTGCGGATGAGGGGCGGCGTGGGTGGATCACTCCGAGGTTTCACGTGGGGCATTCGTGGCCAGCAGCTTCGGGCTGATCCCCTTGGTCCCTGCTCCCTGCTGGCCATGGCAAGAGCCGGCTGGGATGGCCCTGGCCGGGGGCTCTCCGTGGGCCTCCCAGGTCTGGGAATCTGACCGTGGCTCTGTTCATCTCTCTTCCAGCCCTTAAGAACGTGGTTTGTGACACCAGCCCTGCCATCGGAAACCTGGCAATTCAAACATTTTACATCACCCAGGCAGTAGAGACGGCTCGATATTCCATCTTGGAGAACCTGCAAGTTGAGCTGCGCAGGGCATGGAGGACACGGCCTCGTCTGTTGGGCCTCAGCTGGCTGCGCTGCTGGAGCTCTGCTGGCAACTGACCCGGCAGGCTCTGTCTGCTGGGGCCACCTGAACCAGCAGAGATTTTTTTTTGTTTCTTAAATATTGTTCTTTTCTTCTTTTCATTTTCTTTTAGGATATAAATATAGTATATATTATAATAGGCAGTCACTTCCCAAGACCTTTATCTTGCTGCCCATGGTGTACAGGGCATAGAGGAAGTGGGGAAAATGTGATTCCACTTGGGGAATCACAGCTCAGCAAGCTGCCCAGGCATGCAGTGGTGCAGGGAAAATGGCCAGAAACCCTTGGCCTTTGGTGGTTCTGCTGAAGGCACAAACGCTGTCTCAGCCAGGAAGCGCCGCCATCTGTGTCCTCGTGCCCGTGTGGTGCTGGCTGGGTTGCTGAGGGCTCCCAGGTGCCTCTTGATCCTGCTCCTCTGGAGCTCCTGTGGGGCTGTGGCGCTGCTGCTGGTCCACGCTGGGGGAGACTCTGAGGGAACAGGGCACTGGGAGGCTGTAAATGGATGAGGGTCTGTGGAGGCCCAGGCGGGACAAAAGCGTGGGAAGGCGTGAGGGGCATGTGTGGAGGCTGGAGGCTCCAAAGGGGACAGGAGGCCCCTGAAAGGCTGGACCGGTGGGAAGACCTGAGGAATTGGGTGTCAGAGGGCATAAGCAGCCCCCGGGCAGCCACCTTTTTCCTGACAGCCGGCCGACCTGGCACTTCCCCAGAATGTCTCCCAGGCCTGCAGCAGAAGCCCTCGAGGCTGGGACAACACCCCTCCAGGAGGGTGCGGACAGCCCAAGGTGTGCCCAGGCTGGGCTGGCTGGGGACATGCAGGGCAGGGGGGTGCTGCCAGGCCACGGCCACTGGGTGCCTGCGATAAGGGGCAGTGGGCAGAGGCAGGGCTGGCCGCCAGCCCGGGCCCTCGCGGCTGCCCAGGACACGGTGCTGTGACTGAGGCTCCCCTGACACAGAGCTCGGGGTCCGCAGAGCTGCTGCCACCAAGGGGAGGGTGGTGATGTCTCCTCCAGCAGGGCTGCCCAGTCGCTGCTGCTGAAGCGACTCAGGAGCCCACAGAAACAGCAGCAGAGTGTGCACAGGAACAGCAGCAGAGTGTGCACAGGAACAGCAGCAGCCCCAACGTCGGCACCTGCAAAGTGAGGCGTCCGCAGCAGCCGGGTGCCAAACCAGGGGAGGCTGTGGGCACAGTTGCCTTTGGTTTGGCAGAAGGCTTCAGCAGAATTGGCCACAATGGCTTTCTCTTCATTTGCCAGCCTCACAGCAACGCTTGACAGCTTCAGCTGCAGCCTGTGCCCCTGACTGACTTGGATGGCCGTGCTTGAGGGCGGGCTCGCCTTCCACACTCAGGTGTCCCAAGGCAGCGGCATCAGCGCCATCGTGAGAGAGAGAGTAAGAGACTCTGATGGGACATGAGCCCTGTGCTGCAGCTGCCCTCCATCTCTTCTGTCCAGGCACCTTAAAGACACATGAAACAAAATCCTGGACTTGCTTGGAACAAAGGAGTAAGCAGCATGCACTGAAAAAAAGCAGGGACTTACATGGCTTAGTTTTCCACTCCACTTGGAGAATCACAGAATCTCAGAACATTTTGTGTTGCAAAGTATCATAAACATCATCCACTTCCAACCACCCTGCCATGGGCACAGGTGGTGTGCAGACACAACTGTCACTAGAATTGGAAGAACACTTCTCCATGTTGACCTTTTCCTCTCCTGGATTTCAAGCAAAGATGAAAAAATCATCTGGTGAATCACAAATGAATATTGTAGCTCACAGAACTGGGAGCAGGAGTCTCCTGTGGCCCACGGTGTGTCCATTCAGCCATTGTTAGATCGTCCAGTTGGAGCTCAGCCCGGTGCAGCCCAGGCACAGGCACCAGGCTGGTCCATTTCAGCATCCCAAAGTCTTTGTGGCTCCCTGTGCACCCATTGCTTCCTGAATCCATTCTTGAATTCCCAGTTACTGCTGTGCAGGACATGAGAACACAGGAATAGCTTGTTTGGCTCATTCTTGTGTTTGCTGCTCCTGCCTAAAGGAATCATCAGGACTATATGCTGATGTCATGGTATAGCCCAACAGCAAAGACTTCTTCTGTAGTGTCTAAAACTCAAACCTTGTGTGACTGTTCAGACACTC
Source organism: Cyanistes caeruleus (assembly GCF_971803275.1). Taxonomy (NCBI): domain Eukaryota; kingdom Metazoa; phylum Chordata; class Aves; order Passeriformes; family Paridae; genus Cyanistes; species Cyanistes caeruleus. The sequence continues at coordinate 2,132,347 of NW_028255890.1, read as the reverse complement.
TAAAATCCAGGGTGAAGATGACAGCTTTGGTATGGAAGAATCCTAGAAATTTTGACATGTGATTTTTCTAGTCAAGGATTTGAATGCCAATGTGGAAACTACAAAAATCTTCAAACTGGTTTTCATTGGCAACCCCTTTGAAATGGCATCAGCACACCTACAGGGGACAGGGTATGACAGCGGGGACAGTACTTGGCAATTCATGGCTTCAAGTGTGGGAGATAAATATTTTGCCCGGGTTCAACCTGAAGTTCAAGTTTTCCCAGGATTTTGATTGATTGGTCATTGCAGGTCAATTTAATAAATGCAAAAGGATGGAAAAGCACAATTTCTGGAGATTGTGCACTAGGGAGAAAATAGGAAGAAAACCTTGAAAACAGTCGGCAGGCTTTGGAAAAATTCTAAAAAGATGTGGGCTTTGGCTGCCCTCTGGCACAGAAGCCCCCCAGGGGTACAGGTCTCTGGGGCAGGAGACGAGTGCCAGCACTGCCAGGGCTCGGGTGGGGTGGCAGGTCTGCCTTGGCGGGGACTCTGCCACACCTGCTGATTTCAGTGCTGGCCGGGCCCCAGGGCTCAGAGCAGCATTCGTGCCCTGGCCCACACGTTCCTTGTCTGTGTCACACCTGCAGGTTTAGAATGGCCACCAGCTGGGACGTGTCCCAAGGAGGCCGTGCCAGCTTCTGTGCAAGGCCCCGTGCCCTTCCTGCTGCGGCTGCGTCGGCAGCCCTGGGGGCTCCTTCTGCTGCCCTGAGCCTGCAGAGCAGGGCAGCGTTGGCTGATGGTTTGAGGCATTCCTAAAGATCCTGTTGGGCTGTCTTAGACCCTTTGGGCAAGAGATTCCTCCCAACCTGGGCCATTTTTGGGGGGATGGGGGCAGGGGGAACCAGGGCAGCTGGCAGGGTGCGTGAGGGCCCTTTGTGACATATGGTCACCATGGGATGGAAAGGGACAGGGTGTCAGAGGGCCCTTTGTGACATGTGGTGGCATAGGAGCTGGCGGTGACAGGACCACGCCACAGTGCTCGGTGCACGCGACGGGACAGGACGCGTCAGAGCGGTGCTGTGAGGAGCCCCCGCACAGCACACTCGTTTGTGTCGGACCCGGAGCTTTTCCGAAGCGTTATTCCAACAGGTGACCTCGAGGCCAGACCACAGGGCTTGCTGACCTGTGGCCTTGCCGAGGCTTCTTTCTTAAGGTTCTGTCAAGGGCAGACCGTGGGACTTGGTGACCCGGGGCTTTTCCGAGGTGTCGCCCATCCCTGCAGTCACTGCCCTTGAGACCAGACCTCAAACCTTGACGAGGAGCCTCCTGTCCTTGTGGCAGGAGCCCTCAAGACACAAGTGCACGACTTGCTGTCCTGCCGTCTTGCCAGGACTTGAGTCTTGCAGGTGCCTTCCAGGCACGACTGCAGCACTTGCTGACCTGTGGCCTTGCCGAGGCTTCTCAAGGTTCTCTCAAGGCAGACCGTGGGATTTGGTGACCCAGAGCTTTTCCGAGGTGTCGCCCATCCCTGCAGTCACTGCCCTTGAGACCAGACCTCAAACCTTGACGAGGAGCCTCCTGTCCTTGTGGCAGGAGCCCTCAAGACACAAGTGCACGACTTGCTGTCCTGCCGTCTTGCCAGGACTTGAGTCTTGCAGGTGCCTTCCAGGCACGACTGCAGCACTTGCTGACCTGTGGCCTTGCCGAGGCTTCTCAAGGTTCTCTCAAGGCAGACTGTTGGGAAGGTAGAATTAGAAAGAAATTATAAATGTGACTTTGTAGCCAGGAAGGCTAAGGAAGAAATACAAATGATAGCACGGTTTGAATAATTCAAAGAAACCAACCGGGCTGGTATGCCAGAACACATTCTTTCCTGCAATAAAACCAAGCTGAGACCCCTCATCCCAGCCTTATAAGGAAAGGTCTGAAGGACCCTGAGATAACTAAAAATATGCAAAAATAGCGATTTCTATAGGTTGTACACAAATGTTACTATATTAGTATACTTAGAAAGATTGGTTAGTTAAGGAATAGAATATTCAAAGGTATAGGTTATATAAGTAGTAGTATAGAAGAGCTCGGTCTCTTTTTTCTCTGGCCCTCCTCTCTTTTTTCCGGGCTCTCCTCTCTCTTTTTTGCTCTTTTTTGCTCTTTTTTTGCTCTTTTTTTGCTCTTTTTGCTCTTTTTGCGCTCTCTTTTTTTCTCTTGCTTGCTCTTTTTCCGTCTCTTGCTCTCTCTATATCTCTCTACCCCACGCCCTGAAATAAACTTCTAACACTTAACTCGATTATAGAGGTCTTTGCCGTGTCTCTGACCGTCCCCAGAAAGCGTCTCCTACAGATTGGCGAGCCAGGCAGGAGCAGATCGTTTTCTTCAGCTGTAAGAGACCCTCATGGACGGTAACTAACACTTATATGTCGTGCCTGCCTTCCCAGTACCGTGAGCAAGGACCACGCTGCTTAGCAGCGAGTTGGGCCGAAGCTCTTTAAAGTTGCAAGGGGAGTTCCTGAGTCCAGAGACGCTGAGGATCGGTGTCTTTTGGAGCTCTGGGAGACTCAGCCCCGGGAGTGGAGCACAGCGAGGTGCCTGGCACCGCTTGGTGCTGTGCTGGAAAGGGGTTCTGAGCTCGCTGCAGTGTTGCAAAGCAGCAGCTAGAAGCGGAGCTTGGTGAAGGAACCCGAAAAGCAGCGTCTGGAGCCGCAGCAGGGGAGCCTGGCCAGCCCCCACGAGAAGCTGGGATTGGATACGCTGTTTTCTCCGGTACTGAGGTTAGTGTGCACAAGTTTTAATCATGGGACAATCTTACTCTATTCACGACAGAGACCTCTATAAGCGACTAAAACATTTATTACGCTCTGAGTCCAATAATTTACCGAAACAAGAGCTAAAAGATCTTTTAGAATGGACTCTACTTAACTTCCCCAATGCTGACCGTTCAGCTGTATTTACTAGAGATTTTTGGGACACGGTCGGTATTAAACTCTTTAATAATATCTCACACCGCGATATGACAGCCGCGCAGCTGGTCCCAGCGTGCAGGGCCCTGGTAGAACTCTTTCATAATAAGCAACAACCATCAGTGGCTGTCGCGTCGGATCTGGTCCCTACTACGCGTTTGTCCCTGGCCACGGAGACCCGAAACGTGGCCAGGCCCGTTCCGGCCCCCCGAAACTCAGCGACTCCGGCATCCGCAGTTCCGCGCGTCCCTTCCCCACCCCCCCCAGCCCCCGTGATTTCGCAATCTGTTCCGGTGATCCCATCCCCCTCGGCGGACCCTGCGGCCCCCGCCCCTACTCCCCCTCCCCCTCCCGATACTGTTCCCGCCCCCAGTGTGGCAAGCGGCGAGCTCCCCGCTCCCTCCAGAAACCCCGTCTCCGCTGTCACAACCCCCGCGCTGCCCACCCCCGGCTCTGCCCTCGCGGTGCACCCCGCCCCTCCCGCTCCCGTCACCGGTGCGACCCCGCCCCTTGACTCCGCCCCTGCGCCTCCGCCCAGCGATGTCATCGTGGCTCCTCCCCCCGTCGGTGCTGTCGCCTCAACTCCACCACCCCTCCTCCCCACCGGAGAATCTCCCGCTCCCCCCCCGCTGCACCCTGCAGCCGTCATTGCGGCTACTGCCTATATTCTATCTGCGTTACAAAATCACACTTCAGCCTCTTCCTTAACTCTTCCACTACCTCCTGTCACCGCGGAGTCAGCCCCGCCGGCAGCAGCGGGTCACACCCCGGCCCCTGAGCCGACACAGACCACTGCTGCCTCGAACATCTCGTTGTTTCATTTTTCTCCGCCTCCCGTTTTACCGCGACCCGCAGACGTTCCAGCCTCCGCTGCCCGGTCCACCCCGGCCGCCTCAGCTCCTTCTGCTGTTTCTCTCTGGCCACGCGGTCCCGAGCCGCAGCAGGTCCCGGTTCTGTCTGCCACGAGGGCCGCCACCACCGACCCTGGACCGGAACTTACACAAACGCAGTGTCAGCCACAGGTTTCCACACGGTCACAAAACACCGCGCTACTCCCGCCAGCGTCTGGTCCTGTGTATCCCCCCGATCCTCTACCAGACCCGGCTGTAATATCACCAAGAACTGCCGCTTCGCTGTCAGATGCCCCCGCGTATTATAACTGCGAACAACCGAAACCTGCTTCCCTGCCCCCGGCCGTGCCACAGCTCCCAGAGGCTTATCCACAAGTCCAGCACCCCGTTCTGCCCCCTGACCGTCCCCTATCGCAGCTACTGTCAGCCGACACTACAACTACAAGGCCGCCGCTACACCTGGCTACACAAAAGGTACAAAAAGAAAGGGGAATTTCTAACACAGTATCTGCATTAATAAATACAGGAGAGACAGTGAACTATTCTATGCATGCAACAGCTAATCCCCTGACTTTACCACTTCAAAGTGAGATTGTAAAATCCGAAGCTCCACTACACATAAATTCCCAAGAATGTTATGATGATAGCCAACTTACAAACTGGCTGGAAGTTAAAAGACAAATTTGCAAAGAAGAAAACATAAACCCCCTAGCAATGCCGGTGTTATTTAGTCAGCAGGCGGGCGGTCCAAGAACATGGACAGCTATTCCACCCCAGGAGATAAAAGAACTGCGAAAAGCGATAAAGGACAGTGGCATTTGCTCTCCATATTTTAAACAACTACTAAAAAGTACACTAGAAGAGCATACTCTCACGCCCAATGACTGCAAAAATCTTGCTAGCATCACCCTTACAGATTCGCAATTTATGCTATGGGAATTGAAATGGAAGAGACTACTCAGAAATGTATTAGACAATTATAGACGTAGTAATGATCCAGATTTGCGTGCTCTCACCCTGTCAAAGCTCACAGGTGAACCTCCAGATGACCGAAATGAAAAAGCTTATAACCTTATTAGCCAAGAAGCCTCTGAGCCATTCACAACATTTGTAGATCGTGTAATTCAAGCTGCTGAACGCCAGTGTGGTGATGATATAGCCCGTCCAATTATGATACGGGACATTATCGAAAATAATGCTAATGCCGAATGTAAGAAGGTGATCAAAGCCCTGGGAAAAGAAAAGCCAACAGTGCCAGAAATGATAGACGCTTGTAACAAAATAGGAAGTCCACAACATGTAGCAGCAATTCAAGCAACTGAATTAGGGAGAACCTTAGGAGAGAAGCTGGAAAAAGCTCTTTTAGCACAAACATCACAAGCTGCAGTAATCACAGCTCAAGCAGAGACACGAGATCAAAAGCTCACTGAAACCCTACTGCACATCGAAGTCTGCTGAAACCTCCACACCAGCCAGTGACCCTGCAAAAAAGAGCCAAGAAGCAGATGCCCAAGCCTGATCTACGCAGAATCTTCAAGAAGAAAGTGATCTACCAGAAGCAGCTCAAGAAAAAAAAATAGAGTTCTGTCGTTTACCCAAGTGCATGTTGTTTTTATCTTTTTGTTTTAATCTGTATAGTGATAATTGTAGTTTTAATAGCTATACCTTGTATACTCCAATGCATGCAGAAACTAATGAGTAGAACTGTATCTAATATCTTAGTTATTCATAGACAAAACGGGGGAGATGTTGGGAAGGTAGAATTAGAAAGAAATTATAAATGTGACTTTGTAGCCAGGAAGGCTAAGGAAGAAATACAAATGATAGCACGGTTTGAATAATTCAAAGAAACCAACCGGGCTGGTATGCCAGAATACATTCTTTCCTGCAATAAAACCAAGCTGAGACCCCTCATCCCAGCCTTATAAGGAAAGGTCTGAAGGACCCTGAGATAACTAAAAATATGCAAAAATAGCGATTTCTATAGGTTGTACACAAATGTTACTATATTAGTATACTTAGAAAGATTGGTTAGTTAAGGAATAGAATATTCAAAGGTATAAGTTATATAAGTAGTAGTATAGAAGAGCTCGGTCTCTTTTTTCTCTGGCCCTCCTCTCTTTTTTCCGGGCTCTCCTCTCTCTTTTTTGCTCTTTTTTTGCTCTTTTTTTGCTCTTTTTTTGCTCTTTTTGCTCTTTTTGCGCTCTCTTTTTTTCTCTTGCTTGCTCTTTTTCCGTCTCTTGCTCTCTCTATATCTCTCTACCCCACGCCCTGAAATAAACTTCTAACACTTAACTCGATTATAGAGGTCTTTGCCGTGTCTCTGACCGTCCCCAGAAAGCGTCTCCTACAGCAGACCGTGGGATTTGGTGACCCGGAGCTTTTCCGAGGTGTCGCCCATCCCTGCAGTCACTGCCCTTGAGACCAGACCTCAAACCTTGACGAGGAGCCTCCTGTCCTTGTGGCAGGAGCCCTCAAGACACAAGTGCAGGACTCGCTGTCCTGCCGTCTTGCCCGGACTTGAGTCTTGCAGGTGCCTTCCAGGCACGACTGCAGGACTTGCTGACTCGGAGCTTTTCCGAGCCATCTCTCCTGCAAGTAGCTATAAATCCAGTCCCTGCCATGGAGCAGCGACCCCCAAGAGTGCCCAAGTTGGCCTGGGTTGAGGAGGAGGAGGAAGGAGAAGGCCCTGGAGCTGTCCTGGCACAGGAGACTGAAGAGGTGCAGGAGTTCCAGGCACCACGGGAGGGTGAGTTGCAGAGCTCGGCCTTAGGGCTAGCGCCTGTTGCCAGCTTGGCCCCATCCCATTGCATGCCATGCCATCCCCTGGTGCTGTTCCTATGGAAAGGATGGGAGAGTGTTGAAGATGATATGGAGCAGCGACCCCCAAGAGTGCCCAAGCTGGCCTGGGTGCAGGAGGAGGAGGAGGAGGAAGAGGAAGAAGGCCCTGGAGCTGCCCCAGCACCAGAGACCGAAGAGGTGCAGCAGTTCCGGCCGCTGGAGGAGGGTGAGTGGCAGAGCTGGGCCACAGGGCTGGTGCCTGCGGCCATCTTGGCCCCATCCCATCCCATTGCATCCCATCTCATCCCATCCCACCCTGTCCTGTGGAGACACACCCATGGACAGCATAAAAGAGGGGCTGGGGCTGCCCCCCCAGCAGTGGCCGTGCTCCATCCCCTGGGGCATCCGCGGGGCTGTCCCTGCCTGGGGATCGCAGGGCTGGGCTGCGTTCTCCGGCCTCTCCCGCAGCCCCTCAGCTCTGGCTGCTCTTTGCCAGATGCAGCCATGGCCCAGACACAAGAGCAGGACCTTGGCGGTGGCCTCTTCCGCAGAACAGCGCAGGTACCTGCAGCCATCCCCAACTGGGCTGGGCCTGCTGGCACTGCTCAGCCCAGCAGCACGCCTGGAGCACTCCATGGAACATCCCCGATGTTTCTGTCTCCTGCCCTTCTCCTACAGCTGGTTTGCAGCTTCATCAAGAGAATTCGGGAAGAAGGGACCAGCGCCATGGCCACTGGGCTCAGACCTTATTCATACATCTTCAACACCAAGGCCACTGCTGCCCTGCTGGATATGCTTGTAGAGGAGGGTTTTTACAGTCAAAAGCAAGTAAGCAGCCTGTGGCCAGGGTTTGATCCTCCAGGGATCGCTTGGCCTCCCAAGCCACGCTTGCTGATCACTCGAAGCCTTTGAGGCCATTGCAGCGTGCTGAGAAGGGAAGCACTTCTCTGGGGAAGCTGGGGACATTCCTGACTCCCTGTGGCAGCTTTCCAAGTCTCCCCTTGTGCTTTCTCCAGGTGCCTGCCATGGTGAGGTACATCCACCAGTGGCTCATGGCCAATCAGTTCTCTGAGCACAGGCTGAACAGGACCCTGCTGGATCTGAGCGAGGCACAGCCCGCTGACGTGGTCATTGCTCTCCTGCGTGTGGCCCCAACGTGTGACAGGTACGGGGCCCACGTGCCCAGAGGGCTCAGGGCTCCTCAGCCCATCAGCCTGCACAGCCTGGCCCAGGTGTCTGACCAACAGAGACTTCCAGGGTCCTGTCTACCTGGGACCTTTCCCAGCCCTGCTACATCGGTCCCCGAGCCTGCTGCCATGCCATGGCCCTCAGGGCCCTGTCCCCACAGGGCCGGGCTGCCTGGCTGCTGCTGCTGGCGAGGGGCAGCAGGCAGAGGCAGAGCTGGCAGCAAGCTCAGCTCCCCCCCACTGCTGCCCAGGCCACGGGGATGTGTCTGAGACCCCCGTGAGACAGAGCTGTCGCCCCGCAGAGCTGCTATGACCATGTGGAAGACCATCTTGTGCTCGCCCAGGACAGCGGAGCGGGCATACCGGATAGTCCTCGATGTGCTGGGGAACTGGCCAGAGCACAGCACGCGCACCTCTGATGGAGACAACACGGGTGTCTTTGCCCTGGCTGTGAGTTTCTGCAACTGGCCTTTGCTCAGCCCCTGGCAAGCCACCTCTTCAGCAGCTCAGTTTCCTCCTTCCCCAACTGCATCTCCCTGCCTCAGGCACTGGGCTGAAACCTGGCCTAGGGGCAGCTTCAGGGGCACCAGGCGTGGAGCTCCCCAGGGGTTTCCCCTGACCGCTCCCTGCCACACTCAGGCCCTGCCACCCGCACACCTCGGCACAGAGCGCTGTCTCAGGGTTCTCTGTCCTCTGCAGGCAACTGTGCTGATGTGGAAGATCCTTCAGATGCCCTGCGTCCCACATGTAGTGACGGTGCATTTCCCCCGCCTCTTTGTGCATCTGCTCTTCCAAGTGTTCTTCAGCACTTTGGAGATGCCAGAGGATCTCAATGCCTTCTGGAAGGGATGCCAGGAGCAACACGGCCTTGCCATCAGCCCCAACAGGTGCTCTATCCCACTCCTCCTGTCCCTGCCATGTCTCCACGGCACGAGCCAGTGCTCCCAGCGTGACCTGGGCTTTGCTGTGCACACAGCTTTGCAGTGCAGGCCCTGAAGTCCCTGCTGTGCCAAATGCATCGTGAGGAAGTGGTGGTGGAAATGGAACACAAGCGTGGCTGGGACAAGCTGCTCTCTGCTGACACCCACCACTATGCCGTGGGTCTGCTGGCCAGGTGAGACCCCCTTCTCCCCACTGCCTCTGGCATTTGTGCCCCGTGCTGAGGTTGCCCAACACAGTCCCCACTGTCGTGGGCCAGAGGGCCTCGTCACCGAGGGACGGCTAGGGAGACTGGAAAAGGCTGGGAAAGGAGGGTGCCCACAAGGAGTCACCTCCCCAAGGGCCCAGGTCCCCTATCCTTGCAGGATGGTGCTCAAAGATCTGAACTCTGTCAATCAGTCCTGGGAGATGTTTGTCCTCCCAGCTCACAGTCTGGGCTACTTTTTCACCCTGGCAGGGAGATGTCGTCTGCCTCTATCCCCTTGTGTTCCCGCATCGTTCCCTACCTGCTCCAGCTGCTCAGCACACAGGAGGCACGCTGGGATCTGCCTGCCCTGGCATTCCTTGTGGAGGTGAGCCTGATGGCCAAAAGTGCCTCCCTGCAGAGCTGCCTGCCACCTCTCTGCCCTCTCATAGCTGCAGCTGCCTGGGACGGTGCCCATGCCTTGTGCTGCTGCCCGGGCCCTGTTTCCTGTCTTGTTTCTGGGCTCCTGCCGGCTGCCTCCCCTGTCACTGCCCTGTGCCTTTCAGATCCTGGACTACCTGGACTTGAGCGAACGCAGCGCTAACAGAGTCCTGGAAATCTTCTCAAGGCACCTGCGGAGCGAGAGCAGGGACAAGCGTCACCTGGCGCTCAGGGCCCTTTTCAAGTTGATTGACGATCCCTCGATGGTGAGAAGTGGGCAGTGGCTGAAGCTGCGCCGGGAAACGCAGTCCCTTGGGCTCGGCTGGGCTTCGGGCCCCGAGGCAGCTGCTGCCAGCTCTCCTGCCTCCTGCTTCTTCCTGAGTGCTTTGGGACAGGCCTTTGGCCTCTTGGCCCTGTGGCAGCAGGGTGGCGTTTCACAGACTTGTCTTCCACACAGGCTGAAAAAATGCGGAGCCTGACTGAAAGTCTTGTAGATTTCCTGTGGGATGCAGATGGAGAGATAGTCAGGATGACAGTCATGGTGCTCAGCTTTATCGTCTTGGACAAGGACATGCTGATACCCAGCCCCATTGCCCTGCAGCTGGCTGAGGCGCTCCTGCCACTCTTTGACCACGTAAGGCTCTGTGCCCCCAGCCGAGGCCACTGGCTGCTGCCCAGACACTTGGTGCCCTGGGGATTCTCAGGCCTGCGCCCTGCTGAGCCCCATGCAGACAGGGCTGAGGTCTTTTTTCCTTCCTTCCTTTCATATAGAATAATAGCCAGGTGCAGCTGGTGTCCATATTATTCTTCCGATCATTGATGACTCTTCTAACAGAAAAGGAAAAAAAGGCCCTGAAGTCACACGTGCACCACAGCCTGCTGCCTCTCTTCTTCCACTGCCATGACGAGAACCAGCAGGTGGCAGAGGTGAGGATACCTGGGCTGCTGCTGTCACCCGGGGAGGGGGCTCGGCCGCCTCCTGCCCTGGCACCTTGCCGGCTGCAGCCTCCTCCTGGCCTTGGCACACGAATGCGGGCGGGTCCTGTGTCCTGACTTGTGGGGCCATCTGCGGGTCTCTGCTGCTCTCCAGGCTTCTTGGGCAACGCTGCTTTGTGCGGCCGAGTTCCTGAAGAGGAGAGATCTTGAAAGACCTGTGAAAAAGAAGAAGCTGTGGATGATCACCGAGTGCCTGGTAAGGACGGCTTGGAAGGCCCAGCCTCAGCCTGGAGAAGCCCCCTGTCCCCAGCGCTCGGTGTGTGGGGCTGGCAGCTGCGCCCCTGCCCAGTGCCGCCCCCGGGGGCCGCACGGCTTCTTCTTCAGGCTCCTGTGGTCCCGAGCCTGGTTCCGATGGAGCCCCGATCCACTGGGGCTGCAGGGCAGGGCAGCACCGCGGCTCCCTGGGCAGCAGCCGGCCCTCTGCCCCTTGCAGAGCTCGGCGCCAGCGGCTGCTGGCCGGGCCTCAGGGTTGGCCGGGCAGGCAGCGCCTGGCCGAGGGGCAGAGCCCGCGCCAACCCCTCCCTCCTGCCGCTCTCTCCAGCTGGCACAGGACAGGAACCGAGCGGCGGAGGACCTGCGTCGGGCCCTGCCGTACCTGCAGAGCCCACAGGAGCCCCTGCGAGCGGCGGCCATCAGGTTCATCGGTGAGCCACGAGCCCGGGCTCCCTCCCCGCCCCGCCACAGCTCGGCCCCGGCCCCGACTGCTGCCCCGGCAGCGGCACCCGGGCCCGGTGCCCTGGAGCCCCGCCTGCCCTCGGGGCTGCTGCTGCCGGCCTCTGGCAGCCGTGCCCTTGGGCTGAGTCAGGATGCGGCACGGGCCCGGGCTGAGCCCTGCCGGGGCGGGAGGGCGTGTGGCCACAGGGCTGGCAGCGCCGCTGGCAGGGAGCTGTGCCGCTGGGGCCCTGACAGGCTCTGTGTTCCCAGGGATGGCCGGGCGGCTCCTGAGGCGGCAGAAAGAAGACCTGCAGCTAATTTACAAATGTGAGTGAGGGCAGCGGGCTGTCAGCGGGGCTGCTGGGTGGAGCTGCAAGTCCTGGACTGTCTGCGAAGGTCTCTGCTCAATGTGCGGATGAGGGGCGGCGTGGGTGGATCACTCCGAGGTTTCACGCGGGGCATTCGTGGCCAGCAGCTTCGGGCTGATCCCCTTGGTCCCTGCTCCCTGCTGGCCATGGCAAGAGCCGGCTGGGATGGCCCTGGCCGGGGGCTCTCCGTGGGCCTCCGCAGGTCTGGGAATCTGACCGTGGTTCTGTTCATCTCTCTTCCAGCCCTTAAGAACGTGGTTTGTGACACCAGCCCTGCCATCGGAAACCTGGCAATTCAAACATTTTACATCACCCAGGCAGTAGAGACGGCTCGATATTCCATCTTGGAGAACCTGCAAGTTCAGCTGCGCAGGGCATGGAGGACACGGCCTCGTCTGTTGGGCCTCAGCTGGCTGCGCTGCTGGAGCTCTGCTGGCAACTGACCCGGCAGGCTCTGTCTGCTGGGGCCACCTGAACCAGCAGAGATTTTTTTTTGTTTCTTAAATATTGTTCTTTTCTTCTTTTCATTTTCTTTTAGGATATAAATATAGTATATATTATAATAGGCAGTCACTTCCCAAGACCTTTATCTTGCTGCCCATGGTGTACAGGGCATAGAGGAAGCGGGGAAAATGTGATTCCACTTGGGGAATCACAGCTCAGCAAGCTGCCCAGGCATGCAGTGGTGCAGGGAAAATGGCCAGAAACCCTTGGCCTTTGGTGGTTCTGCTGAAGGCACAAACGCTGTCTCAGCCAGGAAGCGCCGCCATCTGTGTCCTCGTGCCCGTGTGGTGCTGGCTGGGTTGCTGAGGGCTCCCACGTGCCTCTTGATCCTGCTCCTCTGGAGCTCCTGAGGGGCTGTGGCGCTGCTGCTGGTCCACGCTGGGGGAGACTCTGAGGGAACAGGGCACTGGGAGGCTGTAAATGGATGAGGGTCTGTGGAGGCCCAGGCGGGACAAAAGCGTGGGAAGGCGTGAGGGGCATGTGTGGAGGCTGGAGGCTCCAAAGGGGACAGGAGGCCCCTGAAAGGCTGGACCGGTGGGAAGACCTGAGGAATTGGGTGTCAGAGGGCATAAGCAGCCCCCGGGCAGCCACCTTTTTCCTGACAGCCGGCCGACCTGGCACTTCCCCAGAATGTCTCCCAGGCCTGCAGCAGAAGCCCTCGAGGCTGGGACAACACCCCTCCAGGAGGGTGCGGACAGCCCAAGGTGTGCCCAGGCTGGGCTGGCTGGGGACATGCAGGGCAGGGGGGTGCTGCCAGGCCACGGCCACTGGGTGCCTGCAATAAGGGGCAGTGGGCAGAGGCAGGGCTGGCCGCCAGCCCGGGCCCTCGCGGCTGCCCAGGACACGGTGCTGTGACTGAGGCTCCCCTGACACAGAGCTCGGGGTCCGCAGAGCTGCTGCCACCAAGGGGAGGGTGGTGATGTCTCCTCCAGCAGGGCTGCCCAGTCGCTGCTGCTGAAGCGACTCAGGAGCCCACAGAAACAGCAGCAGAGTGTGCACAGGAACAGCAGCAGAGTGTGCACAGGAACAGCAGCAGAGTGTGCACAGGAACAGCAGCAGCCCCAACGTCGGCACCTGCACAGTGAGGCGTCTGCAGCAGCCGGGTGCCAAACCGGGGGAGGCTGTGGGCACAGTTGCCTTTGATTTGGCAAAAGGCTTCAGCAGAATTGACCACAATGGCTTTCTCTTCACTTGCCAGCCTCACAGCAACGTTTGGCAGCTTCAGCTGCAGCCTGTGCCCCTGACTGACTTGGATGGCCGTGCTTGAGGGCGGGCTTGCCTTCCACATGTCATGTGTTGTTGTAGTGCGTCTAAAAATCTTGGTATCTCCCAAGAGTAAAACTCACCTCTGTTTTGTGTAATGTTAGTTCCTACCTGAGAACCTTCTCCCTTCCCCCTTCCTATTGGCTGTGACCTCTCTGTATCCCCCGATCACCCGCACCCCTTTGTATAAGAGATAAGACCCAGGGCATTTCTGTCTCTTTCTTGCCCCGGATGGACGACAGACAATAAATCTGCAATTTGGATTATTCCAGCAAGTTTGGGCCTCCTGTGTCTAGATACTTTGAGTCCGTGTTGTATCCACTTATCCCTCCGGCCCCTGTTCCCCAGGGAGAAGGGGCAGGGAGAGAGAGAGTTACACCCCTTGCTCCTGCAGAGGGGCAGGGAGAGGGGTGTCCCGGCCCTGCCTCCCGATGGGGGGGTGCCAGCCTACCGAGCCTGGCGTGGCAGGGTGCGGGCCCCCGCCTGGCTCCTGCAGGGGAGGAGCTGGGTCTCTCCACAGGCTTGGTGAGGGAATGGAGCCCCCAGAGCCTGGCGTGGGGGGTTGCAGGCAGAGAAACCCAGGGAATACCAGCCCTGGAGAAGATGAATGTATGCTAACAGCGGCTCCTGTAGTATACAATAGCAGCTGATATTCAAGTCAGTTATGTTAATATTAACCAGCTGCCATCTGATAGTTTCTTACAGTTTGTAGATCGACTGAGACTACAGATACAGAGACAAGTTAAAGAACCAGTGGCCCAGACAGAACTGCTTCAAGAAATGGCCCAAAGAAATGCCAACGACGCTTGTCGTAGAGTAATTCTGAGTCTACCTATTAACCCTCCACCCACCATAGCAGATATGATTGAAGCCATGTGCCCAGAAAGCAGACTTGTACAGTGTACACGGCAAGAAACCAGGCAACCCAAGGACAGTGGCAGCAGTGACAGCAGGAATGAATAAGCCACAGATGTCACCAGAACAGCTGCAGCACATTGTCTGTTTCCAGTGCAAGAGGCCAGGACATTTTGCAAGGAACTGTCCTCAAACCCAGCAACAAGGGAAACACTAGAAAGAAGCTCTAGCCAGTCAACCAAGAAACTAAAGTCTCAGCGCTTTTCTGTCAAGCGCAGAGACATAAAAATGACAGACCTGAAGCAGAAAAAAGACTCTATTTTAATGGGAAAAGGGGAGGAAAGGGAGCGGGCTGAGAGGCTGCAGAAATATAATTGTGAGGAACGTTTGCCTAATAAGGTCTGGCAACCGCAAAAGTGATTCAGTAAGTGATTTGTAACTTGTCATGAGGTGACTTTACCTTTAAGGTGGTTTTAAGAGCTAAGGAAGTTGAAGTTGCTGGTGGCTGATGAGAGTCTTTTCTCCTGACCAATTATCGGTCATTACTGGGAATTGACAGCAGTTTTGAGCATTGAAAAGGGAGATCAACTTGTGAACCCTACCTTAAGATGTAAAGTCAGAGCACTCTTGGGCTCTTTGTTTCCTGGCTGTGAAAGGTAACAGAGCTCCAGGCCTCCCGTTCTCTGCCCGGTCATGTGGCCGGGCGGGGGCTGGGCTGGACCCAGCGGCTCTCGGCCGGGAGATGGGGGCTTGCGGGGGGCTTTCCCCGGGCTCTGGCCAAGCCAAGCCGATCTCTGGCTCGGCTGCAGGTTTTGCTGTGACTAAATTTACTAGAGACTGCCGAGTGAAGAAAGAAAGAGGCTCTGAACCTGCGGCGGGCTAAGGCGGCGACTACACTTTCCAGAACAGCCATGAGGAATCTTCTATCAATGACAGCTCCAGCTCCTGCACTGACAGAAGTCACAGAACCATCTACAAAGCCTGGGCAAGATTTTAACCCTTTCATTACCCAGATGAGACTTGCAGATTAATCTTTTTATCCAGAGAGGGAAAAAGAGATTGATCAACATGAAAAGAGACTTTATAAACTACCAGTGACAGAAAAGAAAAGAAGCTTCAGAAAAGGTAGAGAATAAGGAGATGCTTTAATTAAGATGAAATATTTTTCTGTTCAAGCTATGGAGATGGACAATAAAGTCCTGAAAGAACTCCTTTAATTCATGATAGAGTATGTAGGGGGGAATAAAGTGTTCAAAGTGTAAATTTTGAGTAAAAAGTAGAGTAATTGTGGTACAGTGAAGTGCTGGAGGATTTGAAGCCTTGAGAGGCAATGAGAAAACTGTTTTCTAGTGAAGCTTACAGAGACAGATGAAGAAGACTTTTGCTTTTGAATAACTCATCCTTAAAATACCATCCCTAGACTCATGGCCCATACACACTTCAGAGTGATGTGAAATGGGAGGAGTGAGCTCTGATAACAGCAGTTCTGGGCAGCTGACATCAGGGCAATAGAAAACTATAACAGAAGTAGTTTTCTAGTGAGAAACTCCATAAATTAACAGAAAGAGACTTCTGTTTCTCTACAAAGACTGGTGAAAAAACTGTAGCAGGAATTGGGACTGTTCTAACCATCCAAGTTCCAAAGTTTTTGTCTCTGTGGTCATGTGAACAAGGGAATAGTGGGTAGTGGGGGATAAAAAAGGTTTTTCTGGAAGTTTATTCTGTTGTTCTTATTATTGTAGTTTGTGAATAAACGTTCTTTA
Organism: Cyanistes caeruleus; assembly: GCF_971803275.1. Taxonomy (NCBI): domain Eukaryota; kingdom Metazoa; phylum Chordata; class Aves; order Passeriformes; family Paridae; genus Cyanistes; species Cyanistes caeruleus. The sequence goes on along the minus strand of NW_028255890.1, from coordinate 2,116,622 downwards.
TTCCTTTTAAGTTTTATGCCTGTTTTGCTCTTGTTCTAATCCATATCTCACAGCAAGAAATAAGTAATTTTCTTAGTTACTGGTTTAAAACCACGACATAACTTCTAAAGCTTTTTGCTTCAGATCTGATCGTTGGACTGTCATTGGAGTAGACTTGCAGGATAATCCACAAGACCTGTCTGGACTGGATAGTAGGTATTTTGCTATTGGAGACACAGCACATTCACCAATAGAGATTGAGGTGGCTCCCATGACAATTAAGGGAGACCTAACACACCTCACTCTCTTATCTAGGTGCCCTCAACCACCTTTCTATGTAGACAAAGGGCAGGTAATAGCCCAGGTGATCCCTGTTCCAACAGAAATCCCAGTAGATGACAAAGCACCAGGAGTCTACTGGGCAGAAGTAGTGGGTGAAGACAAACCCATTATGGGATGGAACTTAACACATAAATCAGAACATCTCCATGTAGAAGGGTTAATTGATACTGGGGCAGATGTGACTATCATACCTGAAAAGGTGTGGCCCTCACATTGGGAACTGTAACCCATGGCAGGAAAAATACAGGGTGTTGGAGGAATGAAACTGGCTAAAATTGCTAAAGGTATCGTCCAGATTGAAGGTCCGGAGGGTAGGTTAGCCAGTGTCCGACCTTTTGTTATTGACTACAAGTGCCCGCTGTGGGGAAGAGACACCATGTCCCAGTGGGGAGTGAAATTATCAATTCCTGAGACACCTCTGGATTTTTGATGGAGGCCACTGTAGAGTGTCCGGTCCAAAAGTTATCTTGGTGTCCTGGTTTAGGGCAGATTTGGGAGAAAACCTCCAGTGGGGCTCCCCCAGGGAAGCAAACCCACGTGGCCCTTTTCTCCCACCCTCCAACCGGTTCGGGAAGAGATTTCTCTGAGTGAAGTGGAAAAAACCTGTTTATTTCACATCCACAGCACTACCCGGCACAAGAATGAACAATATCAAATTACAAAACCTCTTGCCGTTCAGAAGAGATGACAAACTTCAGAGGGTCTCTTTGCTGTGGGTGTTTGCTCTGTTATCAGTCTCTCTGGTGTTGGAAAATGCCGCTGCCCAGGCTGGGCTCCCGGTAGTCCACGGGTGCAAGCTCCCGGTGCTCCCTCGAGTCCCCAGTTCAGAGCAGGTTCGATTCGTTTCAGAAAAGGGGAAAGAAAACAGTCCAGGAAGGCCTCTCTGCTCTGGCTAGCTGGAAAGCCAAAGTGATCTGTGTCTTGTTGTCTGTCTGTGTGGAAGTCAAAACTCCCGATGCGGGGGGAGCAAGTACAGTCTCTGATAACAGACTCGGTGCTTCTTTTCCACTCACTTTTACTCTTAGATGAAATTTTAAGAATACAGAACCTGTGTCTGGGTTAGGTGGATGAATGGGGATACAATTTAACCTCCTAATCAACCCAAGACACTTGGGTAGATAATAATCCAGTTTGAGTGAACCAGTGGCCTCTCAGCAGACAGAAACTTGGGGCGCTAAAAAAGTTAGTAGAACAATAATTGGCCAAATGACACATAGTAGAAACAACCAGCCCTTGGAATTCCCCGGTGTTTGTAATAAAAAAGCCAGGGAAGGATAAATGGCACCTCCTTCAGGATTTGAGAGAAAGAAACAAAAAAATAGAGGACATGGGGTCTCTTTAACCAGGTATGCCATCCCCAACTATGTTACCACAAAATTGGCTCCTAGCAGTACTGGATATTAAAGACTGGTTTTTTCAAATTCCCCTGGGCCCAGCTGATGCGCCAAGGTTTGCCTTTTCCATTCCCACAATTAACCGAGAAGCCCCAATGAAAGGGTACCACTGGACAGTTATTACCTCAGGGGATGAAAGCAAGCCCCTTCATCTGCCAGTGGTATGTGGGGTCTTTGCCGTCCTCAGTGCATGCTGAAAAGAGAGATGCCATCATTTTGCATTACATGGACGATGTTTTGGTATGCTGTCCCAAACACAACATGCTGCAAGACACCCTTGACCTAGTGGTTAAAGTTTTAACCTCTGCTGGATTCCAATTGCAGGAAGACAAAGTTCAAAGGATGCCACCTTGGAAATACCTGGGCCTGGAAATTACCGCAAGGATGGTTGCTGCACAAAAATTGGAAATTATTGGGAATCCTAAAACTCTAGCAGATCTCCATTCCCTATGCGGGTCACTAAACTGGGTCAGACCCTGGCTAGGTCTCACCAATGAGGACCTGGGCCCCCTGCTCAATTTATTGAAAGGGGAGAGAGAGCTGCTGTCTCCCAGGGAGCTGACTCCAGAAGCAAAAATTGTGATTGAAAAGGCACAAAAGGCCTTGACAGAAAGAGAGGCACATCGCTTCAAACCTGAGCTGCCTTTCAAATTTATTGTCCTGGGGAAATTGCCACACCTACCTGGGTTAATATTCCAGTGGGCCGAGGGGCAGAGAGATCCACTCTTAATAACAGAATGGGTTTTCCTCTCCCATCAATGACCCAAAACTATCACCAAGCCACAAGAGCTGATGGCTCAGCTGATTCAGTTGGCCAGGGTAAGGCTGCATGAACTGGCAGGTTGTGACTTTATGTGTATTCACCTCCCAGTCAGGCTCTCTGGAGAAGGCAAAAACCCCCCTGAGAGACTGACCAAAGAGATGTTTGAGCATCTGCTGCAGAGCAATGCTACCCTCCAGTTTGCTCTGGACAGCTCTAGTGGGCAAATTTCAGTTCATGCGCCAGCACACAAATTGTTTCATGAGGAATTCCACCTCATTCCTTGTGAGAAAAGGAGCCAAAGGCCACTCAAAGCTCTCACAGTGTTCACTGATGCATCTGGGACATCTCACAAGTCGGTGATGACTTGGAGAAATCCACAGACTCAGCTTTGGGAAGCTGATGTTGAGTTTGTAGAGGGGTCACCCCAGATAGCTGAACTGGCTGCGGCCATAAGAGCCTTTGAGAAGTTTTCAGAACCGATTAATTTGGTTACTGACTCAGCCTACGTAGCAGGAGTGGTGTCCAGAGCGGAGCAGGCAGTTCTCAAGGACATTGAGAACGAACATCTCTTTAGATTGCTTTCAAAACTGATTTATTTGGTTTCAAATCGAGAACAACCTTTCTATGTGATGCATATAAAGTTGCATACCCCATTGCCAGGTGAAATCGCTGAGGGAAACCGGGAGGCTGATTCCCTTGCTGCCCCAGCTGAAAAGGCACGTCTCCCAGATGTGTTCCAACAGGCAAAGATAAGTCACCAGCGATACCATCAAAATGTGCCAGGACTGATTCATCAGCTCCAGCTGACACGGGGTCAGGCTAAAGCCATCGTGGCTACCTGTCCCAGTTGTCAGCTCCAGGCAGTGCCATCATTAGGCCTGGGGGTTAATCCCCGAGGAATTGAAAGCTGTGAAGTGTGGCCAACAGATATCACTGACATCCCCAGTTTTGGTCACCTTAAGTATGTACACGTGAGCATTGATACATACTCAGGAGCAGTGTATGCCTCTGCTCATGCAGGAGAAAAATCTGTACATGCCAAACAACACTTAGTACAGGCCTTTTCTGTATTGGGAATCCCTAAAGAAATTAAAACAGATAATGGCCCAGCGTATCAATCCAAGGAGTTCCTGGAATTTGTCCAGCAGTGGGGAGTGGAACATAAAACTGGCATCCCCCACTCCTCCACAGGTCAAGCTGTGATTGAGTGTGCACACCAGACGCTCAAACAAGTCCTAGCCAGGTAAGGTAGCGAGGCAGTGTGGATGTCTCCACAACAAAAACCCTGTAAAACTCTGTTTGCCATTAATTTCCTAAACTGCTCATTTGAAAACATGAAGCCTCCTGTGACTCGGCATTTTAACAGTGATGATCAGTTTTAATTGTCACAGCGTCCACCAGTTTTAATCAGGGACCCTGAAACTTGGCAAACCAAGGGCCCCTATGAACTTGTCACCTGGGGGCGTGGTTACACGTGTGTCTCCACCCCTGCCGGCCCCTGATGGATTCCTCAGAAACGGGTAAAACCTTTTGTTCCAAAGAATCCAGCCCCAGCAATAAGAGATGAGAAGCAAGTGGCTGTTGCTTCCAAGAGAAGACGCCACCGAAGAGAGCAAGAAGAAACCTTTTTAGCCTCTGACCTGCATGCTTTGGCAGTAAATATGTTTCCAAAAATGTCTGTTTCCTTGTTTTTAGAAATAACCTACCTCTCACTCAAATCCATGATGAGCCTTAACCCTGCTGTCATCCTGCTCGCACTGAGCAGCCTGACAGCGGCCTGGATCGTCACACAGCCACGCCAGAACATCTGGGTGACCCTGGCACAAACACTTCATCAAGAAAACATATGTCTATCTACTTGAGCAGCGAAAAATCCTATGTCTACCTGCCTGGTAGGAATTCCATTGCAGCATGATGAATTTACACATCGCTTTAATACACTGACTCCTGAAGCAGGTAATGAATTTCCACAGCACTCAAATAGAAGCAGAGTTTAAAAACCCCGTCAAAGAGTGGCTGCCACATTTTCCTAAGGCAAGCCAGGAACCCCAGGAGTTAGAGCTACTGGGTTCCTCTCCAGCATTACACTGTGTACACTTTAGGGTCAGTCTTCCAATAAATAAAGAAACCTTCCACAATATAGTACAATATTGAGAAGAATTCACAGCAAAAAGGTGGTGTCACGTCCTAAGCTACATCAAAAGTGCACTCCTCAGCTCATACACATCCCAAAAGCCTCCCCAAAGGACTGTTCCTCATTTGTGGGGATAGCGCATGGGCAGGAATTCCACCCTGTCTCCTCGGAGGGCTGTGTACCAGAGGACGTCTATCACTGTTAGCACCCAATCAAACATTAATTGGCGAATGGACCAATAAAAATAATTTGACGAGGAAAATTCAGAAGAGAAGTGCTACAAATTTAGATGAGAATTGTGATTCGGAGATTTTTCATTGGTCCAAATCAAAAAGAATTGCTGCATCCATTTTCCTTCTTTGGGTGGCTGCAGCCAAGGCCCTAGGTGAATTGGGACACCTAGAATGCTGGGTGGTAAAACAAGCCAATTTAACATCTAGCGCCATAAGTGCCCTCCTAGAAGATGAGGAAGTTAGCAGGCAGGCAACACTCCAAAATGGTGCAGCGATAGACTTTCTCCTATTGCTCCACGGGCACGAGTGCCAGGAGTTGGAGGGTCTCTGCTGCATGAATCTGACATCGAAAGCTCCTAACATCCATGCCACACTCCAAGAGATGAAAAGCATGATTGGACAAGTCAAGCAAGAAGCAGATGACTGGTTTAATGGACTGTTTAAAAACTGGGGACTCTCGGGGTGGTGGGCTTCAGTAGTGAAAACTATTCTGTCACTGCTAGTCATTATTTTGCTAACGGAGTTTGGAGTTTTAAGCAGGATACTATACAAAAGCATAATTAAGCTGATCTCAGCTACCTCAGATGTCAACCATATAGAGCTGGCAGACCAGAGTAACCCTCACCAGCCTGCAAATGGTACTTGGTGGGCCACTTCAGGTCAGTAAGTCATATAAGCTCATTTCATGAATTATATAGAACAAAATAGGGGGAGATGTGCTAGTGCACAATCCTGGGTGTGCTTTAGTTTCTGTGTAAACCCTCCCTGCAGCTGTGACGTGTTTTTCCCTTCCCCTCCCTGTCCCTGAAATGTTATCCCATTGCTTGGTGTTATATGTCTCCCCGCCCCTCTCCCAAGGTTTGAAAGTACCCGGGAAATATTTCCTCCCTCTCTTCTTTTCCTCCTGGATCCCAGCCTGAATAAACATCTGACGTTATGCCGGAGGGAAAAGCAGCTGTTTGGTCTTTATCTTGGTCATGAAGAGCCTCCCTGCCCTCCCCTCGACAGAGCTAGCCAGGATTAATCAGGAGGGACAAAGTGGGGCTACTTCACACCTGGCTCCCCCAAGTGTCCTCCAGACCCGCAAGTTCTTTCTAAATTCCCTCCCCAGACCCAAAACTGCCCTAAATGTTCCTCAGAAAAGTTTCCATGGGCCCCAAAGTGGCCCCTTTTACCCTGTCTGAGAAAATGACAAAAGTTAGGATCAGAAGACTAAAAATAGGACTAATTAGCATAAAGAGGGAGAAAGAGTGGTCAATTAATTAATGAAGGGAATTATGGTTGTTATGGATTATATTAATAAAAAAATCAAGATCCTTGTTCAATAAAAATAATTGGATTTATTTTAGCAAGCGGCAGCAAGCAAAACAGCGCTGGGCGGCCGGGGAATCACCGCTCCACCAATGGCTAGCGCCTCCCTCCCCAAACTTCAGAGCCCTTACAGTGTCTTCAGTTCCGGTTTCTGCGTCATCCGGGTTGATTCTGCTTCTGCGCGGCTTGTTGCTAGGTGGTCGTGTTTTGCTTTTCGGTGGTCGTGGGGAGGAAGATGCTCCTCTTCGTCACAGCATCGCCCTTGATCTGCAAGCCAAGCTCCATTTTTGGCTAAAATATTGGATACACAAGTTATGCTTCAAGCTCCATATCTGGCTAAGGTAATGAGTATACAAGTTATGCTCAACAACAGGATGTCCTTGGAGTTTCTGCCGGTTCTGCTTGGAACTTTTCAATTGCCAATATCTTGCTTAACCCTTTATTTTCTTGTTTTTACGAGCAAACTCCTTACATACTCATCACACCACCTGCTATTATAACTCAGTCCCCAGCCCCTCTGTTACCTCTGTCCACCCCGCAGCGGGCAGGGAGGCTGGGGAGGTAGTTTTAGCTTGCCAGACGAGGCCCTAAAAACGAGGCTCTTTCCCTATGCTGAGATGGCAGTTGCAGCTTTATTTCTTGGGATCCTTCAGGGTGAGATGGCAGAAGGGAAAGAGGAAGAGGTATGGACAGGCACTCCTTTTTCAGGACAGGGGAAGGGGCTGTGGGAATTTACACAAACAATAAGGGAACCTGGGGAGAACAAGATAAGGGAAAGAACTTACAAATCTACATTTTTAGGGGTACATTCTTTGGGTCATACCATTTTTCCTAACTGCATTACAACAAAAAGCCCAACAAAATTCTCTCAAATACATAAGAAATTCCAGAAACAACCCAAAAAATTCCTGAAATCTTCCCAAAACCCTACCAAATTCCAAAAACATCAAAAAATATCTTGACAAATTTCCACACAATCAAGGAAAAATTCATCAAAATTCTTCATATCTCCCCAAAATCCCTCAAAATCCACAAAAATCCCACAAAATTCAAGAAACATCCCACAAAATTCCCCCAAAATTCTCAAAACCCTAAAAAATTCCTGAAGCATCCCAAAAAACCTTGACTACTTTCCCCACAATCTAGGAAAAATCCCTCAAAATTCCTCAAGACAACTCAATATGCCTTAAAATTCCAGAAAAATCCTATGAAATTATAGAAACATCCCACAAAATATCAAGAATTTTCTGCACAATCTAAGAAAAATCCCTCTAAATTCCAGAAACATCCCAAATAATTACTGAAATTTTCTCAAAACCCGACCAAATTCCAGAAACATCCCACAAAATCTTGACAACGTTGAACAAAATCTAGGAAATATCCATCAAAATTCTTCATGTCTCCTCATAATCCCACAAAATTCTACAAAAATCACAGAAAATTCCAGAAACATCCCACAAAATTCCCAAAATCATCTCAAAACACTACCAAATTCCAGAAACTACCCAAAAAATTGTGGCAACTTTCCACACAATCTCAGAAAAATCCCTCAAATTCCAATGTGTCTCCTCAAAATTCCCAAATAATTCCAGATACATCGGACAAAATTCCTGAAATCTTCTCAAAACCCTACCAAATTCCTAAAACATCTCACAAGATCTTGACAACTTTCCACACCATCTCAGAAAAATCCCACAATATTCTTCAAGTCAACTCATTGTCCCTCAAAATTCCAGAAACATTCTACAAAATCTTGAACAACTTTCCACACAATCTAGGAAAAAACCCACAAAATTCTTCATGTATCCTCAAAATCCTTCAAAATTCTACAAAAATCCCACAAAATTGCAGAAACATCCAACAAAATTTAAAAAATTGTCACAAAACCCTACAGAATTCCAGAAACATCCCACAAAATCTTGAAAACGATCCATACAATCTAGGAAAAATCCATCAAAATTCTTCAACTTAACTCAATATCCCACAAAATTCCTGAAACATCCCTCAAAATTCCCAAAGTCATCTCAAAACCCTCCCAAATTCAAGAAACATCCAACAAAATTCCCAAAATCTTCTCAAAATCCTACCAAATTCCAAAAACATACCACAAAATATCAACAACTTTCCACACAATCTAGGAAAAATCCATCAAAATTCTTCAAGCCAACTCAATATCGCACAAAATTCCAGAAACAACCCACAAAATTCCCCAAATCATATCAAAATCCAACAGAATTCCTGAAACATTCCACAAAATCTTGACAACTTTCCACACAATCTAGGGAAAATCCATCAAAATTTTTCATGTCTCCTCAAAATTCCCAAATAATTCCAGAAACATCCAACAAAATTCCCAAAATCTTCTCAAAACCCCACCAATATCTAGAAACCTCCTAGCAAATCTTGACAACATTCAACAGAATCTAGGAAAAATCTACCAAAATTCTTCAAGTCAACTCAGTGTCCCTCAAAATTCCCGAAACATCCTATGAAATCTTGACAACTTTCCACACAATCTGGGAAGAATCCATCAAAATTCTTGAAGTCAAGTCAATATCCCACAAAATTCCCAAAACATCCTACAAAATTCCCGAAATCTTCTCAAAACCCTTCAAAATTCCAGAAGCATCCTACAAAATCTTCACAACTCCCCACACAATCGAGGAAAAATCCATCAAAATTCTTCATGTCTCCTTAAAATTCCCAAATAATTCCAAAAACATCCCACAAAATTCCCAAAATCTTCTCAAAACACAACCAAATTCCAAAAACACCCCCAAAAATCTTCACAACTTTGAACAAAATCTAAGAATAATCCATCAAAATTCTTCATGTGTCCTCAATCCCACAAAATTCTACAAAAATCCCTCAAAATTCCCGAAACATCCTAAAAAATTCACAAAATCTTCTCAAAACACTAAAAAATTCCTGAAATAACACACAAAATCTTGACAACTTTCCACACAATCTAGGATAAATCTCGCAAAATTCTTCATGTCTTCTCAAAATTCCCAAATAATTCCAGAAATATCCGACAAAATTCCCGAAATCTTCTCAAAACCCTAACAAATTCCAGAAACATTGCACAAAATCTTGACAACTTTCCACGCAATCCAGGAAAAATCCCGCAAAATTCTCCATATCTCCACAATATCTAAAAAAATTCCTAAAACACCCCATAAAATCCCCAAAATCTTCTCAAACCCCTTCCAAATTCCAGAAACATCCCACAAAGTTCCACAAATCTTCTCAAAACCCTACCAAATTTTAGAAACATCCCACAAAATTCTCTAAATCTTCTCAAAACCCTTCGAAATTCCCGTAATAGCCCACAAAATCTTGAGAACTTTCCTCACAATCTAGGAAAAATCCATCAAAATTCTTCCTGTCTCCTCAAAATCCCACAAAATTCCAAAAAAATCACACAAAATTCCCCAAATCTTCTCAAAACCCTAAAAAATTACAAAAATATACAATAAAATTTGGACACCTTTCCACACAATTTAGGAAAAATCCCTGAAAATTCTTCATATTTCCTCAATATCCCCAAAGAATATTCCACAAAATTCCCACAAAATTCCTGAAATATCCCACAAATTTCGCGAAATCTTCTCAAAAGCCTTCGAAATTTCAGTACCATCCCACAAAATCTTGACAAATTTCCACACAATCTACGAACAATCCGTCAAAACTCTTCATGTCTCCACAAAAATCGTTAAAAATTTTAAAAAAACCCAAAGAAATTCTGGAAAAATCCCTCAAAAATTCCCAGAATCTTCCCAAAACCCTAACAAATTCCAGAAACATCCCACAAAATCTTGACAACTTTCCACACAATCCAGGAAAAATCCCGCAAAATTCTCCATGTCTTGTCAAAATACCTGAAAATTCCACAAAAATCCCTCAAAATTCCAGAAACATCCCACAAAATTCTATGAATCTTCTCAAAACCCTACCAAATTCCAGAAATGTGCAACAAAATCCTGTCAAGTTTACCCACAATCTCAGAAAAATTTCACAAAATTCTTCAAGTAAATTCAATATCCCACAAAATTCCGGAAACATCCCACAAAATTACAGAAATCTTCTCCAAACCCTTCCAAATTCCAGAAACATCCCACAAAATCTTGACAACTTTCCACATAATCTTGGAAAAATCCATCAAAATTCTTCAACTCCCCTCAATATCACACAAAATTCCACAAAATCACACAAAATTCCAGAAACATCCCAAAAAATTCCCAAAATTTTCTCAAAACCCTTCCAAATTCCAGTAACATCTCACAAAAATCTTGAGAACTTTCCACAAAATGTCGGAAAAAACCCTCAAAATTTTTCATGTCTCCTCAAAATCCCTCAAAATTCCACAAAATTACATGAAATTCTAGAAAGATCCCACAAAATTCCCAAAATTTTCTCAAAACGCTACCAAATTCAAGAAACATCCCACAAAATCTTAACAACTTTCCCCACAATCTAGGAAAAATCCATCAAAATTCTTCATGTCTACTGACAATCCCACAAAATTCCACAAAAATCCCTCAAAATTCCAGAAACATTGCACAAAATTCCCCAAATCTTCTCAAAACCCTACCAAATTCCAGAAACATCCCACAAAATTCCTGAAATCTTCTCAAAACTTTTTGAAATTCCAGAAACATCCTACAAAATCTTCACAACTTTCCACAAAATATCGGAAAAAACCCTCAAAATTCTTCATGTCTCCTCAATATCCCACAAAATTCCAAAAACCTTCTCAAAACCCTACCAAATTCCAGAAACATCCCCAAAATAATCTCGATAACTTTCCATACTCTCTTTGAAAAATCCATCAAAATTCCTCATTTCTCCTCAATATCCCACAAAATTCCAGAAACATCCCTCAAAATCTTGACAACTTTCCACACAATCTAGGAAAAATCCATCAAGATGCCTTAAAATTCCACAAAGATCCCACAAAATTCCAGAAACATCCCACAAAATCTTGACAATTTTCCACACAGTCTAGGAAAAATCCATCAAAATTCTTCATGTCTCCTCAAAATCCCTCAAAATTCCACAAAGATCCCACAAAATTCCAGAAACATCCCACAAAATTCTATGAATCTTCTCAAAACCCTACCATATTAAATAAACATCCCACAAAATCTCTACAACTTTCCACACAATCTAGGAAAAATCTCACAAAATTCATTATGTCTACTCCATATCCAAAAAAATTCCACAAAATTCCCGAAACATCCCACAAAATTCCCAAAATTTTCTCAAAACCCTTCGAAATTCCAGTAACATCCCGCAAAACCTTGACAACTTTCCACGCAATCTAGGAAAAATCAATCAAAATTCTTCATGTCTCATCATTATCCCTCAAAACTCCACTAAATTCCCACAAATTTCCAGAAAAATCCCACAAAATTCCTGAAATCTTCTCAAAACCCTAACGAATTCCAGAAACATCCCACAAAATCTTAACAACTTTCCACACAATCCAGGAAAAATCCATCAAAATTCTCCATGTCTTGTCAAAATACCTCAAAATTCCACAAAAATCCAACATAATTCCAGAAACAACCCAAAAAATTCCTGAAATCTTCTCAAAACCCTACCATATTCTAGAAACATCCCACAAAATCCTGAGAACTTTCCACACAATCTAAGAAAAATCCAGCAAAATTCTTCATGTCTAGTCAATATCCCCCAAAATTTTACAAAATTCCCAAAAAATTCCCAAAATCTTCTCAAAACCCTAACAAATTCCAGAAACATCCCACAAAATCTTGACAACTTTCCACATTATCTCGGAAAAATCCCTCAAAATTTTTCATGTCTCCTCAAAATCCCACAAAATTCCACAAAATTACATGAAATTCCAGAAAGATCCCACAAAATTCCCAAAATTTTCTCAAAATGCTACCAAATTCAAGAAACATCCCACAAAATCTTAACAACTTTCCCCACAATCTAGGAAAAATCCATCAAAATTCTTCATGTCTACTGACAATCCCACAAAATTCCACAAAAATCCCTCAAAATTCCAGAAACATTGCACAAACTTCCCAAAATCTTCTGAAAACATTACCAAATTCCAGAAACATCCCACAAAATTCCCCAAATCTTCTCAAAACCCTACCAAATTCCAGAAACATTGCACAAAATTCCCCAAATCTTCTCAAAACCCTACCAAATTCCAGAAACATCCCACAAAATTCCTGAAATCTTCTCAAAACTTTTCGAAATTCCAGAAACATCCTACAAAATCTTGAGAACTTTCCACAAAATATCGGAAAAAACCCTCAAAATTCTTCATGTCTCCTCAATATCCCACAAAATTTCAAAAACCTTCTCAAAACCCTACCAAATTCCAGAAACATCCCCCAAAAAAATCTTGATAACTTTCCATACTCTCTTTGAAAAATCCTTCAAAATTCCTCATTTCTCCTCAATATCCCACAAAATTCCAGAAACGTCCCACAAAATCTTGACAACTTTCCACACAATCTAGGAAAAATCCATCAAGATGCCTTAAAATTCCACAAAGATCCCACAAAATTCCAGAAACATCCCACAAAATCTTGACAATTTTCCACACAGTCTAGGAAAAATCCATCAAAATTCTTCATGTCTCCTCAAAATCCCTCAAAATTCCACAAAGATCCCACAAAATTCCAGAAACATCCCACAAAATTCTATGAATCGTCTCAAAACCCTACCATATTAAATAAACATCCCACAAAATCTCTACAACTTTCCACACAATCTAGGAAAAATCTCACAAAATTCCTTATGTCTACTCCATATCCAAAAAAATTCCACAAAATTCCCGAAACATCCCACAAAATTCCCAAAATCTTCTCAAAACCCTTCGAAATTCCAGTAACATCCCGCAAAACCTTGACAACTTTCCACGCAATCTAGGAAAAATCAATCAAAATTCTTCATGTCTCATCATTATCCCTCAAAACTCCAGAAAATTCCCACAAAATTCCAGAAAAATCCCGCAAAATTCCTGAAATTTTCTCAAAACCCTAACAAATTCCAGAAACATCCCACAAAATCTTGACAACTTTCCACATAATCTCAGAAAAATCCCTCAAAATTCTTCAGGTCGCCTCAAAATTCATCAAAATTCCACAAAAATCCCTCCAAATTTCAGATACATCCCACAAAATCTTGACAACTTCCCCCACAAATTAAAAAAAATGCATCAAAATTCATCAAGTCATGTCAATATTTCACAAAATTCTACAGAAATCCCACCGAATTCCAGAAACATCCCACAAAATCTCCACAAATTGACACAAAAGAAGAAAAATCCCTCAAAATTGTTCAAGTCTCCTCAGTATCCCAGAACATTGCAAAGAAATGCCACTAAATTTCAGGAAAATCTTGCAAAATTATTAAAATTTTTTCAAATACCCACAAAAATCCCACAAAATTTCTCAAACATCCCACAGATTGTGATAAACCTTGTGAAAATGCAACAAAATTCCAGAAACATCACACAAAATTCCCAAAATCTTCTCAAAACCCTAACAAATTCCAGAAACATCCCTCAAAATTCCCAAAATCTTCTCAAAACTCTTCGAAATTCCAGTAACATCCTACAAAATCTTGACAATTTTCCACACAATCTCAGAAAAATCCATCAAAATTCTTCATGTCTCATCAAAATCCCTCAAAATTCCACAAAGATCCCACAAAATTCCAGAAACATCCCACAAAATTCTATGAATCGTCTCAAAACCCTACCATATTCTAGAAACATCCCACAAAATCTCTACAACTTTCCACACAATCTAGGAAAAATCTCACAAAATTCCTTATGTCTACTCCATATCCAAAAAAATTCCACAAAATTCCCGAAACCTCCCACATAATTCACAAAATCCTCTGGAAACCCTAACAAATTCCAGAAACATCCCACAAAATCTCGACAACTTTCCACACAATCTAGTAAAAATCCGTCAAAATTCTTCATGTCTCCTCAATATCCCACAAAATTCCTAAAATATCCCCCTAAATTCTCAAAATCTTCTCAAAACCCTACCAAATTCGAGAAACATCCCATAAAATCTTGACAACTTTCCACACAATCTAGGAAAAATCTCACAAAATTCTTCATGTCTTCTCAAAATTCCCAAATAATTCCAGAAATATCCGACAAAATTCCCAAAATCTTCTCAAAACCCTACCAGCTTCCAGAAACATCCCACAAAATCTTGACAACTTTCCACACAATCTTGTAAAAATCCATCAAAATTTTTCATGTCTCCACAATATCTAAAAAAATTCCAAAAACACCCCATAAAATCCCCGAAATCTTCTCAAACCCCTACCAAATTCCAGAAACATCCCAAAAAATTCCACAAATCTTCTCAAAACCCTACCAAATTTTAGAAACATCCCACAAAATTCACTAAATCTTCTCAAAACCCTTCGAAGTTCCCGTAATAGCGCACAAAATCTTGAGAACTTTCCACACAATCTAGGAAAAATCCATCAAAATTCTTCTTGTCTCCTCAAAATCCCACAAAATCCACAAAAATCACACAAAATTCCCAAAATCTTCTCAAAACCCTACCAAACTCCAGAAACATCCAACAAAATTCCAAAACTCTTCTCAAAACCCTTTGAAATTCTAGTAACATCCCACAAAATCTCTATAACTGTCCTCACAATCTCGGAAAAATCCCTCAAAATTCTTCATGTCTCCTCAATATCTCAAAAAATTCCAGAAACATCCCACAAAATCCCCGAAATCTTCTGAAAATCTTTCCAAATTCCAGATACATCCCACAAAATTCTCTAAATCTTCTCTAAACCCTACCAAATTCCAGAAACATCTAACAAAATCTTGAGAACTTTTCACACTCTCTTGGAAAAATCCCTCAAAATTCTTCATATCTCTTCAATATCCCCAAAGAATATTCCCAAAAATTCCCACAAAATTCTTGAAACTTCCCACAAAATTCCCGAAATCTTCTCAAAACCCTATCAAATTCCAAAATCATACCACAAAATCTTGACAACATTCCACACAATCTAGCAAAAATCCATCATAATTCATGTCTCCTCAATATCCCAAAAAATTCTAGAAAATTCCCACAAAATTCCCAAAATCTTCTCAGAATCCTAACAAATTCCAAAAACATTCCACAAAATTTGGACATCTTTCCACACAATTTAAGAAAAATCCCTCAAAATTCTTCATATCTCTTCAATATCCCCAAAGAATATTCCACAAAATTCCCGCAAAATTCCTGAAATATCCCATAAAACTCGCGAAATCTTCTCAAAACTCTTCGAAATTTCAGTAACATCCCACAAAATCTTGACAACTTTCCACACAATCTACGAAAAATCCGTCAAAACTCTTCATGTCTCCTTTAAAATCCCTCAAAATTCTAAAAAAACCCTAAGAAATTCTGGAAAAATCCCTTAAATATTCCCAAAATCTTCTCAAAACCCTACCAAATTCCAGAAACATCCCACAAAATCTTGACAATTTTCCACACAGTCTATGAAAAAGCCATCAAAATTCTTCATGTCTCCTCAAAATCCCACAAAATTCCACAAAATCACACGAAATTCCAGAAACGTCCCACAAAATTACAGAAATCTTCTCCAAACCCTTCCAAATTCCAGAAACATCCCGCAAAATCTTGACAACTTTCCACACAATCTCAGAAAAATCCATCAAAACTCCAATTTCACAGGCCTATTTAACATTTGATCCATCAAAATCAGTCCTTTGCTTTGTATTTTGGGAACTTGTTCATCTTGGGGTATTTGTCATCTTCTCAGGGTATTGAAGGTCCATCAAATGCTGCAGGTTTCATTCTTCCTTTAATACGGTCTATGTGCTGGAGTTTGACTCTTAAGCAGAGCTAATTGTTTATTTTGCAGCCTAGCAGATCTACTGTGGGGCTGTGGGCAGGTCAATTCACTTGAGAACGATGGGTAAATCAGTTCCTGGGAAGATGTGCACTGCCTGGCCCCGATGCTTCAGCATGCTTGAGGTCAGCTTGGCTGTCTCCGACTGTCTAATAATAATGCAGAATAATGGAATTAAGTATTCATTTTAATTGCTGATCAATAAGATTTGTTTTCAGCTAAGTCTGCGTGCTAATTTCTAAACCACTACAGTCTGTTTCATCAATGACCTTCCTGATTTTTGCTTTCTAGTTTCTGCCGATCTTATTTTCTCGCCTGTCCCTGGGAGAGGAAGGGATGATGGCTGTAGGTTTGGCAGTCAGCGAGGGCCTGACCACCACTACAGTTCTGGACTCTCAGCCTTGGAGATGTGATCAGGAATCTACTCTTAGTTCCCAGTTTTGTATTGCAAAGACTGACCATGCTGCCAGCACTGTGTTTTATGAGTGAATTTCCATTTGGTCAAACTCCAAAGCAGCCTTAATTTTAAGGTGGAATTCATTGTGGATGAGGCTGTGAAGAATATGGTGTTTATACTCCCATCCTACCGGCAGTACAGTAGAACAACTCCTAACTGATTTGGTAATAAAGACCTAGTTTTTCTTCACTAAACCTGCCCTAGCAAAATTCATAAGCTGGTGATAGCTATCTCTGGAGTGGAAAATCTTTATTGAGTTTATTGACAATTTAATATATGTTGTCAAGCTTTGTTGTTTAGTTTCTGTTTATCCAGAGACACTTGGGGCTACCTTTGCTTCCTAAGGGATTAAACTAGCAAGCACTTAGAATTAGATTTTGGGAAGATGGGTGCAGGAGACTTGGTAATTCACTTTAGAAAAATATAATAATGATGAACATTTCAGATGGAAATGATAGTACTTGACATACTATGTGAAATGCTTTTAAGTTATTTTTTAGTTTTTCTTTAATTTTTAATCCTGGATAAATTAAATGAGGCTTTTGGGGAAAGCATGAGCTGGAATTTATATTGTATTTATATTGCCCCGCCGCCACCGAGGACAGGGCTGTCCAAAGAAGTTGATGCAGCTGCTGAGGCAGAACCGTGACCTGATGCGGCTGCACCTTCGTTACTGCTCTCAGCCGAGGCCAAGAACCAAGTCAGCGGCAAAAGTGGGCATTGGGAGGAGACTCCGCATCTCCCCTCAGTTCTGACCTCCAGAGCGTCAAATCAGCTCTTTGACTCACAGCTCACCACAGACCTCGAAACAGGAGGCAAAGATCTACACCAGTTGGCCTTTCATAACTTCTCACCCATCTATTACCTTTCTGTGGCTAGCTTCAGAAAATGGGGGGGAAGCCATTCCAAAGAACACGACCAAGGAAATCACACAGCACTCGGGACTTTTTCCAGGCATCAAATTTTTAATGGATGATGTGAAGTAACACAGAAGCAATTCCTGTCCACAGAAAAAAAGATTTCAAATGGTTTTGTCTCAAAGACAATCACTGGATGTTGAAAATTTCTGCTGCTGAAAGTTACATTAGGTCCTCAATGCTGAACAATCAATATCCCCACAATCTAAACTGTGAAATTACCACCTCGGCAAGGAGAAAATTTTCAGGATTTGCAACTCATCTCAAAACCTCAGTAGAACTGAACCAGCAGAATTTCCCTGTGATGCCATTGTGTTCTGGAACCCCTCAAATACTCACTAAAACAGACTTTACTTTCAGTAGGACAGCTGTTGATGAAAATCTGCGGTAAAACCTATGGGAAGTGGCCATGTGCACGCATCTTCCTTCCCACAGCAGGCACAATCAAATCCTCCTTTGAATGGCCTCAAAGTTGAGCAGCACTCATTGGCACAGCCTCTTCTCCCACAGACAGGCCAGTGAGCAACACGGCAGCGCCAGCCAGATGGGCAAGGACAAGAGAGAGCAGATGCCAACAAGGCTTTGAAGCTGTGCCAAGGGAGGTTTACGCTGGGCGTTGGCAAGAACTTGTGCCCAGAAAGGGCCATTAGATCCTGCAATGGCCTGACAGGGGGCTGCTGGAGTCATCCTTGTGGCAGGTGGGCAAGGCAAGCCAGGCCGCAGCGCTCGGGCCCCGCTCTGCTGGCCATGCTTGCCGCCATGGCTCACAGGTTGGACTCAGCATTCTCTCAGGGCTCTCTGAGGCCAGGGCGTTCTGTGCTTCTGTGACATCACAGCCTCTGGCGACGGCACGGTGCCTGGCAACTGTCGCCAGCTGTTGCTGCGCCCCAGAGCCCAGGCAGACCTGCTTGCAGAGAGACGCCCAGAGCCTCTGTGCTGCCGGCAGAGCTCTATGGCTGCTCACGGCTCTTCCTCGCTGCTGCAGCTTTACGTGCTGCTGCTCTTGGCCCATCCCCTCGACCCTTCCAGCAAACTTGAGCAGAGCACGGATGCCTCTCCTATGCTTCCGGAGGATTTCTACCCGGAGGAGACGGACCCTGAGCAGATCCTGTGGGTGTCCTGGGCAGTCCTGCTGGTCGGCGTGCTCATCATAGGCATGGCCATGGGATGGGCCCTTGAGAGAAGATTTCAGAGATGCTGGGGAGAGGTGAGGCGGGGCTGGGGGGGTCAGGGAGGCGGGATGGGGCAGACCTTGAGGGCCTCTTGGGCACCCTTTGGCCAATGCCCTGCGGCAGAAGGGGCCTGAGCTCCTGGCTGGGGAATCCGGCCCAGGGGCTGAGCCCCATGGACAGCACCAAGCAGAGGCGGCCAGAGCTCTGCCTCCTGCAGCCTCTTCCCCGGGGCAGCCCAGCCCAACTGAGCCCGAGTCTCTGTCTCCGAGGCCAAAGGCAGCCCCACTTTGTGGGTGCCGGCCCCGCTCTGCCCCTCTGCCTCTTCCATGGGGATCCCTGCGCTTTGCCTTGCAGCGGAATCTCCGGAGCCCTTCAGGCCGTGCAGGGCCCTGCCGCCATCGAAGACACGGCTGTCCAAAGAAGTTGATGCAGCTGCTGAGGCACAACCGTGACTTGATGCGGTTGTGCCTTCGCTCTCAGCCGAGACCAACAACCAAGACGGCGGCAAAAGTGGGCATTGGCAGGAGACTCCGCACCTCCCCGCAGCTCTGACCTCCAGCGTGGCACTCCGAATTCAGAACCTTACGGGGAATGTGTGACCAGTGCCCAGCCCAGGCACTGCGACGTTCCCCATCTTAGAAGTTAGCCACACCCCTATTGTTAGTTGTAGGATTCCCCACCACGTTTCCCCCAAGAAGTTGACCTTTCCCTTAGTGTTCAGTTCTAAACAGTTGAAGTATTGAAGTATTTTAGGCTTAAGATTCTTACCCCATAGTCTTCAAGTAACGTTGTAGTGTAGATTTTAGAAGTAGTCAAGTGAATAAAGTTCACGTTTTCTACACGTTGCTGTGTCATTTTCTTGATGTTGCACCTGAGACCTGGGGACTCCTTGAGAGATGGGTTTGCATGGCAGCTCCAGACTGCCTGCAATGGAGAGCCCAAGTGCCCCAGCAGGGTTTGCAAGAGTATGGAGGGCAGCGGGAAAGAAGAAGATGGTGGAAAATGTGGAGGGAGCTGGATAAATAAATGCTTGCCATTGCCTTAGCAGAAAAAAACCCCATCAAAAACAACCCACCCTCAAAACAAAGCAATGAAAATAGTTTGCCTCTGAATGAAAAGAACTTCAATTAACTATATGATGTCTGCTTTTGGTTCAGCATTCATCAATCTGAATTTGAATATGCATAGGGTAATTCAAGGTAACTGAAGCTTAAAGATCATGTCTATTTACTTGTGCATAGCCTATACTGAAGCACATTAAAAAGCCGTGTTTTGCTTCAAATCTGCGCAGTATTAACTTCATTCCCTCTTATACTCACTGGGTAATTAAATACATGAAGAAACTGATTTATTTTTTTTTTATTAAGAATGCATTATAAATTAGGAAGGCATGGCTTCAGCAGAGTCTGCTGATACCAACATTACTCAGCTAAGTTGAAAGTATTAACACAAGAACTTGATGACAGAAGCAATGTTCATCAGAGCCTCAACAATAAAGTTGCAGTTCCAAGTTTTTCAGATGTCCTACACTTGCTAAGGCATCTCCAGAAAGAAGAGTCACCAGAAAATAGCAGAGGAAATTTGAAACCCATTTCTATTTTGTTTTTTTTTTTTCCTGAACATTCTTGTGGGCAACAGAAAACTCCTAATATGTGGAATGAAACGTAGTTTTTTTGCCAGAGTCATGAGTCATCCCCTCAGTTCCAACCTGATCCAATGGTCACTTGAATCTTGGAAAGGGTCAAATCAGCAATATGAAATTTCAATTGTATTCATGAAAGTAGCTTTTTTTTCTCCATTCCCCTCCCTCTCCCAAATATATCAACACCAAGTGAGAAAGGCTCGATTTGAAAGATAATTATTACAGAATTAAACATGGACATAGCTAGTTTGCTACAAGTTCCAGCAGATAGAGAAACGAGAGCAGAATCAGAGGTTATCAAACTCAATATAAAATCCAGCTCATGCTTTCCCTAAAAGCCTCATTTAATTTATCCAGGATTAAAAATTAAAGAAAAATGAAAAAATCATATAAAAGCATTTCACATAGTATGTCAAATACTATCATTTCCATCTGAAATGTTCATCATTATTATGTTTTCCCATAGTAAATTACAAAGTCTCCTGCACCCATCTTCCCAAAATCTGATTCTAAGTGCTTGCTAGTTTAATCCCTTAGGAAGCAAAAGTAGCCCCAGGTGTCTCTGGACAAACAGAAACTAAACAACAAAGCTTGACAACGTATATTAAATTGTCAATAAACTCAATAAAGATTTTCCACGCCAGAGATAGCTATCACCAGCTTATGAATTTTGCTAGGGCAGGTTTAGTGAAGAAAAACTAGGTCTTTATTACCAAATCAGTTAGGAGTTGTTCTACTGTACTGCCGGTAGGATGGGAGTATAAACACCATATTCTTCACAGCCTCATCCACAAAGAATTCCACCTTAAAATTAAGGCTGCTTTGGAGTTTGACCAAATGAAAATTCACTCATAAAACACAGTGCTGGCAGCATGGTCAGTCTTTGCAATACAAAACTGGGAACTAAGAGTAGATTCCTGATCACATCTCCAAGGCTGAGTGTCCAGAACTGTAGTGGTGGCCAGGCCCTCGCTGACTGCCAAACCTCCAGCCATCATCCCTTCCTCTCCCAGGGACAGGCGAGAAAATAAGATCGGCAGAAACTAGAAAGCTTAAGCTAAAATCAAGAAGGTCATTGATGAAACAGACTGTAGTGGTTTAGAAACTAGCACGCAGACTTAGCTGAAAACAAATCTTATTGATCAGCAATTAAAATGAATACTTAATTCCATTATTCTGCATTAGTATTAGACAGTCGGAGACAGCCAAGCTGACCTCAAGCATGCTGAAGCATCGGGGCCAGGCAGTGCACATCTTCCCAGGAGCTGATTTACCCATCGTTCTCAAGTGAATTGACCTGCCCACAGCCCCACAGTAGAACTGCTAGGCTGCAAAATAAACAATTAGCTCTGCTTAAGAGTCAAACTCCAGCACATAGACCGTATTAAAGGAAGAATGAAACCTGCAGCATTTGATGGACCTTCAATACCCTGAGAAGATGGCAAATTCCCCAAGATGAACAAGTTTCCAAAACACAAATCAAAGGACTGATTTTGATGGATCAAATGTTAAATAGGCCTGTGAAGCTGGAGTTGTTAGGTTGCACATGAAAGAAGGGAAAAAAACCACACCCCAACCCTCAAATGCAATTTTAGATCCCTCTTGGAAAATTTGCTTTAAAAAGAGAGGAATAGATACAATCTTCCCCTCACCTGGAGATTTTAATGAATTCAAGCCATTTCAAATCTGTCAAGAAAGCCCTACCACAGTCCCCATCAAACAACATTTTCTTTCATTTTTTTCTTCTCATTACTACTTCAGAGCAGTCTAAACAACAGCAAATAAGGAAATTCAAGTTGCAATTCAAACACTGAGCTCTGGAGTCCTACATTGCCTTCAAACACCTGTATGAAACACTAACTTCATGCTTAATGCTCTCCAATACATAGAAGCCATTTATTTGCATATCCTTTGGCTGCTAAAGCTGTAACTTGCATTTCTATCAGCAGATGGGCCTGATTCTCACCTTCCCCTGATACACATGAGCAGTGTGGGCCCTGACTTTCTGGGCAGCTCACACTTCCTTGATTCAAACTCTTGACTTTGCTCTCTGTAACACGGCCCTTCCTGAATCCAGCCTAAGGTACGAAGCAGCCACACACCTTCTGAAGTTTCCATTATTGATATCTGCCTCTCCCCATTAGAATGCTTTGCAAAAACAATTAAGATCCAATGTTGCCCGTGTCTGCTGCAAGGAGGGGCTCTCTGGCTTTTTTACTCCTATTTTTAGAACATTCTCTTTCTAAGGTCATGACAGCTGGGTACAAATCCAGAGCAACACCTTGAAGCATTAACAAACAGAAGCAACAGAAAACAGAAGCTGCTGCATTTCCTGCGGCCATTGGAGGGTGCAATTGCAAGTGTGAAAATATTGCAGTTCTGTCATTCAGTAAGAAGTACACGTTCCAAAGGAAATCCATGCAAAGCAGATTATACAGCATAGATTTGTTGTCCATTTTAAATTGTTACTGGAAGCCAAAGAAAGATTTCTTTGGGAGCCTCACAGGTTTGTCTTCACCATTTATAATGGAACAGTTACTCTGCTTTAAATTTAAGTGGTTTTTTTCCCCAACAGTTTCATCTACCTCCTCACCAAGCTGATACAGAATAGAGGAGCACAGATAGTGGAACAGATTTGGAATTCCATAAATGGACTTCTCATGTGGCTAGAACTGATATTTCCAGCTCTGTGGGCTTAGAGCATCCATCCAATGTCCTGCCAGTCCAGCACTTCCTGATGGTATTTGCAGCCACTGGCTCCACAGAAGTTAGATCAATGCGCTTCTCCTTGGATGTCATGTGGCTGCTGCAAGTGCAACAATGGAGCCACCAATTTCTAGTTGCAAGGTCAGGATTGCAAATTTAAAACCTTACTGTTACAAGATGTAAAGGCTCTCCAATCCTGCTGTAAACAAGAGCTTTTAAGACACTTAACTCTTCCAACTTCAGCTTGCTTCCAAGTTTATGGTATTAGCTTTTTTAGATAATAAAGGATTGTCTGTAGATTACTGTGGATTAAAATTATAACTGCAGACCTGAGTATTAGTCTCAAGTTT
The DNA here is from genome assembly GCF_971803275.1 of Cyanistes caeruleus. Classification (NCBI taxonomy): domain Eukaryota; kingdom Metazoa; phylum Chordata; class Aves; order Passeriformes; family Paridae; genus Cyanistes; species Cyanistes caeruleus. The sequence continues at coordinate 2,093,328 of NW_028255890.1, read as the reverse complement.
GATGGCATGAGGAAGTTGATGGTCTTCTTATCCATCCCTGGAATCACCCTGATGCACTGTCTCAACTATCGCCCAGAGGTATTTATTTTTTTCAACATGGATTATCTATTTTATGAAGTTTGGAACAGGGAGAATGGCTGCCTTCCATACAAATCAAACAGGTTGGATTTTCAAGTGATTCAAATTGTATCAAAGTCTTCAGACCCAAATAGGTGTAGCCTCTGTGAAATACAGAAGCCCTTATGAAAGGCTCACTCAGAAGGTGTCAATAGAATAAATAAGAAATTCATCATAAAAAAATGAAGAAGGAAAAAGCCTTCATTCCCTAACTCTGCAGAATTCCACCCGAGTAAAATCTCACTCACTTTACAATGAAAGGAAAATAGTTTAGTGGTGGTGGCAGGGACAAGGCGAGGATATACGGTGCCAGGGAGGATTCTACACTTAGAGATGCTGAGTATCCAGCCAAGAGACAGAAATTCATAGCAGAATAAGCTTCTACAAACTGAAAATACGCTTGGCTCAGGTAGATTTCAGGCCACAACTTTGATTCTCCAGAGGCAAAAGTAAAGAACAGTTCAGTCCTTTTTCCTCCCCAACTCATTCCTAGGTCCGCTCGTGCACAGTTTGTAAAAGAAAAAAAGAGTCTCATTCAGAACAAGGACGTAGGACCTTTTCCCCCTGTTGCAATTAATGTGAAAAAAAATAAAGAAAAATACCTGCTCTGCATCTTGTGTTTATCTGCCATTTTAAACCACATTCTGAGCTCATCTCTTCTCAGAGGTACTTCCTTTCTAAATTTTACTTTTATTTTTTGGGTCCAAAAAGTATTACTACAAGTAAACTTCCCCTTGAACAGCCTGCCAGAGAAGAAGAAACAGCAGTGTTTGCTATCTGCCACCAAATTTTACATCCTGTCCTATAATCTTATTTTCATAAGCTCAAAGTCATTGGGGAAGGCAGAGAGAGATCTACATTTGTGCATCCTAGCAGGATGCTGTGCTGGAAAATATCTCTACCGAGTGTTCTTGGGTTAGTGGATCCAAATGACTTGATAGTACTGAGGGTCTGCACTCATTTGTACTAAATGGATGTAGGGACATTGCCATTGGAAATACAAATTTACAAAGGGACTGCCCCATAGGCTTGTAGGAGTAGTTTTAGTTTAGGGGCATTATCCGATGATATGACTGACGATATCATATGGTCTCTGTGTTACCAACACAGCCCTACAGCCTTGGAATAAAGTTTCTAACAATAAAATATTTGGCATGCAATATGGAATGGTGGCCAAGAAGAAAATTAATGTCATCAAAGTTAAGGACCCTAGCAACATTTTAAGAGAAGTCTTATGAAGATGAAATTCTCTATTTCAGCTCATTATGTGTTGATCTATTTTATATATTAGTAAGGGCCTGTCTGCACAAACCAGTCTTTGAAATACGTCGTGATATTAAAGGCTAAAGTCCTTGAAACCTTCCTGCAGGAGAGAGAGTAAAGCAAAACAATATCCGTGTCTACAGGACAAAAAATGTAAACCTGCGTGCATTAGCCAATAGTAGCTTGCTTAGCCCACAGACCCTGTAAAACCCCATATAAGTGTGCAAAAGGTAGAAATAAAAGGCGTTCACGTTTACTTCTGTGAAGGCTGGTGAATAGCTGGTGGTCTCGCAATAATTTTGTGGCATTTTGAGAAAATTTTAATAATTTTGTGGGATTTTCCTTGAATTTTATAGGATTTTTTTGGAATGTTGTGGAATTTTATAAGATTTTGTGGAATTTTGAGAACACTTGAGTAATTTTGAAAGATTTTTCATATATTGTGTGGAAATTTGTACAGATTTTGTGGGATATTTCTAGAATTTGGAAGGGTTTTGAGAAGATTTCAGGAATTTTTTTCTTGAAATTTTTGGATTATTGTGGAATTTTTTGGAATATTGAGGAGACATGAAGAATTTTGATGGATTTTTCCTAGATTGTGTGGGAAGTTTTCTTTTTTTTGTAAGATGTCTTAGGAATGTCGTAGGGTTTTCATAAGGTTTTGGGGATTTTGTGGGATGTTTCTGGAATTTTGTGGGATTTTGAGGAGACATGAATAATTTTGATGGATTTTTCCTAGATTGTGTGGAAAGTTGTCGAGATTTTGTGGAATGTTTCTGGAATCTGGTAGAGTTTTTAGAAGATTTTGGGAATATTTTGGGATGTTTCAGGAATTTTGTGGGATTTTTTGTGGGAATTTTGTGGGATATTGAGGAGACATGAATAATTTTGATGGATTTTTTCAAGATTGTGTGGAAAGTTGTCAAGATTTTGTGGGATGTTTCGGAAATTTGGTAGGGTTTTGAGAGGTTTTTGGGAATTTTGTGGGATGTTTCTGGTATTTGGTAGGGTTTTGATAAGGTTTTGGGGATTTTTGTGGGATGTTTCTGGAATTTTGTGGGATTTTTGTGGAATTTTGTGGGATTTTGAAGAGACATGAAGAATTTTGAGGGATAATTCCCTGATTGTGTGGAAAGTTGTCAAGATTTTGTGGGATGTTTCTGGAATTTGGTAGGGTTTTGAGAAGATTTCGGGAATTTTGTGGGATGTTTCTGGAATTTTGTGGGATTTTTTGTGTAATTCTGTGGGATTTTGAGAAAATTTTAATAATTTTGCAAGATTTTTCTGGAATTTTGTGGCATTTCTTTGTAATGTTCTGGGATGTTGAGGACACTTGAACAATTTTGAGGGACTTTTCTTAGTTTGTGTGGAAATTTGTGGGGATTTTGTAGGATGTTTCTGGAATTTTGTGGCATTTTTTTGGAAATTTGAGGGATTTTGAAGAGACATGAAGAATTTTGATGGATTTTTCCTAGATTGTGTGGATAGTTGTCAAGATTTTGTGAGATGTTTCTGGAATTTGGCAGGGTTTTGAGAAGATTTCGAGAATTTTGTGGGATCTTTCTGGAATTTCATGTGATTTTGTGGAATTTTGAAGGATTTTGAGGAGACATGAAGAATTTTGTGAGATTTTTCCTAGATTGTGTGGAAAGTTGTCAAGATTTTGTGGGATGTCTCTGTAATTTGGAAGGGTTTTGAGAAAATTTTGGGAATTTTGTGGGATGTTTCCTGAAATTTTTGGGATGCTTTTGGACTTTTGAGGGATATTGAGTTGACTTGAAGTAGTTTGAGATATTTTTCTGAGATTGTGTGGAAAGTTGTGAAGATTTTGTGGGATGTTTCTGGGATTTGGTAGGTGTAAGAGACGGTCTGAAGATTCCCTCATCTGTCTCACAACCGTCTCAAGGACAGAGACTGAGACCCTGAATATCACAAGGGACTTGGTTTGGGGCTTTGGGCCTAGCTGAGATGGATGTTTGCTCAGTGATTGTTTGCAGGAGGTTGCACGGTACACTGCCCTCGTTCCTGCTGGTGAACAGAGGCTTGGTAACCTGCGCAACGAGTTCTCCAGGACTCATGGCTCTCGTTCCTGCTGGTGAGCAGAGGCTTGTGCGTGGTACCCTGTGCAATGGGTTTTCCACGACACCTTGCCCTCGTTCCTGCTGGTGAGCAAAGACTTGCAAGACATGGATCGCTCTGTACCCTACACCTGCTCCCCACGCAATGGAATTCATCACAATGATCATCAATCTCCTCTGGCTTTGGCCCTGCGCCCCTCGCTTTGCAGAAGACCATAAAATTATACCCCAAACTTACCTTCCTTTGAGATCTCCCCAACGGACAGAAGACTCTGCATCGTTGGACGGCTGAGTGGACTTTGACGTTGGTAGCTCTAATCCCCTTACTCTCTTTTCCTTATGCTTTGCTTTCTCCTTTCTCTCCCTCTATCGCATATTAGTGCTGATGAGCACTCCATAAAGTGTGTTTTGCTGTTTAAGTCCTTGCTTTGCTGATAATCTTTTGTACTCTAAGACCGACTAAAAGAACCACATCACGAATCCCACCTTGCGGATCGTGACAGGGAGCTGCATCCAGATTATTTCATGTGAATCCCCTGAGTTGTCCAGCTGCCTCTGTGCCCCGTCCTCGGGAGTTTGTGGCCCAGGCACGACATGCAAGAGCTGTGGCACACCATGGGTAAATGAAATTAAGTGGTAAGGCTGACATGCCAAAGCAGCATTTTCTAGGCACAGCTCCTAGGAAACTTCACAGGGAATTGCATACAATATTTGTGGCATTAGAAAGTGTTATAATTCACTGCTCTTATATGACCACCAGCTGCTAGCTCAAACCTACTACAATTTCTGCTCTAGAACAACCAAGCTGAAAGGTAGAATTAAACTCCTTGTGATGGTAATCCCCTTTTTCATATATTTGCACAATATCTAGTGCAGTGGGGCACTAATAACAATAGGAAGTTTTAGCTTTTAATTTTAACCTTCAGTCTGTCTGGGTTAGCATTTGCCTTTAAGGTGACTTAACATTTTGCATGTAATTACAGTCTCTGGATCTTTGAAAAGAGCTGTTTCTCTTGAGTTTTCTGAGTGGAATAAAATACATTTATTAGCCTGTAACCTTTTTTAAATCCCTCTCCCATATGGTATTCATGTGGCATCACATATAACAATGTAGGATAATAACCTGCATAAGATGGGCTATCATGAATATTGATGAACAGGGTAATGAAGATCTCTGTGTATGGTGCATGACTACATATGGGCAACCTATTGATGCAATTTCTTAAGATTAAATCAAAATAATAGACGATAAACATAAGAGTTCTACCGGCTTATCTGATATTTCAATCCATTTCATGTTTGGGGAGAACTGAAATATTAATAAGCAGAAAGATCTGTTATTCAAATTAATTCTAGCAGGAAAGAAAACAATTTCGCCCTTTTTTTCTTTACCTGTTGACTTGTGGGACGGATGACAAGCTGATATGTTTCCCTGGAGGCTAACATCTCATGTTCCAGAATACAGGCTTTCATTAAAAAATGATGACTTGTGAGGAGATGTTCATATTCATGTGAACACAGTGCAGGTGCTCATCTTCTCTAGTGCCTACAGAGAGCCTGAAACAACCAGTGTGACAAACAAAGCACAGCTGAAACAGCCGACAGCAACTCCAGCATCAGTGATGAGGATTTATTCGTGTTCTTGTTGGGTTTGATCTGCCAGCACTATAAAAACTCTGGGGTCACTGATGGATAGATGCTCTGAATCCTCCATCAAGGCCGGTCCAGCACCGTGATGAGCAATGTGTGATGGTCACTCAAGCTCCATCTCCAGGTTAACCACACTTTTTGCCCTCACTGCTCACAGGACGCGTCTGCTTCACTCTGGTGATTTAAGGGCTTCTTCTAATTTCCATCCTAACTTTCTGCACCAATTTTACCCAATTGTTATTATGCCAAAAATCTCTTTTTCTTAAATAGTTGTGAGCTACCACTGCATATTAATGTCTCCCCCTTGAGTGCTGCAGCTATATCAGCTCTCAACCTTCACCTCGACTATCATGCTGTGTATTCACCTGATCATGGGGACAGCTCTTCTCTCCACCTCTTCCGCTTGGAATCACTTTCCCCAAACTTTAACCAGCCTTCCAAGTGAGGGTGGACCTCAGCCATATGAACAAGCATCAACACTTCCATACATCCACCTCTTCTTTTCCTGTCTGAAAACTGCTTGCAGTATTTTCCAGACAACTCACTTTGGCTGCTGACAGACAATCCCTAACTTTGACTGGTCCCTACGTCCTTTCTCACCTCAGTGATTGCCAGCTGATGAGCTCTCAGTTTGGAGCAGACAGTGCTATCATTGATCCTGCAGCGTTACCTTGCATGCTGAGTAGCCTCCCTCTGCAAACTCCTCTGGTTCTTGCTCTTTGTTTGTTGCCACAGGGAAGCGGGGCTGTGCTTTAGGTGCTGCGTGTTCAGGAGCACACAAGGCAGGGGGGATTTTTTATACAGGAGAAAGTGAAGGGTGTGAGGAAGTTGAAGGCAGTGCTAAAGCATTCGGGTTTTTTTTTTTAAAAAAAAAATCATCTAAATTACCCATTTTCTCCAGAGTTACTTCTGCCAAGGGAAAGGAAAGATGAAACTGTGATGATTTTTCCAGCTGACTGTGAATGACATTCTGCTTTGGGAAGTGCTTGGATTACTGCTTACCTGAAGTGCTGGATATGGCAGCATGTTTTCCCTCTTTGCAATGTACAAGACTATTTTAGAACTTCTCTTTTGTTATTGGTGTGGAAAACAAATGGATTTTAGGGTAATAATACAGATTCTTAACTCTATTTTATTACATATTCTAAAATCAATTTTTAACAGAAGTTTTAATTATACATTACTTTCTTTAAAAGGGCAGAGGTACTTCAGATTGTTGATTGTGCTTGCAGAGACTTGGTTTCTTTTTCATTTTCATTTTCTATCCCCATTATCCCTTTCCTGTAACCAATTTCAGTATTGCTAAGGAGCTTTCACTCAAATTGACAAACATTCGTAAAAACTCACTAAAATTAATACATTCTGAATCAATGCTGCTATTTTTTTTTTTTTTGTATATTTATTAACTTGGAACCTCTGACCCTGATATAATGGGAAGGAAGAGTCTTTTCTCTCTTTGCATAAGCAAATTTCTTGGTAAATTGCAGCAGAAAATGCTCAGTCCTCCTCATTAATGGATCTGTCTTACACTTCACATGGCATGACTTGAGCAGTAAAGGGTGGGTTTGCAGCTTACACCATACACACCTAATGAATTCCTGAGCTGCTTGAATTGCAGAGCTGCCCATTTGATCATTGTGCAAAGATGACAGTGGTCTCGATACCCTGATTAACGTGGAACAAAATATATTTATAACAATAGTTTATTCTAAGCCTGGAGATAAAACTGCCTTTCTGCTGCCAAGCAGTCAGCACCCACGGCATGCAATTAGCAACTTCCTTCCACTGCTTTGAAAGACATCACTATCATGTATGCAGATAGTGGGATTTTTTAGGCTAAGTTATTGAAAATTAAATAGAAAGTTGTGAAAAGGAACAATAAATGGGTTTTCCATCTGAAAGCCAGTGGCTTTATAGGGAAAATCCGTAAGTGTGGCTGGTTTCCTGTATTGTTTGTTACAGAATAGTCATGACACACTTCACAAGTGAAGGGTATTGTAATCACAGTAACGGAAAAATGTAGCTCAGTTGTTAACTTGAACAGTGTTGGGGTTTTTTCGTTTCTGAGATAGCCTCTTAGCTGATTACATTTTTGACCACAAGCATTTCTTAAATGTTAGGCCACATTTTTCTCCTCATTATATAGATGAAACTTGTAAAGAAAACCTTTTCCAGTTTCACAAGTTTCTGATTAATCCAAAGAGCATTATAAATCTACAATAAGTTTGCCTTTTGACTAGCAGCATTTGTAATAGCTTTAAAAAAGTAATCATTAAATGACTAATAACAAGCAATTGCCTTGATGCTCCTTGTTTTCAAATACCTATCTCAATTTAATGTCTTCCTGCAAGAAATTGTCAACAAAAATAATACAAATAAAAATGAGTGTTTGGTTAAAAGATGTCTCTAAACTTTGAAGTGGCAGGACTGGAAGAAGTATTTCTTTATTAATGGAAAAGTGTTGCTATTACAAGTAACGCTCCAAACGATGACGACCCTTCTGACGTGTAGTGTAATCAGTCTGTACATGGTATGAGCAATCTGTGCTGGGAGTTGGAGTAATGATCACCGTACCAAAAATAACCAAAATTTTGCACAGGTTTCAGCAGGACCAGGCGTTCATTTGCAGATGTAGAGCCATGCAGGGCTTAGAACCATTTCTTGCAGCAATTGCCTGAAAGTGCTAAGACCCTGAGACAGAGTGGGATTCAGTTCATTTGAGGAAGAGAGATTGCTGATGGTGCAGAAGGATGTGGAACAGGTGAAGACTTGAGCTGGAAGCAAAACATGAATGGGAAAGGGAGCATTTGTGTGTAGAGGCCGGCAGTGAGAAAGGCAGAAAGCTGAGTCCTTAGTTCACGGTGGAGTCTAGCAGTTGTCTAGATGTGCCTCTGGTTTGCCTGCACTTCAGTAGGTTTTCCTCCTCCCTAATTTCTTGTCTGGATTTACTACTCATTTTCCAATTTTTTTGGTCAAGTACTGTGTGCCAGGCAGAAATGCTGGCCAGAAGCGCAGTCAGCGGTGTCCTAAGATGTATTGCTCAAAGAACGGCTAAGACATCACTCCCAGTTCACACTGCATTGACAGCTCAAGAGCAAAGAGCCTGAAAAGTAGAACCAAGGATGATGAAAGCTGTTCATATTCCTGCCAGAAGCGCATGGCGCTGTAGCTGGTGACGCTCTGTGCCACAGCCCTCAGCTGTGAGGTGTCTAGCACATCTCGGTGAGCAACCAAGTGCTTCCGAGGACAAGCGCTCTCCCACACGTTTCTGTCCAGGCTGGCCAGCGATAGCCTAAAAACAGCTGCTCAGAGAGAAGGGTAGGAGAGAAACTGTGAGTTTGAGCTCACAGCTGAGAATTTTAGTCACTTGACTTCCACCCCATGCTTTCTAGCCTTTTCTAAGAAAAGTAGAGTCCCCAGTACAAGACTCTGTCAGGATATTCTCCCAGTGGAGAAGCTTATGTACAGTTAACGTTCTTATCCCCTTTGTAAACTTGTACCCCTTGTTTACTCCGATGGTTATTAGTAAGGTTAATTACTTACCAGTTTCTGAAGTGTTTTAAAGGTTCTTATGAGACATTCCTGTACCCTTTCCCTCACTTCCTTGCTATTATATAACAAAGCAGCTCCCATAGAAGCTGTGCCACACTAGAACAAAGAAACTCCCAGGAAGCTGTGCAACTGAGTAGTGTGCAAACTAAGGCATGCAAGGCACCAAAACAACGAGCTAAGAGAGGAATAAAAGGACAAGGAAACATATTCTAGCAAGCTATGATGAAAGATCATCTCCCTGCATCACCTATACCCGCTTAGAAACCATCTTCCTGCATCACCATGACCTAAAGAGGACAGGAATGGACTGACACCCCTAGACAGTGAACCTGAACAAGAGGCCTCCTGGCTACTTTCCTGAGGACGGAAGCCCCAGCTCTGCAGTGTGTGCTGCAAAGCTGAATTGTGTCTCCTCCTTGGAGCTGACAGTGTGGGAATGGCCATGGTGCAAGCAACCCCTTGGCCCCCCCCCCCACCCCAAGAGCCAAATCCTAAGAAAGGCATCAAACAGGAGTCTTGCCTCCTGGCCAATTTGTTTCAATTACCGTGTGCCACACGGGCCGCGGCCGAGGGGGCCTGGACCCAGCCGGAGCTCCTCCCGGAGCCCAGCGGACTCCAGCTCAGCGGGGGCCGCAGCGGGGCACGGCTTAGGCTTGGCAAGGTGTGAGCAGCCGTGGTCCGGCCCAGCCTCAACCGGGGTCCCGCAGCCTCCCGTCCCCACCCGGTCACTGCCAAGGCTGGCCCGGCCCCACCAGGCCGAGCCTGTGTGACTCAGCCCTTCTGGGACACAGGGCCAGAAAGACTTCAGCCCTGAAGCAGCAGGCTTTGAGTTCAAGCCTTGGGAAGCGCTTGCCAAAGGCTTGATGGCAATTCATACGTTCATCAAGTCACCCCACTGAAAGTTATGTTTCTAGAATCTTCCCGTATCTCTCCCCAGATTGATTGCAATTCATCACAGTATTTTGCAGCTTTCTAACCCCAGCCTGTGTCTGGACCCATGCCCTCAGACTGCGCCCTCACACCTCCCCTAGATATTGTTCTGTCTGCCCCTAGTCCTGGTCTTTGCACTTTGTTCCTGTGCTGCACAGGCTTTATGGGCCTCATCCCTACTTGATTTTCCTATTCCAGTTGGTTTTGGGGACTCCACGGCACTCGCTCCTTTAATTTTCTCCTCGGTTGTCTGGGTGTCAGGGGACCCTGAAGTTTTAAGGATTGTTGCGGCCACTGTCAGCACGACTGTAAGGGCCGCAGTGCAGCGGGGCCTGGCCCGACCGGCAGCCGAATACCTCCTCAAAGGTGGAAGCAAGAGAGAGATTTCCCGGGCTTGCTTGTCTGCAAAATGTCAATCTCACAGAGGTGGATCCAGCTTTTTAAATGCTTTAATAGGTAGTCAGTTCCCACAGCTAGCCAGCTCTTGGATTTTGCTTGGCACAGAGGCAGCTCTCGCTTAGCAGCTCCTCTCAGTAACATCATTTCCATGGGGGGCTTCTTCCCTGCTCACCAAACAGCAATTCATGCAAAAGCAGCACAAACTGTTCTTCCTGTCCTCCTGTCTTTGCTAGAGAGTGCCTTTCAAAGGGATAATAATTGGGAGCGAGGGGGTTTACATTTTCCATTGCAAAGGAGCCTCCTGCCTCCCTTAGCAGGCCCCTGTCTTTCAAACAAAGACACACACGGTCTCCTTTTGCACCTTCACTTGGCCCCAGCCACTCCTGATCATTTGAAGGAGCGACTCAGAAAAGGGGCGGCAATCCCCCAAGGCCAGAGCTGCTCCCGGCTGCTCCTGGTGCCTTGGGCTTTTGAAGGGGTGCCGCGGTGGCCTTTGTGACACAGGCACGGGGTGCCGCGGTGGCCTTTGTGACACAGGCACGGGGTGCCGGGGTGGCCTTTGTGACACAGGCACGATGGGTCAGGGGCTGTGGTGACGCGGGACCTTGCGGTGCCCAAAGTCCATTGTGACATGGCAGAGCCCCTCCCCAGCTGGGGAGTATATAAAGGGCTTGCGGGGCCCGGGTCTGTCCCAGGACAGTGGCTGTGTCCAGGTACCTGTGTGCGCCAGAGGACTGCAGGCATGCAGGAGGAGAAGGCAAAGCCCAAGTCCCAGCCCCACAGGCCCTGGCCCGGCTCACAGAGAGCCCAAGCCTTGAGGGAGCAGCAGGAGGAGGCTGAGAGGGCAAGCAGAGGGAGGAGAGGAGCCGTGGAGCCCTGCGCTGAGGAAGAGGCAGAGGTCTGCCAAGGAGAAATGAACAAGTTCCAGCAAGGGACTCCAGGGGAAGCCTGCACTCAGCCACAGCTGTGCCCAGGAGAAGCCCATAGCTGCCAGGAGCTCTCTGAGTGGGAAGAAGGCCTTGAGCAAGAGCTGGTCCAAGTATGGGGGAGCTCCTGGCATTTCTGGGACTGGGATGAGGGCAAGGAGCAAGAGCCCTCCCCAGTTGTCTCCGAGTGGGACGAGTGCAGGGAGCAGGAGCTGTGGCAGGCAGACAGCGATCACTGTCAGGAATTTTCAGATTGGGAAGAATCTCCTGAGCAGCGGCTGTCCCCAGGAGAAGGCACGAGCTGCCGGGCACTCTTGGACTGGGAAGCTTGCCACAAGCAAGAGCTGTCCCTGGATGGCCAGGAGGTGACTGGAGGCAAAGCAAAGAGAAAATCCTCCAGGTCCAGCTGGGATGATGACACTGATGGAGAACTGGCTCAGGACAGCAGGGAATACTGTGACATCCTGTGCAGCCAGCTCAAGCCCTGGCAGCGGGAGGACGATGACTGGGATGAGGTGAGCGTCCTGGAGCTGCACGAGGAAGGAGAAGAGGCCAGGCAGCAGAGACTGGCAGATTTAGCCCAAGAGGGAAGCCTGCTGCCTGTCCCTCGAGAAGCTTGGGTGGAGAGCCAGGAACCCGAGCTGTGCCCACAAGAGCAACTCTGTGCCGGGCCTGGCCCTCTGGCAGCCCAAGCCACAGTGGAAGATGTCTCTTCTCCTGGGCAGCCACTTCCCCACAGGAAAGGCCGCTCGCTCTTGAGGCGGGGGCTGCGGGGGCTGCGGGGGCTGTTCCGCTGCCCCTGCCTGGTGGCACAGCCACAGGATTAGCGCCCGCTGGCAGCAGCACCAGGCTGCAGATGGCGGCTGCCCCGCGGCCTGCCCGGTGCCCCGAGGTAGCCGCACGGGCTGCCCCGGCCTGCGCTGGCCCTGCGGCCGCTCTGCGGCACCCCCGGGGCGGCTCCCCGAGGGCACACGGCAGCCCAAAGCGGCACCCAAAGGGGGACCCTCACTGCCGGGGCTCAGCGCCGCATCCCGGCCCATCATCCGGCCAGGAAGGCACCTGGAAAGTCATCGGCTCCCAGCGGCAGCCTGGCACTGCCAGTGGCACCCCTGCACCGGGTCCCCAAGGGCCACAGCCACACGGCTCTTGGCCCTTTGCAGGGACACTGGCTCCAGCTCCTCCCTGCTGGACTCCAAGGCCATTTCCTCTCCTTCGGAAAGGACTTTGCTGTTCCTGTGGCACTTTGGCCATGAGGAATGGACACAGGCAGGAGGTGTTGCTCCCAGGACATGACGGCGGCCTGCTGGACTGCAACACACACAATTCTAACAAAAGAAAAGAAAGTTGTATTTAGGAAGTAGTAGTAGGAAAGAAAAAAACCCAACCCCCGCCCCCCCCCCCCCCCCTTACTAAAACCTGCATAAGACCCTCCAGAAACCAAAAAATGATAAAGAATAAGAATAGGAATATTAGGAAGAAGAGGTGGAAGCTGAAGTAGATCAAGACATAGTAGTACTTAAAACATGGAAAATTAAGAATAAGAATAAAATGTTGGAGTCTGGAATACAGAGTGTGTGCCCTTGTTTCTGATACTTAGTTATAAGATCCAGTTATAAGTTCCCCCAGGCAGGGCAGGTCCCTGGGTGCTGCCCCTGGCCCAGATAGTTTTCAGATGGGAAACACTATCAGAAGTAAGGTTTTAGAAGACAAAATGTCTTCCCTGCTGACAGCACCGTAAGGAATAGCTGCAGGGCAGAGTTTTAAAAATAGAGGTTGTCTTGACCTCTCTACAGCCTTGCATGGTTCTCAGCATGATAGATCAGGGGAAAAAATATTATAGTGGGTCGGACACATCACATTGCAACAGAGATGCAACAGCACCCCTGATTTTTCCATGGTTCTGGATGACAAGAACTAGGATACTGTTACCGCTGAAGATGAATAGATCATGCGGACACAGGTGGAGGTGTGCTGAAAAGAAGAGCAGAGTTTATAGTTTATTTCCTCCCAGGATTTATAGGCTTCTGACCACAGCCAGGGATTGGATGGTCAGGATAACATTTTTCTCACTGCACTGGCCATGAGAGATGCCCATCACAAGATGTGTAACAGAAAGAATGTACACATATCTATGTTTACAGTTACTCTCCTGGGAAAGTCCTTAGAAAACCATGTCAGCAAGCTCAGAAGCTGAGTTTTCAGGGCTACATCTCCCCCTTTTTGGTTTAACAAAAAGAAAAGAAAAAAGAAAAATGAACAAAGAAACTAGCAACATTATAAACAATCAAAAAGATAATTAATAGGAAAATACAATACTCCATACAATCAGAAGGCTGTAATTTCAGGGTGATAGCTCACCCTTTCATTATTACAAAAAAAACCTTTTTTTTTTTTTTTTGGAAAAAAAAAGCAGAAAACCAACAAAACTCAAAAATAAATGAAACAATTGTCCAACATCAACACCTGCTTGTGGATGGCTCTCAATTTGGTCACAGAGGCAGAATCCATGGCCAGATTGAAAGGCGCCTGGGAAAACTTATGAAATGCTCTGACAGCAGCCTGTAATTCCATCAATTGGGCTGATCTAAACTCATGACTCTCCAAAAAAATAAAACAAAAACCACCAACCTAAAAACAAAACAGCGACATCAATGGAAAGATTAATCTAATAAACTTGAGGAGCAGAAACTGCTTGCAGAACCTCCTCCAGCATCTACAGTGCCTCTGGGGTCAGTGTCAGAGGTGACTTTAAATCAGAGTCCCCCTTTAATAGACCAAACAAGGGAGACAGTTTAGTCGTGGTCAGTCCCATATGAGGACACAACCATGTAAAACTCCATTAATATTTGGACATCATTCATGCAGTGTCTGCACTGAATGCAAAAAAAAGAATTGCACCTCCAGATGCGGGACTGTTCGTCCCAAAAATTATTTTGACCCTCAAATAATTTCAAGGAGGTTGTTTCTGGAGTCACTTGCAGCTCCGTATCATTGGCAAATGCCAGCAAATTTTGCATGCCTTATGGCAAAATCTCCATTGATATCTCTGTGTGGGCTCAGCATTAATGATAGCTGGCACCAGAAAGGCAAATTTGGGTCTGTCATCAGGATGCAAAGGAATTGCAAAGAACAATCCTTCAGATCCACAATGAGGACTAGCCAATCAGCAGGAAGCATGGCAGGTGAAGGCATGCTAGCCTGCAACATCCCCATGCTTTCCATCATAGCATGAACTTTCTGGAGGTCTTGCAATAACTTCCATTTCCCAGACTTGTTCTTGACACAGAAAACAGGAATGTGCCAGGGACTGGTTGAAACTCCAGATCACTGTGATCCAACTGTTCTTGCATCAAGTCACGGAGGGTGACTAGTCTATCATGGGAAAGGACAACAGAATCTGCTGAACAAAGAGTCAGTCTCAAGTTCTTCTTTGCATAGAATCTGTCAGCATCGGCTCCAAGGGTCACTCTGGGGCCCATCAGCAAACCTGACAATCGTGATGTCCATGCCAGTGTCAAAAACCCGCAGAAGCTAATCTCTGACAGCACCTCACCAAGGATGGACAGGAGATGGATGGTGTAGACCCATTCAGGATGATCCCTGGCTGTCAGAACAGCAGTCCAGTGACCCAGGGAGGTCCAGGGAACCCGAAGCCACCATCTCCCCGCAGCTGGTTCTCAGCTCTGCGAACATAAAACTCAAAAGGCACAAGGTGAGCAAATCCAGGTCCTGCAGGGATAGGAACAGGAGGGGTGAGTGTGGAACCCATGGCAGAAATGCACCCCAGGAATTCCGAATCAACGTCCCCTGGGTGAGCAATAGTGCCTTGAGCAGTGGTATTCATCCACGCCAAAAGAAGAGCACTCATGCCTTCACCCACTGGACCAAAGCATTCGGAAACACGTGGAATGCCTGATACGCTCAGCTGCACAGTCATTTGACAAGAGGACAAGGTCCACAGGCCAGCTGAAGAAGCTCCAGCAGCCTGGGACCCCTGGCCCATCAAGGCCACTGACTTCGCCCCTGCGGCAGCACCACCCGAGCCAGTGGTAACTAGCGCGGGACATTGGTCTGCCGCGGCCGCAGGAGGCGGCGGGGGAGGGCCGGCTCCAGCCGCAGGCTCGGGTGATGCCCGGGAACCCGAGGCGGGGGGGGCTGGAGGCAGTTCAGCACAGCCTGCCTCCAGCGCCGGGAAGGACCGAGGTGCCGGTAGAGGCACAGCCTGCGAAGCCGCAGCACCGTCCTGCTCTGCTGCAAGGGGACAATCCAGGCTCGCAGGATGGGAATCCGGCAGCATGGGGCTGGCAGAACACGGCTTGGCATCGGCACCACTCGCAGAACCCGCCCCCACCCCCCACGAATCCGGCGCGGGGCGGGCAGCGCTCAGAACTGCCCCTAACAGCGTTTCTTCGGGGCGAAAGGTCCAAGAAGCGGTGCCAGCCGCTCCTCTGCTGGAAAAGCGTGCGCGGCCACCGGCGTGGAGCCCGGGCCCTGCCCGTCCCCCACCGCGGGGCAGGGCATGGCCCAGCCGCAGCAGGGACACGGGACCGGCCCTGAGGCATCCCCCAGGGTGGGTGCCGCCCCCCGTTCAAGCACCCCCCCATCGGTCTGTGCCAGGAGGGCACACGGAGGAGGCGAGTCCGCCCCGGGCTTCCACCGCCGGGGCATGGGCCGAGGCGGCGTTACACCCCCTGGGTCCGCAGCGCTCCCAACGGCCTGCTGGCAGGGATCATCCAACCCCGCCCCGGGCCTACACCGCCGGGGCGCCGGTCGAGGCGGGGTCACACCCACCGGTCCCGCGGCGGCCCCGTTCAATCCGTCGCACCTTCGCCAGATCCCGAGCAGCCGAAACAGCCGGGGCTCATAACCGACCAGCAGAGCCTCAATCAGGGAATCGCCTAAAGGGTCCCAAGCTGACTGTGAAAAAATCGCTTCAACCACAGGGAAAAACCCCTCAATTCTCCCATACTCACACAATCACTGAAAGTCAGCATATGAAACATCAATCCCTCTCTGATCAGACACCGCATGCCATATTTCCAGAACCAGGCCTTCGCTGAGAGAAAGCCCAAAACCATCCATAGCCACAGGCTAGACAGTACCCTGTAACACACGTGCAAGACACGTCGGGGTTCCCCAGATGTTACGGTTGAAGATGAATAGATCACATGGACACAGGTTGAGGTGTGGTGAAAGAAAGAGCAGAATTTATTTTTCCTCCCAGGATTTATAGGCTTCTGACCAAGGCCAGGGATTGGATGGTCAGGATAACACTTTCTCACTGCACTGGCCATGAGAGATGCCCATCACAAGACGTGTAACAGAAAGAATGTACACATATCTACGCTTACAGTTACTCTCCTGGGAAAGTCCTTAGAAAACTATGTCAGCAAGGTCAGAAGCTGAGTTTTCAGGGTGACAGTCTATCTCAAGGCCATTTTCATCTTGGGACATCACTTATCTTCCAGACTACATCCTGTACCTCAATTTTAACATGTAACATCTGTAAAGCGCTGCATCTGCCTTGTAACACTGATTCTTTTGATTGCTTCGAATAATAACTTCAATAACAGTTACTATTTAGTTAGGACAAATCAATTCCATTTACTGCAATCCCGCATTTCTCTTTTTGACCACATTGATTCATGCTTTTAAAAAAAAACAACTTGAATCTTAGTATTTTTTCTATATTCTCAATAATCTCATTTTTTGCATTCACTTTATTTCCATTTCTAATTTCTTTAACATTTCTTGTGCTGCATCAAGTTTTTTCCACTCTCTCTCAAATTTGGTTAACATTTTTTTGAGCTATTATAGTTACTTTCTGTTCAGTATTCCTTGAATTACTGAATGGATTATGGAATCATACAAGGTAGAAACAATAATCTTAAGGTAAAACACAATATCAAAAATTTTAACTTTTTCCATTATGTACTTTATAAAGGTTATCTCACCAATCAGTCTTCAGAAGAGAATTCCATTTTTGAACGGGTACATGTGTTACTCTTTTAATTTCTTCAGCAATTTTCGTGATGGCTTCTCCATGATCATTTATTTCCACACAACATTCAGATTCATTAAACTTTCTACAAACTCCCCCTACTTCAGTTAACAGATAGTCCAGGCCCATTCTGTTTTGATCTACTCATGCTCGCATTTGTGAATGTTGCTTGGCCAGCAACTTTAGGGCAGTAGAGGTATGATTTAAAATGACTTTAACTACTGCTTGGAGCCTTATGAAGTGATTCAAAAGGTAACATATTCCTCCTGGACCTCAGTATAACGAAGAAGGAGGGTTGTATAACTCCTAAGGTACAGGATCTTTTCCACTTCTGAGGTAATTCCCTATACACTCTTGGCTCACAAATCCAATATATTATGTCAGGGGCTTTCCATTTGTTACTTGTTGTATCTGGTCATTCTCAATAGAATTTTAGGTCACTTATGGATTGCTAAGGGTTAGCTCCAAGACTTTTATACTAGCACAACTAGCCGATGGAGCCCCGGCCCAGCGGGGCTGTGGGGCGAGATGGCTCCGCGGCTCCCTGGACAGCAGCCAACCCTCTGCCCCTTCCAGAGCTCGGCACCAGCGGCTGCTGGCCAGGCCTCAGGGCTGGCCGGGCATGGGAGGCTGGGGCTGGCTGCAGGTAGCGCCCGGCCGAGGGGCAGAGCCCGCGCCAACCATTCCCTCCTGCCGCTCTCTCCAGCTGGCACAGGACAGGAACCGAGCGGCGGAGGACCTGCGCCGGGCCCTGCCGTACCTGCAGAGCCCACAGGAGCCCCTGCGAGCGGCGGCCATCAGGTTCATCGGTGAGCCACGAGCCCGGGCTCCCTTCCCGCCCCGCCACAGCTCGGCCCCGGCCCCGACTGCTGCCCCGGCAGCGGCACCCGGGCCCGGTGCCCTGGAGCCCCGCCTGCCCTCGGGGCTGCTGCTGCCGGCCTCTGGCAGCCGTGCCCTTGGGCTGAGTCAGGATGCGGCACGGGCCCGGGCTGAGCCCTGCCGGGGCGGGAGGGCGTGTGAGCACAGGGCTGGCAGCGCCGCTGGCAGGGAGCTGTGCCGCTGGGGCCCTGACAGGCTCTGTGTTCCCAGGGATGGCCGGGCGGCTCCTGAGGGGGCAGAAAGAAGACCTGCAGCTAATTTACAAATGTGAGTGAGGGCAGCGGGCTGTCAGCGGGGCTGCTGGGTGGAGCTGCAAGTCCTGGACTGTCTGCGAAGGTCTCTGCTCAATGTGCGGATGAGGGGCGGCGTGGGTGGATCACTCCGAGGTTTCACGCGGGGCATTCGTGGCCAGCAGCTTCGGGCTGATCCCCTTGGTCCCTGCTCCCTGCTGGCCATGGCAAGAGCCGGCTGGGATGGCCCTGGCCGGGGGCTCTCCGTGGGCCTCCGCAGGTCTGGGAATCTGACCGTGGCTCTGTTGTTCTCTCTTCCAGCCCTTAAGAACGTGGTTTGTGACACCAGCCCTGCCATCGGAAACCTGGCAATTCAAACATTTTACATCACCCAGGCAGTAGAGACGGCTCGATATTCCATCTTGGAGAACCTGCAAGTTCAGCTGCACAGGGCATGGAGGACACGGCCTCGTCTGTTGGGCCTCAGCTGGCTGCGCTGCTGGAGCTCTGCTGGCAACTGACCCGGCAGGCTCTGTCTGCTGGGGCCACCTGAACCAGCAGAGAATTTTTTTTGTTTCTTAAATATTGTTCTTTTCTTCTTTTCATTTTCTTTTAGGATATAAATATAGTATATATTATAATAGGCAGTCACTTCCCAAGACCTTTATCTTGCTGCCCATGGTGTACAGGGCATAGAGGAAGCGGGGAAAATGTGATTCCACTGGGGGAATCACAGCTCAGCAAGCTGCCCAGGCATGCAGTGGTGCAGGGAAAATGGCCAGAAACCCTTGGCCTTTGGTGGTTCTGCTGAAGGCACAAACGCTGTCTCAGCCAGGAAGCGCCGCCATCTGTGTCCTCGTGCCCGTGTGGTGCTGGCTGGGTTGCTGAGGGCTCCCACGTGCCTCTTGATCCTGCTCCTCTGGAGCTCCTGTGGGGCTGTGGCGCTGCTGCTGGTCCACGCTGGGGGAGACTCTGAGGGAACAGGGCACTGGGAGGCTGTAAATGGATGAGGGTCTGTGGAGGCCCAGGCGGGACAAAAGCGTGGGAAGGCGTGAGGGGCATGTGTGGAGGCTGGAGGCTCCAAAGGGGACAGGAGGCCCCTGAAAGGCCGGACCGGTGGGAAGACCTGAGGA
The DNA here is from genome assembly GCF_971803275.1 of Cyanistes caeruleus. Taxonomy (NCBI): domain Eukaryota; kingdom Metazoa; phylum Chordata; class Aves; order Passeriformes; family Paridae; genus Cyanistes; species Cyanistes caeruleus. The sequence continues at coordinate 2,074,170 of NW_028255890.1, read as the reverse complement.
ATTGGGTGTCAGAGGGCATAAGCAGCCCCCGGGCAGCCACCTTTTTCCTGACAGCCGGCCGACCTGGCACTTCCCCAGAATGTCTCCCAGGCCTGCAGCAGAAGCCCTCGAGGCTGGGACAACACCCCTCCAGGAGGGTGCGGACAGCCCAAGGTGTGCCCAGGCTGGGCTGGCTGGGGACATGCAGGGCAGGGGGGTGCTGCCAGGCCACGGCCACTGGGTGCCTGCGATAAGGGGCAGTGGGCAGAGGCAGGGCTGGCCGCCAGCCCGGGCCCTCGCGGCTGCCCAGGACACGGTGCTGTGACTGAGGCTCCCCTGACACAGAGCTCGGGGTCCGCAGAGCTGCTGCCACCAAGGGGAGGGTGGTGATGTCTCCTCCAGCAGGGCTGCCCAGTCGCTGCTGCTGAAGCGACTCAGGAGCCCACAGAAACAGCAGCAGAGTGTGCACAGGAACAGCAGCAGAGTGTGCACAGGAACAGCAGCAGAGTGTGCACAGGAACAGCAGCAGCCCCAACGTCGGCACCTGCACAGTGAGGCGTCCGCAGCAGCCGGGTGCCAAACCGGGGGAGGCTGTGGGCACAGTTGCCTTTGGTTTGGCAGAAGGCTTCGGCAGAATTGGCCACAATGGCTTTCTCTTCACTTGCCAGCCTCACAGCAACGCTTGACAGCTTCAGCTGCAGCCTGTGCCCCTGACTGACTTGGATGGCCGTGCTTGAGGGCGGGCTCGCCTTCCACACTCAGGTGTCCCAAGGCAGCGGCATCAGCGCCATCGTGAGAGAGAGAGTAAGAGACTCTGATGGGACATGAGCCCTGTGCTGCAGCTGCCCTCCCTCTCTTCTGTCCAGGCACCTTAAAGACACATGAAACAAAATCCTGGACTTGCTTGGAACAAAGGAGTAAGCAGCATGCACTGAAAAAAAGCAGGGACTTACATGGCTTAGTTTTCCACTCCACTTGGTGAATCACAGAATCTCAGAACATTTTGTGTTGCAAAGTATCATAAACATCATCCACTTCCAACCACCCTGCCATGGGCACAGGTGGTGTGCAGACACAACTGTCACTAGAATTGGAAGAACACTTCTCCATGTTGACCTTTTCCTCTCCTGGATTTCAAGCAAAGATGAAAAAATCATCTGGTGAATCACAAATTAATATTGTAGCTCACAGAACTGGGAGCAGGAGTCTCCTGTGGCCCACGGTGTGTCCATTCAGCCATTGTTAGATCGTCCAGTTGGAGCTCAGCCCGGTGCAGCCCAGGCACAGGCACCAGGCTGGTCCATTTCAGCATCCCAAAGTCTTTGTGGCTCCCTGTGCACCCATTGCTTCCTGAATCCATTCTTGAATTCCCAGTTACTGCTGTGCAGGACATGAGAACACAGGAATAGCTTGTTTGGCTCATTCTTGTGTTTGCTGCTCCTGCCTAAAGGAATCTATATGCTGATGTCATGGTATAGCCCAACAGCAAAGACTTCTTCTGTAGTGTCTAAAACTAAAACCTTGTGTGACTGTTCAGACACTCTAAAATCCAGGGTGAAGATGACAGCTTTGGTATGAAGAATCCTAGAAATTTTGACATGTGATTTTTCTAGTCAAGGATTTGAATGCCAATGTGGAAACTACAAAAATCTTCAAACTGGTTTTCATTGGCAACCCCTTTGAAATGGCATCAGCACACCTACAGGGGACAGGGTATGACAGCGGGGACAGTACTTGGCAATTCATGGCTTCAAGTGTGGGAGATAAATATTTTGCCCGGGTTCAACCTGAAGTTCAAGTTTTCCCAGGATTTTGATTGATTGGTCATTGCAGGTCAATTTAATAAATGCAAAAGGATGGAAAAGCACAATTTCTGGAGATTGTGCACTAGGGAGAAAATAGGAAGAAAACCTTGAAAACAGTCGGCAGGCTTTGGAAAAATTCTAAAAAGATGTGGGCTTTGGCTGCCCTCTGGCACAGAAGCCCCCCAGGGGTACAGGTCTCTGGGGCAGGAGACGAGTGCCAGCACTGCCAGGGCTCGGGTGGGGTGGCAGGTCTGCCTTGGCGGGGACTCTGCCACACCTGCTGATTTCAGTGCTGGCCGGGGCCCCAGGGCTCAGAGCAGCATTCGTGCCCTGGCCCACACGTTCCTTGTCTGTGTCACACCTGCAGGTTTAGAATGGCCACCAGCTGGGACGTGTCCCAAGGAGGCCGTGCCAGCTTCTGTGCAAGGCCCCGTGCCCTTCCTGCTGCGGCTGCGTCGGCAGCCCTGGGGGCTCCTTCTGCTGCCCTGAGCCTGCAGAGCAGGGCAGCGTTGGCTGATGGTTTGAGGCATTCCTAAAGATCCTGTTGGGCTGTCTTAGACCCTTTGGGCAAGAGATTCCTCCCAACCTGGGCCATTTTTGGGGGGATGGGGGCAGGGGGAACCAGGGCAGCTGGCAGGGTGCGTGAGGGCCCTTTGTGACATATGGTCACCATGGGATGGAAAGGGACAGGGTGTCAGAGGGCCCTTTGTGACATGTGGTGGCATAGGAGCTGGCGGTGACAGGACCACGCCACAGTGCTCGGTGCACGCGACGGGACAGGACGCGTCAGAGCGGTGCTGTGAGGAGCCCCCGCACAGCACACTCGTTTGTGTCGGACCCGGAGCTTTTCCGAAGCGTTATTCCAACAGGTGACCTCGAGGCCAGACCACAGGGCTTGCTGACCTGTGGCCTTGCCGAGGCTTCTTTCTTAAGGTTCTGTCAAGGGCAGACCGTGGGACTTGGTGACCCGGGGCTTTTCCGAGGTGTCGCCCATCCCTGCAGTCACTGCCCTTGAGACCAGACCTCAAATCTTGACGAGGAGCCTCCTGTCCTTGTGGCAGGAGCCCTCAAGACACAAGTGCACGACTTGCTGTCCTGCCGTCTTGCCAGGACTTGAGTCTTGCAGGTGCCTTCCAGGCACGACTGCAGCACTTGCTGACCTGTGGCCTTGCCGAGGCTTCTCAAGGTTCTCTCAAGGCAGACCGTGGGATTTGGTGACCCGGAGCTTTTCCGAGGTGTCGCCCATCCCTGCAGTCACTGCCCTTGAGACCAGACCTCAAACCTTGACGAGGAGCCTCCTGTCCTTGTGGCAGGAGCCCTCAAGACACAAGTGCAGGACTCGCTGTCCTGCCGTCTTGCCCGGACTTGAGTCTTGCAGGTGCCTTCCAGGCACGACTGCAGGACTTGCTGACTCGGAGCTTTTCCGAGCCATCTCTCCTGCAAGTAGCTATAAATCCAGTCCCTGCCATGGAGCAGCGACCCCCAAGAGTGCCCAAGTTGGCCTGGGTTGAGGAGGAGGAAGGAGAAGGCCCTGGAGCTGTCCTGGCACAGGAGACTGAAGAGGTGCAGGAGTTCCAGGCACCACGGGAGGGTGAGTTGCAGAGCTCGGCCTTAGGGCTAGCGCCTGTTGCCAGCTTGGCCCCATCCCATTGCATGCCATGCCATCCCCTGGTGCTGTTCCTATGGAAAGGATGGGAGAGTGTTGAAGATGATATGGAGCAGCAACCCCCAAGAGTGCCCAAGCTGGCCTGGGTGCAGGAGGAGGAGGAGGAAGAGGAAGAAGGCCCTGGAGCTGCCCCAGCACCAGAGACCGAAGAGGTGCAGCAGTTCCGGCCGCTGGAGGAGGGTGAGTGGCAGAGCTGGGCCACAGGGCTGGTGCCTGCGGCCATCTTGGCCCCATCCCATCCCATTGCATCCCATCTCATCCCATCCCACCCTGTCCTGTGGAGACACACCCATGGACAGCATAAAAGAGGGGCTGGGGCTGCCCCCCCAGCAGTGGCCGTGCTCCATCCCCTGGGGCATCCGCGGGGCTGTCCCTGCCTGGGGATCGCAGGGCTGGGCTGCGTTCTCCGGCCTCTCCCGCAGCCCCTCAGCTCTGGCTGCTCTTTGCCAGATGCAGCCATGGCCCAGACACAAGAGCAGGACCTTGGCGGTGGCCTCTTCCGCAGAACAGCGCAGGTACCTGCAGCCATCCCCAACTGGGCTGGGCCTGCTGGCACTGCTCAGCCCAGCAGCACGCCTGGAGCACTCCATGGAACATCCCCGATGTTTCTGTCTCCCGCCCTTCTCCTACAGCTGGTTTGCAGCTTCATCAAGAGAATTCGGGAAGAAGGGACCAGCGCCATGGCCACTGGGCTCAGACCTTATTCATACATCTTCAACACCAAGGCCACTGCTGCCCTGCTGGATATGCTTGTAGAGGAGGGTTTTTACAGTCAAAAGCAAGTAAGCAGCCTGTGGCCAGGGTTTGATCCTCCAGGGATCGCTTGGCCTCCCAAGCCACGCTTGCTGATCACTCGAAGCCTTTGAGGCCATTGCAGCGTGCTGAGAAGGGAAGCACTTCTCTGGGGAAGCTGGGGACATTCCTGACTCCCTGTGGCAGCTTTCCAAGTCTCCCCTTGTGCTTTCTCCAGGTGCCTGCCATGGTGAGGTACATCTACCAGTGGCTCATGGCCAATCAGTTCTCTGAGCACAGGCTGAACAGGACCCTGCTGGATCTGAGCGAGGCACAGCCCGCTGACGTGGTCATTGCTCTCCTGCGTGTGGCCCCAACGTGTGACAGGTACGGGGCCCACGTGCCCAGAGGGCTCAGGGCTCCTCAGCCCATCAGCCTGCACAGCCTGGCCCAGGTGTCTGACCAACAGAGACTTCCAGGGTCCTGTCTACCTGGGACCTTTCCCAGCCCTGCTACATCGGTCCCCGAGCCTGCTGCCATGCCATGGCCCTCAGGGCCCTGTCCCCACAGGGCTGGGCTGCCTGGCTGCTGCTGCTGGCGAGGGGCAGCAGGCAGAGGCAGAGCTGGCAGCAAGCTCAGCTCCCCCCCACTGCTGCCCAGGCCACGGGGATGTGTCTGAGACCCCCATGAGACAGAGCTGTCGCCCCGCAGAGCTGCTATGACCATGTGGAAGACCATCTTGTGCTCGCCCAGGACAGCGGAGCGGGCATACCGGATAGTCCTCGATGTGCTGGGGAACTGGCCAGAGCACAGCACGCGCACCTCTGATGGAGACAACACGGGTGTCTTTGCCCTGGCTGTGAGTTTCTGCAACTGGCCTTTGCTCAGCCCATGGCAAGCCACCTCTTCAGCAGCTCTGTTTCCTCCTTCCCCAACTGCATCTCCCTGCCTCAGGCACTGGGCTGAAACCTGGCCTAGGGGCAGCTTCAGGGGCACCAGGCGTGGAGCTCCCCAGGGGTTTCCCCTGACCGCTCCCTGCCACACTCAGGCCCTGCCACCCGCACACCTCGGCACTGAGCGCTGTCTCAGGGTTCTCTGTCCTCTGCAGGCAACTGTGCTGATGTGGAAGATCCTTCAGATGCCCTGCGTCCCACATGTAGTGACGGTGCATTTCCCCCGCCTCTTTGTGCATCTGCTCTTCCAAGTGTTCTTCAGCACTTTGGAGATGCCAGAGGATCTCAATGCCTTCTGGAAGGGATGCCAGGAGCAACACGGCCTTGCCATCAGCCCCAACAGGTGCTCTATCCCACTCCTCCTGTCCTTGCCATGTCTCCACGGCACGAGCCAGTGCTCCCAGCGTGACCTGGGCTTTGCTGTGCACACAGCTTTGCAGTGCAGGCCCTGAAGTCCCTGCTGTGCCAAATGCATCGTGAGGAAGTGGTGGTGGAAATGGAACACAAGCGTGGCTGGGACAAGCTGCTCTCTGCTGACACCCACCACTATGCCGTGGGTCTGCTGGCCAGGTGAGACCCCCTTCTCCCCACTGCCTCTGGCATTTGTGCCCCGTGCTGAGGTTGCCCAACACAGTCCCCACTGTCGTGGGCCAGAGGGCCTCGTCACCGAGGGACGGCTAGGGAGACTGGAAAAGGCTGGGAAAGGAGGGTGCCCACAAGGAGTCACCTCCCCAAGGGCCCAGGTCCCCTATCCTTGCAGGATGGTGCTCAAAGATCTGAACTCTGTCAATCAGTCCTGGGAGATGTTTGTCCTCCCAGCTCACAGTCTGGGCTACTTTTTCACCCTGGCAGGGAGATGTCGTCTGCCTCTATCCCCTTGTGTTCCCGCATCGTTCCCTACCTGCTCCAGCTGCTCAGCACACAGGAGGCACGCTGGGATCTGCCTGCCCTGGCATTCCTTGTGGAGGTGAGCCTGATGGCCAAAAGTGCCTCCCTGCAGAGCTGCCTGCCACCTCTCTGCCCTCTCATAGCTGCAGCTGCCTGGGACGGTGCCCATGCCTTGTGCTGCTGCCCGGGCCCTGTTTCCTGTCTTGTTTCTGGGCTCCTGCCGGCTGCCTCCCCTGTCACTGCCCTGTGCCTTTCAGATCCTGGACTACCTGGACTTGAGCGAACGCAGCGCTAACAGAGTCCTGGAAATCTTCTCAAGGCACCTGCGGAGCGAGAGCAGGGACAAGCGTCACCTGGCGCTCAGGGCCCTTTTCAAGTTGATTGACGATCCCTCGATGGTGAGAAGTGGGCAGTGGCTGAAGCTGCGCCGGGAAACGCAGTCCCTTGGGCTCGGCTGGGCTTCGGGCCCCGAGGCAGCTGCTGCCAGCTCTCCTGCCTCCTGCTTCTTCCTGAGTGCTTTGGGACAGGCCTTTGGCCTCTTGGCCCTGTGGCAGCAGGGTGGCGTTTCACAGACTTGTCTTCCACACAGGCTGAAAAAATGCGGAGCCTGACTGAAAGTCTTGTAGATTTCCTGTGGGATGCAGATGGAGAGATAGTCAGGATGACAGTCATGGTGCTCAGCTTTATCGTCTTGGACAAGGACATGCTGATACCCAGCCCCATTGCCCTGCAGCTGGCTGAGGCGCTCCTGCCACTCTTTGACCACGTAAGGCTCTGTGCCCCCAGCCGAGGCCACTGGCTGCTGCCCAGACACTTGGTGCCCTGGGGATTCTCAGGCCTGCGCCCTGCTGAGCCCCATGCAGACAGGGCTGAGGTCTTTTTTCCTTCCTTCCTTTCATATAGAATAATAGCCAGGTGCAGCTGGTGTCCATATTATTCTTCCGATCATTGATGACTCTTCTAACAGAAAAGGAAAAAAAGGCCCTGAAGTCACACGTGCACCACAGCCTGCTGCCTCTCTTCTTCCACTGCCATGACGAGAACCAGCAGGTGGCAGAGGTGAGGATTCCTGGGCTGCTGCTGTCACCCGGGGAGGGGGCTCGGCCGCCTCCTGCCCTGGCACCTTGCCGGCTGCAGCCTCCTCCTGGCCTTGGCACACGAATGCGGGCGGGTCCTGTGTCCTGACTTGTGGGGCCATCTGCGGGTCTCTGCTGCTCTCCAGGCTTCTTGGGCAACGCTGCTTTGTGCGGCCGAGTTCCTGAAGAGGAGAGATCTTGAAAGACCTGTGAAAAAGAAGAAGCTGTGGATGATCACCGAGTGCCTGGTAAGGACGGCTTGGAAGGCCCAGCCTCAGCCTGGAGAAGCCCCCTGTCCCCAGCGCTCGGTGTGTGGGGCTGGCAGCTGCGCCCCTGCCCAGTGCCGCCCCCGGGGGCCGCACGGCTTCTTCTTCAGGCTCCTGTGGTCCCGAGCCTGGTTCCGATGGAGCCCCGATCCACTGGGGCTGCAGGGCAGGGCGGCACCGCGGCTCCCTGGGCAGCAGCCGGCCCTCTGCCCCTTGCAGAGCTCGGCGCCAGCGGCTGCTGGCCGGGCCTCAGGGTTGGCCGGGCAGGCAGCGCCTGGCCGAGGGGCAGAGCCCGCGCCAACCCTTCCCTCCTGCCGCTCTCTCCAGCTGGCACAGGACAGGAACCGAGCGGCGGAGGACCTGCGCCGGGCCCTGCCGTACCTGCAGAGCCCACAGGAGCCCCTGCGAGCGGCGGCCATCAGGTTCATCGGTGAGCCACGAGCCCGGGCTCCCTTCCCGCCCCGCCACAGCTCGGCCCCGGCCCCGACTGCTGCCCCGGCAGCGGCACCCGGGCCCGGTGCCCTGGAGCCCCGCCTGCCCTCGGGGCTGCTGCTGCCGGCCTCTGGCAGCCGTGCCCTTGGGCTGAGTCAGGATGCGGCACGGGCCCGGGCTGAGCCCTGCCGGGGCGGGAGGGCGTGTGAGCACAGGGCTGGCAGCGCCGCTGGCAGGGAGCTGTGCCGCTGGGGCCCTGACAGGCTCTGTGTTCCCAGGGATGGCCGGGCGGCTCCTGAGGGGGCAGAAAGAAGACCTGCAGCTAATTTACAAATGTGAGTGAGGGCAGCGGGCTGTCAGCGGGGCTGCTGGGTGGAGCTGCAAGTCCTGGACTGTCTGCGAAGGTCTCTGCTCAATGTGCGGATGAGGGGCGGCGTGGGTGGATCACTCCGAGGTTTCACGCGGGGCATTCGTGGCCAGCAGCTTCGGGCTGATCCCCTTGGTCCCTGCTCCCTGCTGGCCATGGCAAGAGCCGGCTGGGATGGCCCTGGCCGGGGGCTCTCCGTGGGCCTCCGCAGGTCTGGGAATCTGACCGTGGCTCTGTTGTTCTCTCTTCCAGCCCTTAAGAACGTGGTTTGTGACACCAGCCCTGCCATCGGAAACCTGGCAATTCAAACATTTTACATCACCCAGGCAGTAGAGACGGCTCGATATTCCATCTTGGAGAACCTGCAAGTTCAGCTGCACAGGGCATGGAGGACACGGCCTCGTCTGTTGGGCCTCAGCTGGCTGCGCTGCTGGAGCTCTGCTGGCAACTGACCCGGCAGGCTCTGTCTGCTGGGGCCACCTGAACCAGCAGAGAATTTTTTTTGTTTCTTAAATATTGTTCTTTTCTTCTTTTCATTTTCTTTTAGGATATAAATATAGTATATATTATAATAGGCAGTCACTTCCCAAGACCTTTATCTTGCTGCCCATGGTGTACAGGGCATAGAGGAAGCGGGGAAAATGTGATTCCACTTGGGGAATCACAGCTCAGCAAGCTGCCCAGGCATGCAGTGGTGCAGGGAAAATGGCCAGAAACCCTTGGCCTTTGGTGGTTCTGCTGAAGGCACAAACCCTGTCTCAGCCAGGAAGCGCCGCCATCTGTGTCCTCGTGCCCGTGTGGTGCTGGCTGGGTTGCTGAGGGCTCCCACGTGCCTCTTGATCCTGCTCCTCTGGAGCTCCTGTGGGGCTGTGGCGCTGCTGCCGGGCTGCACTGGGGGAGACTCTGAGGGAACAGGGCACTGGGAGGCTGTAAATGGATGAGGGTCTGTGGAGGCCCAGGCGGGACAAAAGCGTGGGAAGGCGTGAGGGGCATGTGTGGAAGCTGGAGGCTCCAAAGGGGACAGGAGGCCCCTGAAAGGCCGGACCGGTGGGAAGACCTGAGGAATTGGGTGTCAGAGGGCATAAGCAGCCACCTTTTTCCTGACAGCCGGCCGACCTGGCACTTCCCCAGAATGTCTCCCAGGCCTGCAGCAGAAGCCCTCGAGGCTGGGACAACACCCCTCCAGGAGGGTGTGGACAGCCCAAGGTGTGCCCAGGCTGGGCTGGCTGGGGACATGCAGGGCAGGGGGGTGCTGCCGGCCCATGGCCACTGGGTGCCTGCGATAAGGGGCAGTGGGCAGAGGCAGGGCTGGCCGCCAGCCCGGGCCCTCGCGGCTGCCCAGGACACGGTGCTGTGACTGAGGCTCCCCTGACACAGAGCTCGGGGTCCGCAGAGCTGCTGCCACCAAGGGGAGGGTGGTGATGTCTCCTCCAGCAGGGCTGCCCAGTCGCTGCTGCTGAAGCGACTCAGGAGCCCACAGAAACAGCAGCAGAGTGTGCACAGGAACAGCAGCAGAGTGTGCACAGGAACAGCAGCAGCCCCAACGTCGGCACCTGCACAGTGAGGCGTCTGCAGCAGCTGAGTGCCAAACCGGGGGAGGCTGTGGGCACAGTTGCCTTTGGTTTGGCAAAAGGCTTCAGCAGAATTGACCACAATGGCTTTCTCTTCACTTGCCAGCCTCACAGCAACGCTTGGCAGCTTCAGCTGCAGCCTGTGCCCCTGACTGACTTGGATGGCCGTGCTTGAGGGCGGGCTCGCCTTCCACCTGTCATGTGTTGTTGTAGTGCGTCTAAAAATCTTGGTATCTCCCAAGAGTAAAACTCACCTCTGTTTTGTGTAATGTTAGTTCCTACCTGAGAACCTTCTCCCTTCCCCCTTCCCATTGGCTGTATCCTCTCTGTATCCCCCGATCACCCGCACCCCTTTGTATAAGAGATAAGATCCAGGGCATTTCTGTCTCTTTCTTGCCCCGGATGGACGACAGACAATAAACCTGCAATTTGGATTATTCCAGCAAGTTTGGGCCTCCTGTGTCTAGATACTTTGAGTCCGTGTTGTATCCACTTATCCCTCCGGCCCCTGTTCCCCAGGGAGAAGGGGCAGGGAGAGAGAGAGTTACACCCCTTGCTCCTGCAGAGGGGCAGGGAGAGGGGTGTCCCGGCCCTGCCTCCCGATGGGGGGGTGCCAGCCTACCGAGCCTGGCGTGGCAGGGTGCGGGCCCCCGCCTGGCTCCTGCAGGGGAGGAGCTGGGTCTCTCCACAGGCTTGGTGAGGGAATGGAGCCCCCAGAGCCTGGCGTGGGGGGGTGCAGGCAGAGAAACCCAGGGAATACCAGCCCTGGAGAAGATGAAGGTATGCTAACAGCGGCTCCTGTAGTATACAATAGCAGCTGATATTCAAGTCAGTTATGTTAATATTAACCAGCTGCCATCTGATAGTTTCTTACAGTTTGTAGATCGACTGAGACTACAGATACAGAGACAAGTTAAAGAACCAGTGGCCCAGACAGAACTGCTTCAAGAAATGGCCCAAAGAAATGCCAACGACGCTTGTCGTAGAGCAATTCTGAGTCTACCTATTAACCCTCCACCCACCATAGCAGATATGATTGAAGCCATGTGCCCAGAAAGCAGACTTGTACAGCGTACACGGCAAGAAACCAGGCAACCCAAGGACAGTGGCAGCAGTGACACCAGGAATGAATAAGCCACAGATGTCACCAGAACAGCTGCAGCACATCGTCTGTTTCCAGTGCAAGAGGCCAGGACATTTTGCAAGGAACTGTCCTCAAACCCAGCAACAAGGGAAACACTAGAAAGAAGCTCTAGCCAGTCAACCAAGAAACTAAAGTCTCAGCGCTTTTCTGTCAAGCGCAGAGACATAAAAATGACAGACCTGAAGCAGAAAAAAGACTCTATTTTAATGGGAAAAGGGGAGGAAAGGGAGCGCGCTGAGAGGCTGCAGAAATATAATTGTGAGGAACGTTTGCCTAATAAGGTCTGGCAACCGCAAAAGTGATTCAGTAAGTGATTTGTAACTTGTCATGAGGTGACTTTACCTTTAAGGTGGTTTTAAGAGCTAAGGAAGTTGAAGCTGCTGGTGGCTGATGAGAGTCTTTTCTTCTGACCAATTATCGGTCATTACTGGGAATTGACAGCAGTTTTGAGCATTGAAAAGGGAGATCAACTTGTGAACCCTACCTTAAGATGTAAAGTCAGAGCACTCTTGGGCTCTTTGTTTCCTGGCTGTGAAAGGTAACAGAGCTCCAGGCCTCCCGTTCTCTGCCCGGCCATGTGGCCGGGCGGGGGCTGGGCTGGACCCAGCGGCTCTCGGCCGGGAGATGGGGGCTTGCGGGGGGCTTTCCCCGGGCTCTGGCCAAGCCAAGCCGATCTCTGGCTCGGCTGCAGGTTTTGCTGTGACTAAATTTACTAGAGACTGCCGAGTGAAGAAAGAAAGAGGCTCTGAACCTGCGGCGGGCTAAGGCGGCGACTACACTTTCCAGAACAGCCATGAGGAATCTTCTATCAATGACAGCTCCAGCTCCTGCACTGACAGAAGTCACAGAACCATCTACAAAGCCTGGGCAAGATTTTAACCCTTTCATTACCCAGATGAGACTTGCAGATTAATCTTTTTATCCAGAGAGGGAAAAAGAGAGTGATCAACATGAAAAGAGACTTTATAAACTACCAGTGACAGAAAAGAAAAGAAGCTTCAGAAAAGGTAGAGAATAAGGAGGTGCTTTAATTAAGATGAAATATTTTTCTGTTCAAGTTATGGAGATGGACAATAAAGTCCTGAAAGAACTCCTTTAATTCATGATAGAGTATGTAGGGGGGAATAAAGTGTTCAAAGTGTAAATTTTGAGTAAAAAGTAGAGTAATTGTGGTACAGTGAAGTGCTGGAGGATTTGAAGCCTTAAGAGGCAATGAGAAAACTGTTTTCTAGTGAAGCTTACAGAGACAGATGAAGAAGACTTTTGCTTTTGAATAACTCGTCCTTAAAATGCCATCCCTAGACTCATGGCCCATACACACTTCAGAGTGATGTGAAATGGGAGGAGTGAGCTCTGATAACAGCAGTTCTGGGCAGCTGACATCAGGGCAATAGAAAACTATAACAGAAGTAGTTTTCTAGTGAGAAACTCCATAAATTAACAGAAAGAGACTTCTGTTTCTCTACAAAGACTGGTGAAAAAACTGTAGCAGGAATTGGGACTGTTCTAACCATCCAAGTTCCAAAGTTTTTGTCTCTGTGGTCATGTGAACAAGGGAATAGTGGGTAGTGGGGGATAAAAAAGGTTTTTCTGGAAGTTTATTCTGTTGTTCTTATTACTGTAGTTTGTGAATAAACGTTCTTTATTCCTTTTAAGTTTTATGCCTGTTTTGCTCTTGTTCTAATCCATATCTCACAGCAAGAAATAAGTAATTTTCTTAGTTACTGGTTTAAAACCACGACATAACTTCTAAAGCTTTTTGTTTCAGATCTGATCGTTGGACTGTCATTGGAGTAGACTTGCAGGATAATTCACAAGACCCGTCTGGACTGGATAGTAGGTATTTTGCTATTGGAGACACAGCACATTCACCAATAGAGATTGAGGTGGCTCCCATGACAATTAAGGGAGACCTAACACACCTCAGTCTCTTAGCTAGGTGCCCTCAACCACCTTTCTATGTAGACAAAGGGCAGGTAATAGCCCAGGTGATCCCTGTTCCAACAGAAATCCCAGTAGATGACAAAGCACCAGGAGTCTACTGGGCAGAAGTAGTGGGTGAAGACAAACCCATTATGGGATGGAACTTAACACATAAATCAGAACATCTCCATGTAGAAGGGTTAATTGATACTGGGGCAGATGTGACTATCATACCTGAAAAGGTGTGGCCCTCACATTGGGAACTGTAACCCATGGCAGGAAAAATACAGGGTGTTGGAGGAATGAAACTGGCTAAAATTGCTAAAGGTATCGTCCAGATTGAAGGTCCGGAGGGTAGGTTAGCCAGTGTCCGACCTTTTGTTATTGACTACAAGTGCCCGCTGTGGGGAAGAGACACCATGTCCCAGTGGGGAGTGAAATTATCAATTCCTGAGACACCTCTGGATTTTTGATGGAGGCCACTGTAGAGTGTCCGGTCCAAAAGTTATCTTGGTGTCCTGGTTTAGGGCAGATTTGGGAGAAAACCTCCAGTGGGGCTCCCCCAGGGAAGCAAACCCACGTGGCCCTTTTCTCCCACCCTCCAACCGGTTCGGGAAGAGATTTCTCTGAGAGAAGTGGAAAAAACCTGTTTATTTCACATCCACAGCACTACCCGGCACAAGAATGAACGATATCAAATTACAAAACCTCTTGCCGTTCAGAAGAGATGACAAACTTCAGAGGGTCTCTTTGCTGTGGGTGTTTGCTCTGTTATCAGTCTCTCTGGTGTTGGAAAATGCCGCTGCCCAGGCTGGGCTCCCGGTAGTCCACGGGTGAAAGCTCCCGGTGCTCCCTCGAGTCCCCAGTTCAGAGCAGGTTCGATTCGTTTCAGAAAAGGGGAAAGAAAACAGTCCAGGAAGACCTCTCTGCTCCGGCTAGCTGGAAAGCCAAAGCGATCTGTGTCTTGTTGTCTGTCTGTGTGGAAGTCAAAACTCCCGATGCGGGGGGAGCAAGTACAGTCTCTGATAACAGACTCGGTGCTTCTTTTCCACTCACTTTTACTCTTAGATGAAATTTTAAGAATACAAAACCTGTGTCTGGGTTAGGTGGATGAATGGGGATACAATTTAACCTCCTAATCAACCCAAGACACTTGGGTAGATAATAATCCAGTTTGAGTGAACCAGTGGCCTCTCAGCAGACAGAAACTTGGGGCGCCAGAAAAGTTAGTAGAACAATAATTGGCCAAATGACACATAGTAGAAACAATCAGCCCTTGGAATTCCCCGGTGTTTGTAATAAAAAAGCCAGGGAAGGATAAATGGCACCTCCTTCAGGATTTGAGAGAAAGAAACAAAAAAATAGAGGACATGGGGTCTCTTCAACCAGGTATGCCATCCCCAACTATGTTACCACAAAATTGGCTCCTAGCAGTACTGGATATTAAAGACTGGTTTTTTCAAATTCCCCTGGGCCCAGCTGATGCGCCAAGGTTTGCCTTTTCCATTCCCACAATTAACCGAGAAGCCCCAATGAAAGGGTACCACTGGACAGTTATTACCTCAGGGGATGAAAGCAAGCCCCTTCATCTGCCAGTGGTATGTGGGGTCTTTGCCGTCCTCAGTGCGTGCTGAAAAGAGAGATGCCATCATTTTGCATTACATGGACGATGTTTTGGTATGCTGTCCCAAACACAACATGCTGCAAGACACCCTTGACCTAGTGGTTAAAGTTTTAACCTCTGCTGGATTCCAATTGCAGGAAGACAAAGTTCAAAGGATGCCACCTTGGAAATACCTGGGCCTGGAAATTACCGCAAGGATGGTTGTTGCACAAAAATTGGAAATTATTGGTAATCCTAAAACTCTAGCAGATCTCCATTCCCTATGCGGGTCACTAAACCGGGTCAGACCCTGGCTAGGTCTCACCAATGAGGACCTGGGCCCCCTGCTCAATTTATTGAAAGGGGAGAGAGAGCTGCTGTCTCCCAGGGAGCTGACTCAAGAAGCAAAAATTGTGATTGAAAAGGCACAAAAGGCCTTGACAGAAAGACAGGCACATCGCTTCAAACCTGAGCTGCCTTTCAAATTTATTGTCCTGGGCAAATTGCCACACCTACCTGGGTTAATATTCCAGTGGGCCGAGTGGCAGAGAGATCCACTCTTAATAACAGAATGGGTTTTCCTCTCCCATCAATGACCCAAAACTATCACCAAGCCACAAGAGCTGATGGCTCAGCTGATTCAGTTGGCCAGGGTAAGGCTGCATGAACTGGCAGGTTGTGACTTTATGTGTATTCACCTCCCAGTCAGGCTCTTTGGAGAAGGCAAAAACTCCCCTGAGAGACTGACCAAAGAGATGTTTGAGCATCTGCTGCAGAGCAATGCTACCCTCCAGTTTGCTCTGGACAGCTCTAGTGGGCAAATTTCAGTTCATGCGCCAGCACACAAATTGTTTCATGAGGAATTCCACCTCATTCCTTGTGAGAAAAGGAGCCAAAGGCCACTCAAAGCTCTCACAGTGTTCACTGATGCATCTGGGACATCTCACAAGTCGGTGATGACTTGGAGAAATCCACAGACTCAGCTTTGGGAAGCTGATGTTGAGTTTGTAGAGGGGTCACCCCAGATAGCTGAACTGGCTGCGGCCATTAGAGCCTTTGAGAAGTTTTCAGAACCGATTAATTTGGTTACTGACTCAGCCTACGTAGCAGGAGTGGTGTCCAGAGTGGAGCAGGCAGTTCTCAAGGACATTGAGAACGAACATCTCTTTAGATTGCTTTCAAAACTGATTTATTTGGTTTCAAATCGAGAACAACCTTTCTATGTGATGCTTATAAAGTTGCATACCCCATTGCCAGGTGAAATCGCTGAGGGAAACCGGGAGGCTGATTCCCTTGCTGCCCCAGCTGAAAAGGCACGTCTCCCAGATGTGTTCCAACAGGCAAAGATAAGTCACCAGCGATACCATCAAAATGTGCCAGGACTGATTCATCAGCTCCAGCTGACACGGGGTCAGGCTAAAGCCATCGTGGCTACCTGTCCCAGTTGTCAGCTCCAGGCAGTGCCATCATTAGGCCTGGGGGTTAATCCCCGAGGAATTGAAAGCTGTGAAGTGTGGCCAACAGATATCACTGACATCCCCAGTTTTGGTCACCTTAAGTATGTACACGTGAGCATTGATACATACTCAGGAGCAGTGTATGCCTCTGCTCATGCAGGAGAAAAATCTGTACATGCCAAACAACACTTAGTACAGGCCTTTTCTGTATTGGGAATCCCTAAAGAAATTTAAACAGATAATGGCCCAGCGTATCAATCCAAGGAGTTCCTGGAATTTGTCCAGCAGTGGGGAGTGGAACATAAAACTGGCATCCCCCACTCCTCCACAGGTCAAGCTGTGATTGAGTGTGCACACCAGACGCTCAAACAAGTCCTAGCCAGGTAAGGTAGCGAGGCAGTGTGGATGTCTCCACAACAAAAACCCTGTAAAACTCTGTTTGCCATTAATTTCCTAAACTGCTCATTTGAAAACATGAAGCCTCCTGTGACTCGGCATTTTAACAGTGATGATCAGTTTTAATTGTCACAGCGTCCACCAGTTTTAATCAGGGACCCTGAAACTTGGCAAACCAAGGGCCCCTATGAACTTGTCACCTGGGGGCGTGGTTACACGTGTGTCTCCACCCCTGCCGGCCCCTGATGGATTCCTCAGAAACGGGTAAAACCTTTTGTTCCAAAGAATCCAGCCCCAGCAATAAGAGATGAGAAGCAAGTGGCTGTTGCTTCCAAGAGAAGACGCCACCGAAGAGAGCAAGAAGAAACCTTTTTAGCCTCTGACCTGCATGCTTTGGCAGTAAATATGTTTCCAAAAATGTCTGTTTCCTTGTTTTTAGAAATAACCTACCTCTCACTCAAATCCATGATGAGCCTTAACCCTGCTGTCATCCTGCTCGCACTGAGCAGCCTGACAGCGGCCTGGATCGTCACACAGCCACGCCAGAACATCTGGGTGACCCTGGCACAAACACTTCATCAAGAAAACATATGTCTATCTACTTGAGCAGCGAAAAATCCTATGTCTACCTGCCTGGTAGGAATTCCATTGCAGCATGATGAATTTACACATCGCTTTAATACACTGACTCCTGAAGCAGGTAATGAATTTCCACAGCACTCAAATAGAAGCAGAGTTTAAAAACCCCGTCAAAGAGTGGCTGCCACATTTTCCTAAGGCAAGCCAGGAACCCCAGGAGTTAGAGCTACTGGGTTCCTCTCCAGCATTACACTGTGTACACTTTAGGGTCAGTCTTCCAATTAATAAAGAAACCTTCCACAATATAGTACAATATTGAGAAGAATTCACAGCAAAAAGGTGGTGCCACGTCCTAAGCTACATCAAAAGTGCACTCCTCAGCTCATACACATCCCAAAAGCCTCCCCAAAGGACTGTTCCTCATTTGTGGGGATAGCGCATGGGCAGGAATTCCACCCTGTCTCCTCGGAGGGCTGTGTACCAGAGGGCGTCTATCACTGTTAGCACCCAATCAAACATTAATTGGCGAATGGACCAATAAAAATAATTTGACGAGGAAAATTCAGAAGAGAAGTGCTACAAATTTAGATGAGAATTGTGATTCGGAGATTTTTCATTGGTCCAAATCAAAAAGAATTGCTGCATCCATTTTCCTTCTTTGGGTGGCTGCAGCCAAGGCCCTAGGTGAATTGGGACACCTAGAATGCTGGGTGGTAAAACAAGCAAATTTAACATCTAGCGCCATAAGTGCCCTCCTAGAAGATGAGGAAGTTAGCAGGCAGGCAACACTCCAAAATGGTGCAGCGATAGACTTTCTCCTATTGCTCCACGGGCACGAGTGCCAGGAGTTGGAGGGTCTCTGCTGCATGAATCTGACATCGAAAGCTCCTAACATCCATGCCACACTCCAAGAGATGAAAAGCATGATCGGACAAGTCAAGCAAGAAGCAGATGACTGGTTTAATGGACTGTTTAAAAACTGGGGACTCTCGGGGTGGTGGGCTTCAGTAGTGAAAACTATTCTGTCACTGCTAGTCATTATTTTGCTAACGGAGTTTGGAGTTTTAAGCAGGATACTATACAAAAGCATAATTAAGCTGATCTCAGCTACCTCAGATGTCAACCATATAGAGCTGGTAGACCAGAGTAACCCTCACCAGCCTGCAAATGGTACTTGGTGGGCCACTTCAGGTCAGTAAGTCATATAAGCTCATTTCGTGAATTATATAGAACAAAATAGGGGGAGATGTGCTAGTGCACAATCCTGGGTGTGCTTTAGTTTCTGTGTAAACCCTCCCTGCAGCTGTGACGTGTTTTTCCCTTCCCCTCCCTGTCCCTGAAATGTTATCCCATTGCTTGGTGTTATATGTCTCCCCGCCCCTCTCCCAAGGTTTGAAAGTACCCGGGAAATATTTCCTCCCTCTCTTTTTTTCCTCCTGGATCCCAGCCTGAATAAACATCTGACGTTATGCCGGAGGGAAAAGCAGCTGTTTGGTCTTTATCTTGGTCATGAAGAGCCTCCCTGCCCTCCCCTCGACAGAGCTAGCCAGGATTAATCAGGAGGGACAAAGTGGGGCTACTTCACACCTGGCTCCCCCAAGTGTCCTCCAGACCCGCAAGTTCTTTCTAAATTCCCTCCCCAGACCCAAAACTGCCCTAAATGTTCCTCAGAAAAGTTTCCATGGGCCCCAAAGTGGCCCCTTTTACCCTGTCTGAGAAAATGACAAAAGTTAGGATCAAAAGACTAAAAATAGGACTAATTAGCATAAAGAGGGAGAAAGAGTGGTCAATTATTAATGAAGGGAATTGTGGTTGTTATGGATTATATTAATAAAAAAATCAAGATCCTTGTTCAATAAAAATAATTGGATTTATTTTAGCAAGCGGCAGCAAGCAAAACAGCGCTGGGCGGCCGGGGAATCACCGCTCCACCAACGGCTAGCGCCCCCCTCCCCAAACTTCAGAGCCCTTACAGTGTCTTCAGTTCCGGTTTCTGCGTCATCCGGGTTGATTCTGCTTCTGCGCGGCTTGTTGCTAGGTGGTCGTGTTTTGCTTTTCGGTGGTCGTGGGGAGGAAGATGCTCCTCTTCGTCACAGCATCGCCCTTGATCTGCAAGCCAAGCTCCATTTTTGGCTAAAATATTGGATACACAAGTTATGCTTCAAGCTCCATATCTGGCTAAGGTAATGAGTATACAAGTTATGCTCAACAACAGGATGTCCTTGGAGTTTCTGCCGGTTCTGCTTGGAACTTTTCAATTGCCAATATCTTGCTTAACCCTTTATTTTCTTGTTTTTACGAGCAAACTCCTTACATACTCATCACACCACCTGCTATTATAACTCAGTCCCCAGCCCCTCTGTTACCTCTGTCCACCCCGCAGCGGGCAGGCAGGCTGGGGAGGTAGTTTTAGCTTGCCAGACGAGGCCCTAAAAACGAGGCTCTTTCCCTATGCTGAGATGGCAGTTGCAGCTTTATTTCTTGGGATCCTTCAGGGTGAGATGGCAGAAGGGAAAGAGGAAGAGGTATGGACAGGCACTCCTTTTTCAGGACAGGGGAAGGGGCTGTGGGAATTTACACAAACAATAAGGGAACCTGGGGAGAACAAGATAAGGGAAAGAACTTACAAATCTACATTTTTAGGGGTACATTCTTTGGGTCATACCATTTTTCCTAACTGCATTACAACAAAAAGCCCAACAAAATTCTCTCAAATACACAAGAAATTCCAGAAATATCCCACAAAATTCCTGAAATCTTCTCAAAACCCTACCAAATTTCAGAAACATCAAAAAAAATCTTGACAAATTTCCACACAATCAAGGAAAAATTCATCAAAATTCTTCATATCTCCTCAAAATCCCTCAAAATCCACAAAAATCCCACAAAATTCAAGAAACATCCCACAAAATTCCCCCAAAATTCTCAAAACCCTAAAAAATGCCTGAAGCATCCCAAAAAACCTTGACAACTTTCCCCACAATCTAGGAAAAATCCCTCAAAATTCCTCAAGACAACTCAATATGCCTTAAAATTCCAGAAAAATCCTATGAAATTATAGAAACATCCCACAAAATATCAAGAACTTTCCACACAATCTAAGAAAAATCACTCTAAATTTTAGAAACATCCCAAATAATTACTGAAATTTTCTCAAAACCCTACCAAATTCCAGAAACATCCCACAAAATCTTGACAACTTTGAACAAAATCTAGGAAATATCCATCAAAATTCTTCATGTCTCCTCAAAATCCCACAAAATTCTACAAAAATCACACAAAATTCCAGAAACATCCCACAAAATTCCCAAAATCTTCTCAAAACCCTACCAAATTCCTGAAATAACCCACAAAATCTTGACAACTTTCCACACAATCTCGGAAAAATCCCACAATATTCTTCAAGTCAACTCATTGTCCTTCAAAATTCCAGAAACATTCTACAAAATCTTGAACAACCTTCCACGCAATCTAGGAAAAAACCCGCAAAATTCTTCATGTATCCTCAAAATCCTTCAAAGTTCTACAAAAACCCCACAAAATTCCAGAAACATCCAACAAAATTCAAAAAATTGTCACAAAACCCTACAGAATTCCTGAAACATCACACAAAATCTTGACAACTATCCATACAATCTCAGAAAAATCCATCAAAATTCTTCAACTTAACTCAATATCCCACAAAATTCCTAAAACATCCCTCAAAATTCCCAAAATCTTCTCAAAACCCTACCAAATTCCAAAAACATCCCATAAAATCTCTACAACTTTCCACACAATATAGGAAAAATCCATCAAAATTCTTCAAGCCAACTCAATATCCCATAAAATTCCAGAAACAACCCACAAAATTCCCCAAATCATCTCAAAATCCAATAGAATTCCTGAAACATGTCACAAAATCTTGACAACTTTCCACACAATTTAGGAAAAATTCCTCAAAATTTTTCATGTCTCCTCAAAATTCCCAAATAATTCCAGAAACATCCAACAAAATTCCCAAAATCTTCTCAAAACCCCACCAATATCTAGAAACCTCCTAGCAAATCTTGACAACATTCAACACACACTAGGAAAAATCTACCAAAATTCTTCAAGTCAACTCAATGTCCCTCAAAATTCCAGAAACATCCTATGAAATCTTGACAACTTTCCACACAATCTCAGAAAAATCCATCAAATTCCAATATGTCTCCTCAAAATTCCCAAAGAATTCCAGAAACGTCTGGCAAAATTCCCGAAATCTTCTCAAAACCCTTAAAAATTCCAGAAATATCCCACAAATTCTTCACAACTTTCCACAAAATCTAGGAAAAATCCCTCTAAATTCTTCATGTCTCCTTAAAATTCCCAAATAATTCCAAAAACATCCCACAAAATTCCCAAAATCTTCTCAAAACACAACCAAATTCCAAAAACAACCCCAAAAATCTTGAAAACTTTGAACAAACTCTAGGAAATATTCATCAAAATTCTTCATGTCTCCTCAAAATCCCAAACAATTCTACAAAAATCCCTCAAAATTCCTAAAACATCCCACAAAATTCTATGAATCTTCTCAAAACCCTACCAAATTCCGGTAATAACCCACAAAATCTTGACGACTTTCCACACAACCTAGGAAAAATCTCACAAAATTCTTCATGTCTCCTCAAAATTCCCAAATAATTCCAGAAATATCCGACAAAATTCCCGAAATCTTCTCAAAACCCTACCAGCTTCCAGAAACATCCCACAAAATCTTGACAACTTTCCACACAATCTTGTAAAAATCCATCAAAATTCTTCATGTCTCCACAATATCTACAAAAATTCCAAAAACACCCCATAAAATCCCCGAAATCTTCTCAAACCCCTACCAAATTCCAGAAACATCCCACAAAATTACATAAATCTTCTCAAAACCCTACCAAATTTTAGAAACATTCCACAAAATTCTCTAAATCTTCGCAAAACCCTTCGAAATTCCCGTCATAGCACACAAAATCTTGAGAACTTTCCACACAATCTAGGACAAATCCATCAAAATTCTTCTTGTCGCCTCAAAATCCAAAAAAATTCTAGAAAATTCCCACAAAATTCCCAAAATCTTCTCAGAACCCTACCAAATTCCAAAAACATTCCACAAAATTTGGACACCTTTCCACACAATTTAGGAAAAATCCCTCAAAATTCTTCATATCTCTTCAATATCCCCAAAAAATATTCCACAAAATTCCCGCAAAATTCCTGAAATATCCCACAAAATTCGCGAAATCTCCTCAAAACTCTTCGAAATTTCAGTAACATCCCACAAAATCTTGACAAATTTCCACACAATCTACGAAAAATCCGTCAAAACTCTTCATGTCTCCTCAAAAATCCCTCAAAATTCTAAAAAAACCCAAAGAAATTCTGGAAAAATCCCTCAAAAATTCCCAAAATCTTCTCAAAACCCTACCAAATTGTAGAAATATCCAACAAAATCTTGAAAACTTTCCACACAATCTCAGAAAAATCCATCAAAATTCTTCAGGTCTCCTCAAAATTCCCAAATAATTCCAGAAACATCCCACAAAATCCCCGAAATCTTCTCAAAACCCTAACAAATTCCTAAAACATCCCACAAAATCTTGAAAACTTTCCACACAATCTCAGAAAAATCCATCAAAATTCTTCGGCATAACTAAATATCCCAAAGAATTTCAGAAACATCCCGCAAAATTCCCAAAATCTTCTCAAAACCCTACCAAATTCCAGAAACTTCCTACAAAATCGAGAAAACTTTTCAACACAATCTAGGAAAAATCCCTCAAAATTCCTCAAGACAACTCAATATGCCTTAAAATTCCAGAAAAATCCTATGAAATTATAGAAACATCCCACAAAATATCAAGAACTTTCCACACAATCTAAGAAAAATCACTCTAAATTTTAGAAACATCCCAAATAATTACTGAAATTTTCTCAAAACCCTACCAAATTCCAGAAACATCCCACAAAATCTTGACAACTTTGAACAAAATCTAGGAAATATCCATCAAAATTCTTCATGTCTCCTCAAAATCCCACAAAATTCTACAAAAATCACACAAAATTCCAGAAACATCCCACAAAATTCCCAAAATCTTCTCAAAACCCTACCAAATTCCTGAAATAACCCACAAAATCTTGACAACTTTCCACACAATCTCAGAAAAATCCCTCAAATTCCAATGTGTCTCCTCAAAATTCCCAAATAATTCCAGATACATCGGACAAAATTCCCGAAATCTTCTCAAAACCCTACCAAATTCAAGAAACATCTCACAAGATCTTGACAACTTTCCACACAATCTCGGAAAAATCCCACAATATTCTTCAAGTCAACTCATTGTCCTTCAAAATTCCAGAAACATTCTACAAAATCTTGAACAACCTTCCACGCAATCTAGGAAAAAACCCGCAAAATTCTTCATGTATCCTCAAAATCCTTCAAAGTTCTACAAAAACCCCACAAAATTCCAGAAACATCCAACAAAATTCAAAAAATTGTCACAAAACCCTACAGAATTCCTGAAACATCACACAAAATCTTGACAACTATCCATACAATCTCAGAAAAATCCATCAAAATTCTTCAACTTAACTCAATATCCCACAAAATTCCTAAAACATCCCTCAAAATTCCCAAAATCTTCTCAAAACCCTACCAAATTCCAAAAACATCCCATAAAATCTCTACAACTTTCCACACAATATAGGAAAAATCCATCAAAATTCTTCAAGCCAACTCAATATCCCATAAAATTCCAGAAACAACCCACAAAATTCCCCAAATCATCTCAAAATCCAATAGAATTCCTGAAACATGTCACAAAATCTTGACAACTTTCCACACAATTTAGGAAAAATTCCTCAAAATTTTTCATGTCTCCTCAAAATTCCCAAATAATTCCAGAAACATCCAACAAAATTCCCAAAATCTTCTCAAAACCCCACCAATATCTAGAAACCTCCTAGCAAATCTTGACAACATTCAACACACACTAGGAAAAATCTACCAAAATTCTTCAAGTCAACTCAATGTCCCTCAAAATTCCAGAAACATCCTATGAAATCTTGACAACTTTCCACACAATCTCAGAAAAATCCATCAAATTCCAATATGTCTCCTCAAAATTCCCAAAGAATTCCAGAAACGTCTGGCAAAATTCCCGAAATCTTCTCAAAACCCTTAAAAATTCCAGAAATATCCCACAAATTCTTCACAACTTTCCACAAAATCTAGGAAAAATCCCTCTAAATTCTTCATGTCTCCTTAAAATTCCCAAATAATTCCAAAAACATCCCACAAAATTCCCAAAATCTTCTCAAAACACAACCAAATTCCAAAAACAACCCCAAAAATCTTGAAAACTTTGAACAAACTCTAGGAAATATTCATCAAAATTCTTCATGTCTCCTCAAAATCCCAAACAATTCTACAAAAATCCCTCAAAATTCCTAAAACATCCCACAAAATTCTATGAATCTTCTCAAAACCCTACCAAATTCCGGTAATAACCCACAAAATCTTGACGACTTTCCACACAACCTAGGAAAAATCTCACAAAATTCTTCATGTCTCCTCAAAATTCCCAAATAATTCCAGAAATATCCGACAAAATTCCCGAAATCTTCTCAAAACCCTACCAGCTTCCAGAAACATCCCACAAAATCTTGACAACTTTCCACACAATCTTGTAAAAATCCATCAAAATTCTTCATGTCTCCACAATATCTACAAAAATTCCAAAAACACCCCATAAAATCCCCGAAATCTTCTCAAACCCCTACCAAATTCCAGAAACATCCCACAAAATTACATAAATCTTCTCAAAACCCTACCAAATTTTAGAAACATTCCACAAAATTCTCTAAATCTTCGCAAAACCCTTCGAAATTCCCGTCATAGCACACAAAATCTTGAGAACTTTCCACACAATCTAGGACAAATCCATCAAAATTCTTCTTGTCGCCTCAAAATCCAAAAAAATTCTAGAAAATTCCCACAAAATTCCCAAAATCTTCTCAGAACCCTACCAAATTCCAAAAACATTCCACAAAATTTGGACACCTTTCCACACAATTTAGGAAAAATCCCTCAAAATTCTTCATATCTCTTCAATATCCCCAAAAAATATTCCACAAAATTCCCGCAAAATTCCTGAAATATCCCACAAAATTCGCGAAATCTCCTCAAAACTCTTCGAAATTTCAGTAACATCCCACAAAATCTTGACAAATTTCCACACAATCTACGAAAAATCCGTCAAAACTCTTCATGTCTCCTCAAAAATCCCTCAAAATTCTAAAAAAACCCAAAGAAATTCTGGAAAAATCCCTCAAAAATTCCCAAAATCTTCTCAAAACCCTACCAAATTGTAGAAATATCCAACAAAATCTTGAAAACTTTCCACACAATCTCAGAAAAATCCATCAAAATTCTTCAGGTCTCCTCAAAATTCCCAAATAATTCCAGAAACATCCCACAAAATCCCCGAAATCTTCTCAAAACCCTAACAAATTCCTAAAACATCCCACAAAATCTTGAAAACTTTCCACACAATCTCAGAAAAATCCATCAAAATTCTTCGGCATAACTAAATATCCCAAAGAATTTCAGAAACATCCCGCAAAATTCCCAAAATCTTCTCAAAACCCTACCAAATTCCAGAAACTTCCTACAAAATCGAGAAAACTTTTCAACACAATCTAGGAAAAATCACTCAAAATTCTTCATGTCTCTTCAAAATTAAACAAAAATCCCACAAAATTGCAGAATAATCCGACAAAATTCCCAAAATCTTCTCAAAACCCTACCAAATTACAGAAACATCCCACAAAATCTTGAGAACTTTCCGCACAATCTAGGGAAAATCCCTCAAAATTCTTCATGTCTCCTCAAAATTCAACAAAAATCCCACAAAATTCCAGAAATATCCCACAAAATTCTATGAATCTTCTCAAAACCCTACCAAATTCCAGAAATATGCAACAAAATCGTGTCAAGTTTACCCACAATCTAGGAAAAATCCATCAAAATTCTTCAAGTAAATTCAATATCCCACAAAATTCCAGAAACATCCCACAAAATTACAGAAATCTTCTCCAAACCATTCCAAATTCCAGAAACATCCCACAAAATCTTGACAACTTTCCACACAATCTCAGAAAAATCTATGAAAATTCTTCATGTCTCCTAAAAATCCAAAGAAATTCCACAAAAAATCCCAGAAAGTTTTTGAAACATCCCACAAAATTACAGAAATCTTATCCAAACCCTTCCATATTCCAGAAACATCCCACAAAATCTTGACAACTTTCCACAAAATCTCGGAAAAATCCCTCAAAATTTTTTATGTCTCCTCAAAATCCCTCAAAATTCCACAAAATTACATGAAATTCCAGAAAGATCCCACAAAATTCCTGAAATTTTCTCAAAACGCTACCAAATTCAAGAAACATCCCACAAAATCTTGACAACTTTCCGCACAATCTAGGAAAAATCCATCAAAATTCTTCATGTCTCCTCAAAATCCCTCAAAATTCCACAAAGATCCCACAAAATTCCAGAAACATCCCACAAAATTCCCAAAATTTTCTCAAAACCCTACCAAATTCCAGAAATATTGCACAAAATTCCAGAATCTACTCAAAACCCTACCAAATTTCAGAAACATCCCACAGAATTCCCAAAATCTTCTCAAAACTTTTCGAAATTCCAGTAACATCCTACAAAATCTTGAGAACTTTCCACAAAATATCGGAAAAAACCCTCAAAATTCTTCATGACCCCTCAATATCGCACAAAATTTCAAAAACCATCTCAAAACCCTACCAAATTCCAGAAACATCCCACAAAATCCCTACAATTTTCCACACAATCTAGGAAAAATCTCACAAAATTCCTTATGTCTACTCCATATCCAAAAAAATTCCACAAAATTCCCGAAACATCCCACAAAATTCCCAAAATTTTCTCAAAACCCTTCGAAATTCCAGTAACAGCCTGCAAAACCTTGACAACTTTCCACACAGTCTAGGAAAAATCCATCTAAATTCTTCATGTCTCCTCAAAATCCCTCAAAATTCCACAAAGATCCCACAAAATTCCAGAAACATCCCACAAAATTCCCAAAATCGTCTCAAAACCCTACCATATGAAATAAACATCCCACAAAATCTCGACAACTTTCCACACAATCTAGGAAAAATCTCACAAAATTCCTTATGTCTACTCCATATCCAAAAAAATTCCACAAAATTCCCGAAACATCCCACAAAATTGCCAAAATTTTCTCAAAACCCTTCGAAATTCCAGTAACATCCCGCAAAACCTTGACAACTTTCCACACAGTCTAGGAAAAATCAATCAAAATTTTTCATGTCTCATCATTATCCCTCAAAACTCCACAAAATTCCCACAAAATTCCAGAAACATCCCACAAAATTCGTGAAATCTTCTCAAAACCCTAACAAATTCCAGAAACATCCCACAAAATCTTGACAACTTTCCACATAATCTCAGAAAAATCCCTCAAAATTCTTCAGGTCGCTTCAAAATTCCTCAAAATTCCACAAAAATCCAACATAATTCCAGAAACATCCCACAAAATTTGTGAAATCTTCTCAAAACCCTACCATATTCTAGAAACATCCCACAAAATCTTGCGAACTTCCCACATAATCTCGGAAAAATCCCTCAAAATTCTTCAGGTCGCCTCAAAATTCCTCAAAATTCCACAAAAATCCCTCAAAATTCCAGATACATCCCACAAAATCTTGACAACTTCCCCCACAAATTAGGAAAAATGCATCCAAATTCATCAAGTCATGTCAATATTTCACAAAATTCTACAGAAATCCCACAGAATTCCAGAAACATCCCACAAAATCTCCACAAATTGACACAAAATAAGAAAAATCCCTCAAAATTGTTCAAGTCTCTTCAGTATCCCAGAACATTGCAAAGAAATGCCACTAAATTCCAGGTAAATCTTGCAAAATAATTAAAATTTTTTCAAATACCCACGAAAATCCCACAAAATTTCTCAAACATCCCACAAATTGTGATAAACCTTGTGAAAACGCAACAAAATTCCAGAAACATCACACAAAATTCCCAAAATCTTCTCAAAACTCTTCGAAATTCCAGAAACATCCCACAAAATCTCAACAACTTTCCACACAATCTCGGAAAAATCCATCAAAATGCCTTAAAATCCCACAAAAATATTCCACAAAATTCCTGAAACATCCCACAAAATCTTGAGAACTTTCCACACAGTCTAGGAAAAATCCATCAAAATTCTTCATGTCTCCTCAAAATCCCTCAAAATCCCACAGAGTTCCCACAAAATTCCAGAAACATCCCACAAAATTCTATGAATCTTCTCAAAACCCTACCAAATTCTAGAAACATCCCACAAAATCTCGACAACTTTCCACACAATCTAGGAAAAATCTCACAAAATTCATTATGTCTACTCCATATCCAAAAAAATTCCACAAAATTCCCGAAACATCCCACACAATTCACAAAATCCTCTCGAAACCCTAACAAATTCCAGAAACATCCCACAAAAATCTCGACAACTTTCCACACAATCTAGTAAAAATCCGTCAAAATTCTTCATGTCTCCTCAATATCCCACAAAATTCTTAAAACATCCCCCGAAATTCTCAAAATCTTCTCAAAACCCTACCAAATTCGAGAAACATCCCACAAAATCTTGACAACTTTCCACACAAACTAGGGAAAATCCATCAAAATTCTTCATGTCTAGTCAATATCCCCCAAAATTTTACAAAATTCCCCAAAAATTCCCAAAATCTTCTCAAAACCCTACCAGCTTCCAGAAACATCCCACAAAATCTTGACAACTTTCCACACAATCTAGGAAAAATCCATCAAGATGCCTTAAAATTCCAAAAAAGTCCCACAAAATTCCAGAAACATCACACAAAATCTTGACAATTTTCGACACAGTCTAGGAAAAATCCATCAAAATTCTTCATATCTCCTAAAAATCCAAAAATATTCCACAAAAAATTCCCACAAAATTCCAGAAACATCCCACAAAATCTTGACAACTTTCCACATAATCTCTGAAAAATCCCTCAAAATTCTTCAGGTTGCCTCAAAATCCCTGAAAATTCCACAAAATTACATGACATTCCAGAAAGATCCCACAAAATTCTCGAAATTTTCTCAAAACGCTACCAAATTCAAGAAACATCCCACAAAATCTTGACAATTTTCCACACAGTCTAGGAAAACGCCATCAAAATTCTTCATGTCTCTTCAAAATCCCTCAAAATTCCACAAAGATCCCACAAAATTCCAGAAACATCCCACAAAATTCCCAAAATCTTCTCAAAACCCTACCATATTAAATAAACATCCCACAAAATCTCGACAACTTTCCACACAATCTAGGAAAAATCTCACAAAATTCCTTATGTCTACTCCATATCCAAAAAAATTCCACAAAATTCCCGAAACATCCCACTAAATTCCCAAAATTTTCTCAAAACCCTTCGAAATTCCAGTAACATCCCGCAAAACCTTGACAACTTTCCACACAGTCTCGGAAAAATCAATCTAAATTCTTCATGTCTCATCAAAATCCCTCAAAATTCCACAAAGATCCCAAAAAATTCAAGAAACATCCCACAAAATTCTATGAATCGTCTCAAAACCCTACCATATTAAATAAACATCCCACAAAATCCCTACAATTTTCCACACAATCTAGGAAAAATCTCACAAAATTCCTTATGTCTTCTCCATATCCAAAAAAATTCCACAAAATTCCCGAAACATCCCACAAAATTGCCAAAATTTTCTCAAAACCCTTCGAAATTCCAGTAACATCCCGCAAAACCTTGACAACCTTCTACACAGTCTAGGAAAAATCAATCAAAATTCTTCATGTCTCATCATTATCCCTCAAAACTCCACAAAATTCCCACAAAATTCCAGAAACATCCCACAAAATTCCCAAAATCTTCTCAAAACCCTACCATATTCTAGAAACATCCCACAAAATCTTGCGAACTTCCCACATAATCTCGGAAAAATCCCTCAAAATTCTTCAGGTCGCCTCAAAATTCCTCAAAATTCCACAAAAATCCCTCAAAATTCCAGATACATCCCACAAAATCTTGACAACTTCCCCCACAAATTAGGAAAAATGCATCCAAATTCATCAAGTCATGTCAATATTTCACAAAATTCTACAGAAATCCCATAGAATTCCAGAAACATCCCACAAAATCTCCACAAATTGACACAAAATAAGAAAAATCCCTCAAAATTGTTCAAGTCTCCTCAGTATCCCAGAACATTGCAAAGAAATGCCACTAAATTCCAGGTAAATCTTGCAAAATAATTAAAATTTTTTCAAATACCCACGAAAATCCCACAAAATTTCGCAAACATCCCACAAATTGTGATAAACCTTGTGAAAACGCAACAAAATTCCAGAAACATCACACAAAATTCCCAAAATCTTCTCAAAACTCTTCGAAATTCCAGAAACATCCCACAAAATCTCAACAACTTTCCACACAATCTCGGAAAAATCCATCAAAATGCCTTAAAATCCCACAAAAATAACACAAAATTCCTGAAACATCCCACAAAATCTTGAGAACTTTCCACACAGTCTAGGAAAAATCCATCAAAATTCTTCATGTCTCCTCAAAATCCCCCAAAATTCCACAGAGTTCCCACAAAATTCCAGAAACATCCCACAAAATTCTATGAATCTTCTCAAAACCCTACCAAATTCTAGAAACATCCCACAAAATCTCTACAACTTTCCACACAATCTAGGAAAAATCTCACAAAATTCATTATGTCTACTCCATATCCAAAAAAATTCCACAAAATTCCCGAAACATCCCACACAATTCACAAAATCCTCTCGAAACCCTAACAAATTCCAGAAACATCCCACAAAATCTCGACAACTTTCCACACAATCTAGTAAAAATCCGTCAAAATTCTTCATGTCTCCTCAATATCCCACAAAATTCCTAAAACATCCACCTAAATTCTCAAAATCTTCTCAAAACCCTACCAAATTCGAGAAACATCCCACAAAATCTTGACAATTTTCCACACAAACTAGGGAAAATCCATCAAAATTCTTCATGTCTCCACAATATCTACAAAAATTCCAAAAACAACCCATAAAATCCCCGAAATCTTCTCAAACCCCTACCAAATTCCAGAATCATCCCACAAAATTCCACAAATCTTCTCAAAACCCTACCAAATTTTAGAAACATCCCACAAAATTCTCTAAATCTTCTCAAAACTCTTCGAAATTCACGTAATAGCCCACAAAATTTTGAGAACTTTCCACACAATCTAGGAAAAATCCATCAAAATTCTTCTTGTCTCCTCAAAATCCGCCAAATTCCACAAAAATCACACAAAATTCCCAAAATCTTCTCAAAACCGTACCAAACTCCAGCAACATCCAAGAAAATTCCAAAACTCTTCTCAAAACCCTTCGAAATTATAGTAACATCCCACAAAATCTCTATAACTGTCCTCACAATCTCGGAAAAATCCCTCAAAATTCTTCATGTCTCCTCAATATCTCAAAAAATTCCAGAAACATCCCACAAAATCCCCGAAATCTTCTGAAAACCCTACCAAATTACAGAAACATCTCTCAAAATTCTCTAAATCTTGTCTAAACCCTACCAAATTCCAGAAACATCCCACAAAATCTTCAGAACTTTTCACACTCTTTTGGAAATATCCCTCAAAATTCTTCACGTGTCCTCAATATCCCTCAAAATTCCCAAAAATTCCCACAAAACTCTTGAAACGTCCCACAAAATTCCTAAAATCTTCTCAGAACCCTACCAAATTCCAAAAACATTCCACAAAATTTGGACACCTTTCCACACAATTTAGGAAAAATCCCTCAAAATTCTTCATATCTCTTCAATATCCCCAAAAAATATTCCCGCAAAATTCCCGAAACATCCCACAAAAATAGCGAAATCTTCTCAAAACTCTTCGAAATTTCAGTAACATCCCACAAAATCTTGACGAATTTCCACACAATCTACGAAAAATCCGTCAAAACTCTTCATGTCTCCTCAAAAATCCCTCAAAATTCTAAAAAAACCCAAAGAAATTCTGGAAAAATCCCTCAAAAATTCCCAAAATCTTCTCAAAACCCTACCAAATTGTAGAAATATCCCACAAAATCTTGAAAACTTTCCACACAATCTAGGAAAAATCCATCAAAATTCTTCAGGTCTCCTCAAAATTCCCAAATAATTCCAGAAACATCCCACAAAATCCCCGAAATCTTCTCAAAACCCTACCAAATTCCAGAAACTTCCTACAGAAACGAGAAAACTTTTCAACACAATCTAGGAAAAATCACTCAAAATTCTTCATGTCTCTTCAAAATTAAACAAAAATTCCACAAAATTGCAGAAAAATCCGACAAAATTCCTGAAATCTTCTCAAAACCCTACCAAATTCCAGGAATATGCAACAAAATCGTGTCAAGTTTACCCACAATCTCGGAAAAATCAATCAAAATTCTTCAAGTAAATTCAATATCCCACAAAAATCCAGAAACATCAAACAAAATTCTTGAAATCTTTCCAAAACCCTACCAAATTCCAGAAACATCCCACAAAATATTGACAAATTTCCACACAATATCGGAAAAATCCATCAAAATTCTTCAAGTCCCCTCAACATCCCACAAAATTCTAGAAAATCACACAAAATTCCAGAAACGTCCCACAAAATTACAGAAATCTTCTCCAAACCCTACCAAATTCCAGAAACATCCCGCAAAATCTTGACAACTTTCCACACAATCTCAGAAAAATCCATCAAAACTCCAATTACACAGGCCTATTTAACATTTGATCCATCAAAATCAGTCCTTTGCTTTGTATTTTGGAAACTTGTTCATCTTGGGGAATTTGCCATCTTCTCAGGGCATTGAAGGTCAATCAAATGCTGCAGGTTTCATTCTTCCTTTAATATGGTCTGTGTGCTGGGGTTTGACTCTTAAGCAGAGCTAATTGTTTATTTTGCAGCCTAGCAGTTCTACTGTGGGGCTGTGGGCAGGTCAATTCACTTGAGAACGATGGGTAAATCAGCTCCTGGGAAGCTGTGCACTGCCTGGCCCCGATGCTTCAGCATGCTTGAGGTCAGCTTGGCTGTCTCCGACTGTCTAATAATAATGCAGAATAGTAGAATTAAGTATTCATTTTAATTGCTGATCAATAAGATGTGTTTTCATCTAAATCTGCGTGCTAGTTTCTAAACCACTACAGTCTATTTCATCAATGACCTTCTTGATTTTTGCTTTCTAGTTTCTGCCGATCTTATTTTCTCGCCTGTCCCTGGGAGAGGAAGGGATGATGGCTGGAGGTTTGGCAGTCAGCGAGGGCCTGGCCACCACTAGAGTTCTGGACTCTCAGCCTTGGAGATGTGATCAGGAATCTGCTGTTAGTTCCCAGTTTTGTATTGCAAAGACTGACCATGCTGCCAGCACTGTGTTTTATGAGTGAATTTTCATTTGGTCAAACTCCAAAGCAGCCTTAATTTTAAGGTGGAATTCTTTGTGGATGAGGCTGTGAAGAATATGGTGTTTATACTCCCATCCTACCGGCAGTACAGTAGAACAACTCCTAACGGATTTGGTAATAAAGACCTAGTTTTTCTTCACTAAACCTGCCCTAGCAAAATTCATAAGCTGGTGATAGCTATCTCTGGAGTGGAAAATCTTTATTGAGTTTATGGACAATTTAATATACTTTGTCAAGCTTTGCTGCTTAGTTTCTGTTTATCCAGAGACACCTGGGGCTACTTTTGCTTCCTAAGGGATTAAACTAGCAAGCACTTAGAATCAGATTTTGGGAAGATGGGTGCAGGAGACTTGGTAATTCACTTTAGAAAAATATAATAATGATGAACACTTCAGATGGAAATGATAGTATTTGACATAATATGTGAAATGCTTTTAAGTTATTTTTTAGTTTTTCTTTAATTTTTAATCCTGGATAAATTAAATGAGGCTTTTGGGGAAAGCATGAGCTGGATTTATATTGTATTTATATTGCCCCGCCGTCACCGAGGACAGGGCTGTCCAAAGAAGTTGATGCAGCTGCTGAGGCAGAACCGTGACCTGATGCAGCTGCACCTTCGTTACTGCTCTCAGCCGAGGCCAAGAACCAAGTCAGCGGCAAAAGTGGGCATTGGGAGGAGACTCCGCATCTCCCCTCAGTTCTGACCTCCAGAGCGTCAAATCAGCTCTTTGACTCACAGCTCACCACAGACCTCGAAACAGGAGGCAAAGATCTACACCAGTTGGCCTTTCACAACTTCTCACCCATCTATTACCTTTCTGTGGCCAGCTTCAGAAAATGGGGGGGAAGCCATTCCAAAGAACACGACCAAGGAAATCACACAGCACTCGGGACTTTTTCCAGACATCAAATTTTTAATGGATGATGTGAAGTATCACAGAAGCAATTCCTGTCCACAGAAAAAAAGATTTCAAATGTTTTTGTCTCAAAGACAATCACTGGATGTTGAAAATTTCTGCTGCTGAAAGTTACATTAGGTCCTCAACACTGAGCAATCAATATCCCCACAATCTAAACTGTGAAATTACCACCTCGGCAAGGAGAAAATTTTCAGGATTTGCAACTCATCTCAAAACTTCAGTAGAACTGAACCAGCAGAATTTCCCTGAGATGCCATTGTGTTCTGGAACCCCTCAAATACTCACTAAAACAGACTTTACTTTCAGTAGGACAGCTGTTGATGAAAATCTGCGGTAAAACCTATGGGAAGTGGCCATGTGCATGCATCTTCCTTCCCACAGCAGGCACAATGAAATCCTCCTTTGAATGGCCTCAAAGTTGAGCAGCACTCATTGGCACAGCCTCTTCTCCCACAGACAGGCCAGTGAGCAACACGGCAGCGCCAGCCAGATGGGCAAGGACAAGAGAGAGCAGATGCCAACAAGGCTTTGAAGCTGTGCCAAGGGAGGTTTACGCTGGGCGTTGGCAAGAACTTGTGCCCAGAAAGGGCCATTAGATCCTGCAATGGCCTGACAGGGGGCTGCTGGAGTCATCCTTGTGGCAGGTGGGCAAGGCAAGCCAGGCCGCAGCGCTCGGGCCCCGCTCTGCTGGCCATGGTTGCCGCCATGGCTCACAGGTTGGACTCAACATTCTCTCAGGGCTCTCTGAGGCCAGGGCGTTCTGTGCTTCTGTGACATCACAGCCTCTGGCGACGGCACGGTGCCTGGCAACTGTCGCCAGCTGTTGCTGCGCCCCAGAGCCCAGGCAGACCTGCTTGCAGAGAGACGTCCAGAGCCTCTGTGCTGCCGGCAGAACTCTATGGCTGCTCACGGCTCTTCCTCGCTGCTGCAGCTTTACGTGCTGCTGCTCTTGGCCCATCCCCTCGACCCTTCCAGCAAACTCGAGCAGAGCACGGATGCCTCTCCTATGCTTCCGGAGGATTTCTACCCGGAGAAGACGGACCCTGAGCAGATCCTGTGGGTGTCCTGGGCAGTCCTGCTGGTTGGCGTGCTCATCATAGGCATGGCCATGGGATGGGCCCTTGAGAGAAGATTTCAGAGATGCTGGGGAGAGGTGAGGCGGGGCTGGGGGGTCAGGGAGGCGGGATGGGGCAGACCTTGAGGGCCTCTTGGGCACCCTTTGGCCAATGCCCTGCGGCAGAAGGGGCCGGAGCTCCTGGCTGGGGAATCCGGCCCAGGGGCTGAGCCCCATGGACAGCACCAAGCAGAGGCGGCCAGAGCTCTGCATGCTGCAGCCTCTTCCCCGGGGCAGCCCAGCCCAACTGAGCCCGAGTCTCTGTCTCCGAGGCCAAAGGCAGCCCCACTTTGTGGGTGCCGGCCCCGCTCTGCCCCTCTGCCTCTTCCATGGGGATCCCTGCGCTTTGCCTTGCAGCGGAATCTCCGGAGCCCTTCAGGCCGTGCAGGGCCCCACCGCCATCGAAGACACGGCTGTCCAAAGAAGTTGATGCAGCTGCTGAGGCACAACCGTGACTTGATGCGGTTGTGCCTTCGCTCTCAGCCGAGACCAACCACCAAGACGGCGGCAAAAGAGGGCATTGGCAGGAGACTCCGCACCTCCCCGCAGCTCTGACCTCCAGCGTGGCACTCCGAATTCAGAACCTTACGGGGAATGTGTGACCAGTGCCCAGCCCAGGCACTGCGACGTTCCCCATCTTAGAAGTTAGCCACACCCCTATTGTTAGTTGTAGGATTCCCCACCACGTTTCCCCCAAGAAGTTGACCTTTCCCTTAGTGTTCAGTTCTAAACAGTTGAAGTATTGAAGTATTTTAGGCTTAAGATTCTTACCCCATAGTCTTCAAGTAACATTGTAGTGTAGATTTTAGAAGTAGTCAAGTGAATAAAGTTCACGTTTTCTACACGTTGCTGTGTCATTTTCTTGATGTTGCACCTGAGACCTGGGGACTCCTTGAGAGATGGGTTTGTATGGCAGCTCCAGACTGCCTGCAATGGAGAGCCCGAGTGCCCCAGCAGGGTTTGCAAGAGTATGGAGGGCAGCGGGAAAGAAGAAGGTGACCAATATTCACCTGCCTCCACCTTCCAAGGAAGCTTGGAGTCAAACCCTGTCTGCACGTCAGGGGGGACCCTAAAGGCCCCGGCAGGCATCAGGATGGCCCCAGGACGGGGGGCTCGCAGGACTCTGGTGCACCATGAAAGGAGCAGGATCATCCCTGGAATGCTGGGAGAGAAATGCAGAGACGTCTCCCCTGGGATCCAGGCAAGGGCTGAATTCAGGCAGGCAATTAGATCCACAGGCTGCCTGGGCTATGGCAGCTATCAGTCCTGCTTCATAGATTTCTGGGGGGAGTTTATCTATATAGATCTGTATTTAGTTCTTTCTATTTATCCTGTTGACCCTCCAAATAGGATTAGATTTCATTTGCCTACAAAACATCCGTTTTTTGATTTGTAGGAATCAACCATCTGTGCTCCCAGTTTCAATGACTTCTCTCAAATTCATTCTGCATCTTGCTCCTTTACAGCACCATCAAATACCTCTGTTAAATAAAAAGAGTATCAGTGGAAGGACGACAATCTTGTTGCTTTCTGAAGAAAGTTAACTTTGATGACATATCTACTTTTAAAAATCCCATAGGAATAAAACTTACAGATCAGCTTTAGAATTTCAGAAGCTGGTTCCTCAACTCTTCCACACCACTTTACTTTTTGGGGACATTCAGCAGCAATAGCAAACAAGCACAGCAAAGAAATGGAAGAAGAAATGCAGATCATCAGCAGCAGACCACCTAGCAAAATCCATTTTAAATACAGCTCCAAGTTCTCGAAGAGCAAGTTTGAAGTGTAAATGGAGACACTCATACCAAATTACTACCAGTTGGTACTTTTGACATTTCCACTGGCTTTCCTCTTCACTTTTTTATCTCTCACCTAAGGGAAGAGAAAAAAACCCAAACAAACACAACCTTTCAGGCAGAGAAAAGATGTGGTTGCTCTTGAAGAAAGCATTTGATTCTGCCTGTAGAAGAACCTGTTGGGAAAAATAGTAGCTTTTAGCAAAATGCCACTGTGCTCTTGCACTTGTTCTACCCCTGTGAGAAAGAACAGGCACGTCTGTAAGGCTCCTGCAGCTCACCCTGGCTGAGGGTCATTGACCACTTATCACTGCAGGGGTCACTGGCAATAACGATGGTGGAAAATGTGGAGGGAGCTGGATAAATAAATGCTTGCCATTGCCTTAGCAGAAAAAAACCCCATCAAAAACAACCCACCCTCAAAACAAAGCAATGAAAATAGTTTGCCTCTGAATGAAAAGAACTTCAATTAACCATATGATGTCTGCTTTTGGTTCAGCATTCATCAATCTGAATTTGAATATGCATAGGGTAATTCAAGGTAACTGAAGCTTAAAGATCATGTCTATTTACTTGTGCATAGCCTATACTGAAGCACATTAAAAAACCGTGTTTTGCTTCAAATCTGCGCGGTATTAACTTCATTCCCTCTTATACTCACTAGGTAATTAAATACATGAAGAAACAGATTTTTTTTTTTTTTTATTAAGAATGCATTATAAATTAGGAAGGCATGGCTTTATCAGTGTCTGCTAATACCAACATTACTCAGCTAAGTTGAAAGTATTAACACAAGAACTTGATGACAGAAGCAATGTTCATCAGAGCCTCAACAATAAAGTTGCAGTTCCAAGTTTTTCAGATGTCCTACACTTGCTAAGGCATCTCCAGAAAGAAGAGTCACCAGAAAATAGCAGAGGAAATTTGAAACCCATTTCTCTTTTGGTTTTTTTTTTTTTCAGGACTTTCTTGTGGGCAACAGAGAACTCCTAATATATGGAATGAAATGCAGTTTTTATGCCAGAGTCATGAGTCATCCCCTCAGTTCCAACCTGATCCAGTGGTCACTTGAATCTTGGAAAGGGTCAAATCAGCAATATGAAATTTCAATTGCATTCATGAAAGTAGCTCTTTTTTCTCCATTCCCCTCCCTCTCCCAAATATATCAACACCAAGTGAGAAAGGCTCGATTTGAAAGATAATTATTACAGAATTAAACATGGACATAGCTAGTTTGCTACAAGTTCCAGCAGATAGAGAAACGAGAGCAGAATCAGAGGTTATCAAACTCAATATAAAATCCAGCTCATGCTTTCCCCAAAAGCCTCATTTAATTTATCCAGGATTAAAAATTAAAGAAAAATGAAAAAATCATATAAAAGCATTTCACATAGTATGTCAAATACTATCATTTCCATCTGAAGTGTTCATCATTATTATGTTTTTCTGAAGTGAATTACCAAGTCTCCTGCACCCATCTTCCCAAAATCTGATTCTAAGTGCTTGCTAGTTTAATCCCTTAGGAAGCAAAGGTAGCCCCAAGTGTCTCTGGACAAACAGAAACTAAACAACAAAGCTTGACAACATATATTAAATTGTCAATAAACTCAATAAAGATTTTCCACACCAGAGATAGCTATCACCAGCTTATGAATTTTGCTAGGGCAGGTTTAGTGAAGAAAAACTAGGTCTTTATTACCAAATCCGTTAGGAGTTGTTCTACTGTACTGCCAGTAGGATGGGAGTATAAACACCATATTCTTCACAGCCTCATCCACAAAGAATTCCACCTTAAAATTAAGGCTGCTTTGGAGTTTGACCAAATGAAAATTCACTCATAAAACAGTGCTGGCAGCATGGTCAGTCTTTGCAATACAAAACTGGGAACTAAGAGCAGATTCCTGATCACATCTCCAAGGCTGAGAGTCCAGAACTGTAGTGGTGGCCAGGCCCTCGCTGACTGCCAAACCTCCAGCCATCATCCCTTCCTCTCCCAGGGACAGGCGAGAAAATAAGATCGGCAGAATCTAGAAAGCTTAAGCTAAAATCAAGAAGGTCATTGATGAAACAGACTGTAGTGGTTTAGAAACTAGCACGCAGATTTAGATGAAAACAAATCTTATTGATCAGCAATTAAAATGAATACTTAATTCTATTATTCTGCATATTATTAGACAGTCGGAGACAGCCAAGCTGACCTCAAGCATGCTGAAGCATCGGGGCCAGGCAGTGCACAGCTTCCCAGGAGCTGATTTACCCATCGTTCTCAAGTGAATTGACCTGCCCACAGCCCCACAGTAGAACTGCTAGGCTGCAAAATAAACAATTAGCTCTGCTTAAGAGTCAAACTCCAGCACATAGACCATATTAAAGGAAGAATGAAACCTGCAGCATTTGATGGACCTTCAATACCCTGAGGAGATGACAAATACCCCAAGATGAACAAGTTTCCAAAACACAAATCAAAGGACTGATTTTGATGGATCAAATGTTAAATAGGCCTGTGAAGTTGGAGTTGTTAGGTTGCACATGAAAGAAGGGAAAAAAACCACACCCCAACCCTCAAATGCAATTTTAGATCCCTCTTGGAAAATTTGCTTTAAAAAGAGAGGAATAGATACAATCTTCCCCTCACCTGGAGATTTTAATGAATTCAAGCGAGAAAAGAACCTCTTTTGACACCAACCATCCTTAGTAGCAACATTTTGCAGCACGCAATTTGCAAAAGTTAACCTGCCAGGCAATAATACAGAAAAGAAAAATGAAAAGGAGGGCAAGGAAAATCATCTTCTGCTGAAACTGCTCTTCTACAAAAACAAAGTGATATTAAGATTCAGCCCGTGAAGAACACATACCTCAACCATGAGAGAAAAAACACAATTCTTAAAAATTTCTTTGCTACATTAGAGATAGATAATTGACTACAAATCAGGTGTTCAGTACTTGTTGCTTGTTCAGTACTCAGACATCATAATTACTACCACAATATTAGAAGAACAATCCGATAGACATATCCCAGGGATGCATTTTAATTCATTTGCTGGTGCCAGCCATGCTGTGCTTTGGTTCTATCCATCCATCCTGCTGCAAAAAGGTTCAATTGTGTTTTCACCAGCTGAGACAAATCAGCTCTTTGACTCACAGCTCACCACAGACCTCGAAACAGGAGGCAAAGATCTACACCAGTTGGCCTTTCACAACTTCTCACCCATCTATTACCTTTCTGTGGCCAGCTTCAGAAAATGGGGGGGAAGCCATTCCAAAGAACACGACCAAGGAAATCACACAGCACTCGGGACTTTTTCCAGACATCAAATTTTTAATGGATGATGTGAAGTATCACAGAAGCAATTCCTGTCCACAGAAAAAAAGATTTCAAATGTTTTTGTCTCAAAGACAATCACTGGATGTTGAAAATTTCTGCTGCTGAAAGTTACATTAGGTCCTCAACACTGAGCAATCAATATCCCCACAATCTAAACTGTGAAATTACCACCTCGGCAAGGAGAAAATTTTCAGGATTTGCAACTCATCTCAAAACTTCAGTAGAACTGAACCAGCAGAATTTCCCTGAGATGCCATTGTGTTCTGGAACCCCTCAAATACTCACTAAAACAGACTTTACTTTCAGTAGGACAGCTGTTGATGAAAATCTGCGGTAAAACCTATGGGAAGTGGCCATGTGCATGCATCTTCCTTCCCACAGCAGGCACAATGAAATCCTCCTTTGAATGGCCTCAAAGTTGAGCAGCACTCATTGGCACAGCCTCTTCTCCCACAGACAGGCCAGTGAGCAACACGGCAGCGCCAGCCAGATGGGCAAGGACAAGAGAGAGCAGATGCCAACAAGGCTTTGAAGCTGTGCCAAGGGAGGTTTACGCTGGGCGTTGGCAAGAACTTGTGCCCAGAAAGGGCCATTAGATCCTGCAATGGCCTGACAGGGGGCTGCTGGAGTCATCCTTGTGGCAGGTGGGCAAGGCAAGCCAGGCCGCAGCGCTCGGGCCCCGCTCTGCTGGCCATGCTTGCCGCCATGGCTCACAGGTTGGACTCAACATTCTCTCAGGGCTCTCTGAGGCCAGGGCGTTCTGTGCTTCTGTGACATCACAGCCTCTGGCGATGGCACGGTGCCTGGCAACTGTCGCCAGCTGTTGCTGCGCCCCAGAGCCCAGGCAGACCTGCTTGCAGAGAGACGCCCAGAGCCTCTGTGCTGCCGGCAGAGCTCTATGGCTGCTCACGGCTCTTCCTCGCTGCTGCAGCTTTACGTGCTGCTGCTCTTGGCCCATCCCCTCGACCCTTCCAGCAAACTCGAGCAGAGCACGGATGCCTCTCCTATGCTTCCGGAGGATTTCTACCCGGAGGAGATGGACCCTGAGCAGATCCTGTGGGTGTCCTGGGCAGTCCTGCTGGTCGGCGTGCTCATCATAGGCATGGCCATGGGATGGGCCCTTGAGAGAAGATTTCAGAGATGCTGGGGAGAGGTGAGGCAGGGCTGGGGGGTCAGGGAGGCGGGATGGGGCAGACCTTGAGGGCCTCTTGGGCACCCTTTGGCCAATGCCCTGCGGCAGAAGGGGCCTGAGCTCCTGGCTGGGGAATCCGGCCCAGGGGCTGAGCCCCATGGACAGCACCAAGCAGAGGCGGCCAGAGCTCTGCATGCTGCAGCCTCTTCCCCGGGGCAGCCCAGCCCAACTGAGCCCGAGTCTCTGTCTCCGAGGCCAAAGGCAGCCCCACTTTGTGGGTGCCGGCCCCGCTCTGCCCCTCTGCCTCTTCCATGGGGATCCCTGCGCTTTGCCTTGCAGCGGAATCTCCGGAGCCCTTCAGGCCGTGCAGGGCCCCGCCGCCATCGAAGACACGGCTGTCCAAAGAAGTTGATGCAGCTGCTGAGGCACAACCGTGACTTGATGCGGTTGTGCCTTCGCTCTCAGCCGAGACCAACAACCAAGACGGCGGCAAAAGAGGGCATTGGCAGGAGACTCCGCACCTCCCCGCAGCTCTGACCTCCAGCGCGGCACTCTGTCTTCAGAACATTACGGGGAATGTGTGACCAGTGCCCAGCCCAGGCACTGCGACGTTCCCCATCTTAGAAGTTAGCCACACCCCTATTGTTAGTTGTAGTTTTCCCCACCACGTTTCCCCCAAGAAGTTGACCTTTCCCTTAGTGTTCAGTTCTAAACAGTTGAAGTATTGAAGTATTTTAGGCTTAAGATTCTTACCCCATAGTCTTCAAGTAACGTTGTAGTGTAGATTTTAGAAGTAGTCAAGTGAATAAAGTTCACGTTTTCTACACATTGCTGTGTCATTTTCTTGATGTTGCACCTGAGACCTGGGGACTCCTTGAGAGATGGGTTTGCATGGCAGCTCCAGACTGCCTGCAATGGAGAGCCCGAGTGCCCCAGCAGGGTTTGCAAGAGTATGGAGGGCAGCGGGAAAGAAGAAGGTGGCCAATATTCACCTGCCTCCACCTTCCAAGGAAGCTTGGAGTCAAACCCTCTCTGCACGTCAGGGGGACCCTAAAGGCCCCGGCAGGCATCAGGATGGCCCCAGGACGGGGGGCTCGCAGGACTCTGGGGCACCATGAAAGGAGCAGGATCATCCCTGGAATGCTGGGAGAGAAATGCAGAGACGTCTCCCCTGGGATCCAGGCAAGGGCTGAATTCAGGCAGGCAATTAGATCCACAGGCTGCCTGGGCTATGGCAGCTATCAGTCCTGCTTCATAGATTTCTGGGGGGAGTTTATCTATATAGATCTGTATTTAGTTCTTTCTATTTATCCTGTTGACCCTCCAAATAGGATTAGATTTCATTTGCCTACAAAACATCCGTTTTTTGATTTGTAGGAATCAACCATCTGTGCTCCCAGTTTCAATGACTTCTCTCAAACTCATTCTGCATCTTGCCCCTTTACAGCACCATCAAATACCTCTGTTAAATAAAAAGAGTATCAGTGGAAGGACGACAATCTTGTTGCTTTCTGAAGAAAGTTAACTTTGATGACATATCTACTTTTAAAAATCCCATAGGAATAAAACTTACAGATCAGCTTTAGAATTTCAGAAGCTGGTTCAGAAGCTGGTTCCTCAACTCTTCCACACCACTTTACTTTTTGGGGACATTCAGCAGCAATAGCAAACAAGCACAGCAAAGAAATGGAAGAAGAAATGCAGATCATCAGCAGCAGACCACCTAGCAAAATCCATTTTAAATACAGCTCCAAGTTCTCAAAGAGCAAGTGTGAAGTGTAAATGGAGACACTCACACCAAATTACTACCAGTTGGTACTTTTGGCATTTCCACTGGCTTTCCTCTTCACTTTTTTATCTCTCACCTAAGGGAAGAGAAAAAAACCCAAACAAACACAACCTTTCAGGCAGAGAAAAGATGTGGTTGCTCTTGAAGAAAGCATTTGATTCTGCCTGTAGAAGAACCTGTTGGGAAAAATAGTAGCTTTTAGCAAAATGCCACTGTGCTCTTGCACTTGTTCTACCCCTGTGAGAAAGAACAGGCACGTCTGTAAGGCTCC
The DNA here is from genome assembly GCF_971803275.1 of Cyanistes caeruleus. Classification (NCBI taxonomy): domain Eukaryota; kingdom Metazoa; phylum Chordata; class Aves; order Passeriformes; family Paridae; genus Cyanistes; species Cyanistes caeruleus. Next base: position 2,030,396 of record NW_028255890.1, on the reverse strand, counting down.
TGCAGCTCACCCTGGCTGAGGGTCATTGACCACTTATCACTGCAGGGGTCACTGGCAATAATGATGGTGGAAAATGTGGAGGGAGCTGGATAAATAAATGCTTGCCATTGCCTTAGCAGAAAAAAACCCCATCAAAACCAACCCACCCTCAAAACAAAGCAATGAAAATAGTTTGCCTCTGAATGAAAAGAACTTTAATTAACTATATGATGTCTGCTTTTGGTTCAGCATTCATCAATCTGAATTTGAATATGCATAAGGGAATTCAAGGTAACTGAAGCTTAAAGATCATGTCTATTTACTTGTGCATAGCCTATACTGAAGCACATTAGAAAGCCGTGTTTTGCTTGAAATCTGCGCGGTATTAACTTCATTCCCTCTTATACTCACTAGGTAATTAAATACATGAAGAAACAGATTTATTTTTTTTTAATTAAGAATGCATTATAAATTAGGAAGGCATGGCTTTATCAGTCTGCTGATACCAACATTACTCAGCTAAGTTGAAAGTATTAACACAAGAACTTGATGACAAAAGCAATGTTCATCAGAGCCTCAACAATAAAGTTGCAGTTCCAAGTTTTTCAGATGTCCTACACTTGCTAAGGGATCTCCAGAAAGAGGAGACGACTGAAAATAGCAGAGGAAATTTGAAACCCATTTCTCTTTTGGTTTTTTTTTTTTCAGAACTTTCTTGTGGGCAACAGAAAACTCCTAATATGTGGAATGAAACGTAGTTTTTTTGCCTGAGTCATGAGTCATCCCCTCAGTTCCAACCTGATCCAGTGGTCACTTGAATCTTGGAAAGGGTCAAATCAGCAATATGAAATTTCAATTGTATTCATGAAAGTAGCTCTTTTTTCTCCATTCCCCTCCCTCTCCCAAATATATCAACACCAAGTGAGAAAGGCTTGATTTGAAAGATAATTATTACAGAATTAAACATGGACATAGCTAGTTTGCTACAAGTTCCAGCAGATAGAGAAACGAGAGCAGAATCAGAGGTTATCAAACTCAATATAAAATCCAGCTCATGCTTTCCCCAAAAGCCTCGTTTAATTTAGCCAGGATTAAAAATAAAAGAAAAATGAAAAAATCATATAAAAGCATTTCACATAGTATGTCAAATACTATCATTTCCATCTGAAGTGTTCATCATTATTATGTTTTTCTGAAGTGAATTACCAAGTCTCCTGCACCCATCTTCCCAAAATCTGATTCTAAGTGCTTGCTAGTTTAATCCCTTAGGAAGCAAAGGTAGCCCCAAGTGTCTCTGGACAAACAGAAACTAAACAACAAAGCTTGACAACATATATTAAATTGTCAATGAACTCAATAAAGATTTTCCACTCCAGAGATAGCTATCACCAGCTTATGAATTTTGCTAGGGCAGGTTTAGTGAAGAAAAACTAGGTCTTTATTACCAAATCCGTTAGGAGTTGTTCTACTGTACTGCCGGTAGGATGGGAGTATAAACACCATGTTCTTCACAGCCTTATCCACAAAGAATTCCACCTTAAAATTAAGGCTGCTTTGGAGTTTGACCAAATGAAAATTCACTCACAAAACACAGTGCTGGCAGCATGGTCAGTCTTTGCAATACAAAACTGGGAACTAACAGCAGATTCCTGATCACATCTCCAAGGCTGAGAGTCCAGAACTGTAGTGGTGGCCAGGCCCTCGCTGACTGCCAAACCTCCAGCCATCATCCCTTCCTCTCCCAGGGACAGGCGAGAAAATGAGATCGGCAGAAACTAGAAAGCTTAAGCTAAAATCAAGAAGGTCATTGATGAAACAGACTGTAGTGGTTTAGAAACTAGCACGCAGACTTAGCTGAAAACAAATCTTATTGATCAGCAATTAAAATGAATACTTAATTCTATTATTCTGCATATTATTAGACAGTCGGAGACAGCCAAGCTGACCTCAAGCATGCTGAAGCATCGGGGCCAGGCAGTGCACAGCTTCCCAGGAGCTGATTTACCCATCGTTCTCAAGTGAATTGACAATTCACAATGCCCAGAGCCCCACAGTAGAACTGCTAGGCTGCAAAATAAACAATTAGCTCTGCTTAAGAGTCAAACTCCAGCACATAGACCATATTAAAGGAAGAATGAAACCTGCAGCATTTGATGGACCTTCAATACCCTGAGAAGATGACAAATACCCCAAGATGAACAAGCTTCCAAAACACAAATCAAAGGACTGATTTTGATGGATCAAATGTTAAATAGGCCTGTGAAGCTGGAGTTGTTAGGTTGCACATGAAAGAAGGGAAAAAAAACACACCCCAATCCTCAAATGCAATTTTAGATCCCTCTTGGAAAATTTGCTTTAAAAAGAGAGGAATAGATACAATCTTCCCCTCACCTGGAGATTTTAATGAATTCAAGCCATTTCAAATCTGTCAAGAAAGCCCTACCACAGTCCCCGTCAAACAACATTTTCTTTCATTTTTTTCTTCTCATTTCTACTTCAGAGCAGTCTAAATAACAGCAAATAAAGAAATTCAAGTTACAATTCAAACACTAAGCTCTGGAGTCCTACATTGCCTTCAAACACCTGTATGAAACACTAACTTCATGCTTAATGCTCTCCAATACATAGAAGCCATTTATTTGCATATCCTTTGGCTGCTAAAGCTGTAACTTGCATTTCTATCAGCAGATGGGCCTGATTCTCACCTTCCCCTGATACACATGAGCAGTGTGGGCCCTGACTTTCTGGACAGCTCACACTTCCTTGATTCAAACTCTTGACTTTGCTCTGTGTAACACGGCCCTTCCTGAATCCAGCCTAAGGTACGAAGCAGCCACACACCTTCTGAAGTTTCCATTATTGATATCTGCCTCTCCCCATTAGAATGCTTTGCAAAAACAATTAAGATCCAATGTTGCCCGTGTCTGGTGCAAGGAGGAGCTCTCTGGCTTTTTTACTCCTATTTTTAGAACATTCTCTTTCTAAGGTCATGACAGCTGGGTACAAATCCAGAGCAACACCTTGAAGCATTAACAAACAGAAGCAACAGAAAACAGAAGCTGCTGCATTTCCTGCGGCCATTGGAGGGTGCAATTGCAAGTGTGAAAATATTGCAGTTCTGTCATCCAGTAAGAAGTACACGTTCCAAAGGAAATCCATTCAAAGCAGATTATACGCATAGATTTGTTGTCCATTTTAAATTGTTACTGGAAGCCAAAGAAAGATTTCTTTGGGAGCCTCACAGGTTTGTCTTCATCATTTATAATGGAACAGTTACTCTGCTTTAAATTTAAGTGGTTTTTTTCCCCAACAGTTTCATCTACCTCCTCACCAAGCTGATACAGAATAGAGGAGCACAGATAGTGGGAGGAACAGATTTGGAATTCCATAAATGGACTTCTCATGTGGCTAGAACTGATATTTACAGCTCTGTGGGCTTAGAGCATCCATCCAATGTCCTGCCAGTCCAGCACTTCCTGATGGTATTTGCAGCCACTGGCTCCACAGAAGTTAGATCAATGCGCTTCTCCTTGGATGTCATGTGGCTGCTGCAAGTGCAACAATGGAACCACCAATTTCTAGTTGCAAGGTCAGGATTACAAATTTAAAACCTTACTGTTACAAGATGTAAAGGCTCTCCAATCCTGCTGTAAACAAGAGCTTTTAAGACACTTAACTCTTCCATCTTCAGCTTGCTTCCAACTTTACGGTATTAACTTTTTTAGATAATAAAGGATTGTCTGTAGATTACTGTGGATTAAAATTATAACTGCAGACCTGAGTATTGGTCTCAAGTTTGATGGCATGAGGAAGTTGATGGTCTTCTTATCCATCCCTGGAATCACCCTGATGCACTGTCTCAACTATCTCCCAGAGGTATTTATTTTTTTCAACATGGATTATCTATTTTATGAAGTTTGGAACAGGGAGAATGGCTGCCTTCCATACAAATCAAACAGGTTGGATTTTCAAGTGATTCGAATTGTATCAAAGTCTTCAGACCCAAATAGGTGTAGCTTCTGTGAAATACAGAAGCCCTTATGAAAGGCTCACTCAGAAGGTGCGAATAGAATAAATAAGAATTTAATAATAAAAAATATGAAGAAGGAAAAAGCCTTCATTCCCTAACTCTGCAGAATTCCACCCAAGTAGAATCTCACTCACTTTACAATGAAAGGAAAATAGTTTAGTGGTGGTGGCAGGGACAAGGCGAGGATATACGGTGCCAGGGAGGATTCTGCACTTAGAGATCCTGAGTATCCAGCCAAGAGACAGAAATTCATAGCAGAATAAGCTTCTACAAACTGAAAATACGCTTGGCTCAGGTAGGTTTCAGGCCACAACTTTGATTCTCCAGAGGCAAAAGTAAAGAACAGTTCAGTCCTTTTTCCTCCCCAACTCATTCCTAGGTCCGCTCGTGCACAGTTTGTAAAAGAAAAAAAGAGTCTCATTCAGAACAAGGACGTAGGACCTTTTCCCCCTGTTGCAATGAATGTGAAAAAAAATAAAGAAAAATACCTGCTCTGCATCTTGTGTTTATCTGCCATTTTAAACCACATTCTGAGCTCATCTCTTCTCAGAGGTACGTCCTTTCTAAATTTTACTTTTATTTTTTGGGTCCAAAAAGTATTACTACAAGTAAACTTCCCCTTGAACAGCCTGCCAGAGAAGAAGAAACAGCAGTGTTTGCTATCTGCCACCAAATTTTACATCCTGTCCTATAATCTTATTTTCATAAGCTCAAAGTCATTGGGGAAGGCAGAGAGAGATCTACATTTGTGCATCCTAGCAGGATGCTGTGCTGGAAAATATCTCTACCGAGTGTTCTTGGGTTAGTGGATCCAAATGACTTGATAGTACTGAGGGTCTGCACTCATTTGTACTAAATGGATGTAGGGACATTGCCATTGGAAATACAAATTTACAAAGGGACTGCCCCATAGGCTTGTAGGAGTAGTTTTAGTTTAGGGGCATTATCCGATGATATGACTGACGATATCATATGGTCTCTGTGTTAGCAACACAGCCCTACAGCCTTGGAATAAAGTTTCTAACAATAAAATATTTGGCATGCAATATGGCATGGTGGCCAAAAAGAAAATTAATGTCATCAAAGTTAAGGACCCTAGCAACATTTTAAGAGAAGTCTTATGAAGATGAAATTCTCTATTTCAGCTCATTATGTGTTGATCTATTTTATATATTAGTAAGGGCCTGTCTGCACAAACCAGTCTTTGAAATACGTCGTGATATTAAAGGCTAAAGTCCTTGAAACCTTCCTGCAGGAGAGAGAGTAAAGCAAAACAATATCCGTGTGTACAGGACAAAAAATGTAAACCTGTGTGCATTAGCCAATAGTAGCTTGCTTAGCCCGCAGACCCTGTAAAACCCCATATAAGTGTGCAAAAGGTAGAAATAAAAGGCGTTCACGTTTACTTCTGTGAAGGCTGGTGAATAGCTGGTGGTCTCGCAATAATTTTGTGGCATTTTGAGAAAATTTTAATAATTTTGTGGGATTTTCCTTGAATTTTATAGGATTTTTTTGGAATGTTGTGGAATTTTATAAGATTTTGTGGAATTTTGAGAACACTTGAGTAATTTTGAAAGATTTTTCATATATTGTGTGGAAATTTGTACAGATTTTGTGAGATATTTCTAGAATTTGGAAGGGTTTTGAGAAGATTTCAGGAATTTTTTTCTTGAAATTTTTGGATTATTGTGGAATTTTTTGGAATATTGAGGAGACATGAAGAATTTTGATGGATTTTTTCCTAGATTGTGTGGAAAGTTTTCTTTTTTTTGTAAAATGTCTTAGGAATGTCATAGGGTTTTGATAAGGTTTTGGGGATTTTGTGGGATGTTTCTGGAATTTTGTGGGATTTTGAGGAGACATGAATAATTTTGAAGGATTTTTCCTAAATTGTGTGGAAAGTTGTCGAGATTTTGTGGAATGTTTCTGGAATCTGGTAGGGATTTGTGAAGATTTTGGGAATATTTTGGGATGTTTCAGGAATTTTGTGGGATTTTTTGTGGGAATTTTGTGGGATATTGAGGAGACATGAATAATTTTGATGGATTTTTTCAAGATTGTGTGGAAAGTTGTCAAGATTTTGTGGGATGTTTCTGGAATTTGGTAGGGTTTTGAGAGGTTTTTGGGAATTTTGTGGGATGTTTCTGGTATTTGGTAGGGTTTTGATAAGGTTTTGGGGATTTTTGTGGGAGGTTTCTGGAATTTTGTGGGATTTTTGTGGAATTTTGTGGGATTTTGAAGAGACATGAAGAATTTTGAGGGATAATTCCCAGATTGTGTGGAAAGTTGTCAAGATTTTGTGGGATGTTTCTGGAATTTGGTAGGGTTTTGAGATGATTTTGGGGATTTTGTGCAATGTTTCTGGAATTTTGTGGATTTTTGTGGAATTTTGTGGGATTTTGAGTTGACTTGAAGGATTTTGAGGTATTTTTCTGAGATTGTAGGGAGAGTTGTCAAGATTTTGTGGAATTTATCTGGAATTTGGTAGGGTTTTGATAAGATTTTGGGAATTTTGTGGAATTTATCTGGAATTTGGTATGGTTTTGAGAAGATTTCGGGAATTTTGTGGGATGTTTCTGGAATTTTGTGGGATTTTTTGTGTAATTCTGTAGGATTTTGAGAAAATTTTAATAATTTTGCAAGATTTTTCTGGAATTTTGTGGCATTTCTTTGTAATGTTCTGGGATGTTGAGGACACTTGAACAATTTTGAGGGACTTTTCTTAGTTTGTGTGGAAATTTGTGGGGATTTTGTAGGATGTTTCTGGAATTTTGTGGCATTTTTTTGGAAATTTGAGGGATTTTGAAGAGACATGAAGAATTTTGATGGATTGTTCCTAGATTGTGTGGATAGTTGTCAAGATTTTGTGAGATGTTTCTGGAATTTGGCAGGGTTTTGAGATGATTTTGAGAATTTTGTGGGATCTTTCTGGAATTTCATGTGATTTTTTGAAATTTTGAAGGATTTTGAGGAGGCATGAAGAATTTTGAGGGATTTTTCCTAGATTGTGTGGAAAGTTGTCAAGATTTTGTGGGATGTCTCTGGAATTTGGAAGGGTTTTGAGAAGGTTTTGGGAATTTTGTGGGATGTTTCCTGAAATTTTTGGGATGCTTTTGGACTTTTGAGGGATGTTGAGTTGACTTGAAGTAGTTTGAGATATTTTTCTGAGATTGTGTGGAAAGTTGTCAAGATTTTGTGGGATGTTTCTGGAATTTGGTAGGTGTAAGAGACGGTCTGAAGATTCCCTCATCTGTCTCACAACCGTCTCAAGGACAGAGACTGAGACCCTGAATATCACAAGGGACTTGGTTTGGGGCTTTGGGCCTAGCTGAGATGGATGTTTGCTCAGTGATTGTTTGCAGGACGTTGCACGGTACACTGCCCTCGTTCCTGCTGGTGAGCAGAGGTTTGGTAACCTGTGCAACGAGTTCACCAGGACTCATGGCTCTCGTTCCTGCTGGTGAGCAGAGGCTTGTGCGTGGTACCCTGTGCAATGGGTTTTCCACAACACCTTGCCCTCGTTCCTGCTGGTGAGCAAAGACTTGCAAGACATGGATCGCTCTGTACCCTACACCTGCTCCCCGCGCAATGGAATTCATCACAATGATCATCAATCTCCTCTGGCTTTGGCCCTGCGCCCCTCGCTTTGCAGAAGACTATAAAATTATACCCCAAACTTACCTTCCTTTGAGATCTCCCCAATGGACAGAAGACTCTGCATCGTTGGACGGCTGAGTGGACTTTGACGTTGGTAGCTCTAATCCCCTTACTCTCTTTTCCTTATGCTTTGCTTTCTCCTTTCTCTCCCTCTATCGCATATTAGTGCTGATGAACACTCCATAAAGTGTGTTTTGCTGTTTAAGTCCTTGCTTTGCTGATAATCTTTTGTACTCTAAGACCGACTAAAAGAACCACATCACGAATCCCACCTTGCGGATCGTGACAGGGAGCTGCATCCAGATTATTTCATGTGAATCCCCTGAGTTGTCCAGCTGCCTCTGTGCCCCGTCCTCGGGAGTTTGTGGCCCAGGCACGACATGCAAGAGCTGTGGCACACCATGGGTAAATGAAATTAAGTGGTAAGGCTGACATGCCAAAGCAGCATTTTCTAGGCACAGCTCCTAGGAAACTTCACAGGGAATTGCATACAATATTTGTGGCATTAGAAAGTGTTATAATTCACTGCTCTTATATGACCACCAGCTGCTAGCTTAAACCTACTACAATTTCTGCTCTAGAACAACCAAGCTGAAAGGTAGAATTAAACTCCTTGTGATGGTAATCCCCTTTTTCATATATTTGCACAATATCTAGTGCAGTGGGGCACCTCAGTATAACGAAGAAGGAGGGTTGTATAACTCCTAAGGTACAGGATCTTTTCCACTTCTGAGGTAATTCCCTATACACTCTTGGCTCACAAATCCAATATATTATGTCAGGGGCTTTCCATTTGTTACTTGTTGTATCTGGTCATTCTCAATAGAATTTTACGTCACTTATGGATTGCTAAGGGTTAGCTCCAAGACTTTTATACTAGCACAACTAGCCGATGGAGCCCCGGCCCAGCGGGGCTGTGGGGCGAGATGGCTCCGCGGCTCCCTGGACAGCAGCCAACCCTCTGCCCCTTCCAGAGCTCGGCACCAGCGGCTGCTGGCCGGGCCTCAGGGCTGGCCGGGCATGGGAGGCTGGGGCTGGCTGCAGGTAGCGCCCGGCCGAGGGGCAGAGCCCGCGCCAACCATTCCCTCCTGCCGCTCTCTCCAGCTGGCACAGGACAGGAACCGAGCGGCGGAGGACCTGCGCCGGGCCCTGCCGTACCTGCAGAGCCCACAGGAGCCCCTGCGAGCGGCGGCCATCAGGTTCATCGGTGAGCCACGAGCCCGGGCTCCCTCCCCGCCCCGCCACAGCTCGGCCCCGGCCCCGGCTGCTGCCCCGGCAGCGGCACCCGGGCCCGGTGCCCTGGAGCCCCGCCTGCCCTCGGGGCTGCTGCTGCCGGCCTCTGGCAGCCGTGCCCTTGGGCTGAGTCAGGATGCGGCACGGGCCCGGGCTGAGCCCTGCCGGGGCGGGAGGGCGTGTGAGCACAGGGCTGGCAGCGCCGCTGGCAGGGAGCTGTGCCGCTGGGGCCCTGACAGGCTCTGTGTTCCCAGGGATGGCCGGGCGGCTCCTGAGGGGGCAGAAAGAAGACCTGCAGCTAATTTACAAATGTGAGTGAGGGCAGCGGGCTGTCAGCGGGGCTGCTGGGTGGAGCTGCAAGTCCTGGACTGTCTGCGAAGGTCTCTGCTCAATGTGCGGATGAGGGGCGGCGTGGGTGGATCACTCCGAGGTTTCACGCGGGGCATTCGTGGCCAGCAGCTTCGGGCTGATCCCCTTGGTCCCTGCTCCCTGCTGGCCATGGCAAGAGCCGGCTGGGATGGCCCTGGCCGGGGGCTCTCCGTGGGCCTCCGCAGGTCTGGGAATCTGACCGTGGCTCTGTTGTTCTCTCTTCCAGCCCTTAAGAACGTGGTTTGTGACACCAGCCCTGCCATCGGAAACCTGGCAATTCAAACATTTTACATCACCCAGGCAGTAGAGACGGCTCGATATTCCATCTTGGAGAACCTGCAAGTTCAGCTGCGCAGGGCATGGAGGACACGGCCTCGTCTGTTGGGCCTCAGCTGGCTGCGCTGCTGGAGCTCTGCTGGCAACTGACCCGGCAGGCTCTGTCTGCTGGGGCCACCTGAACCAGCAGAGATTTTTTTTGTTTCTTAAATATTGTTCTTTTCTTCTTTTCATTTTCTTTTAGGATATAAATATAGTATATATTATAATAGGCAGTCACTTCCCAAGACCTTTATCTTGCTGCCCATGGTGTACAGGGCATAGAGGAAGCGGGGAAAATGTGATTCCACTTGGGGAATCACAGCTCAGCAAGCTGCCCAGGCATGCAGTGGTGCAGGGAAAATGGCCAGAAACCCTTGGCCTTTGGTGGTTCTGCTGAAGGCACAAACGCTGTCTCAGCCAGGAAGCGCCGCCATCTGTGTCCTCGTGCCCGTGTGGTGCTGGCTGGGTTGCTGAGGGCTCCCAGGTGCCTCTTGATCCTGCTCCTCTGGAGCTCCTGTGGGGCTGTGGCGCTGCTGCTGGTCCACGCTGGGGGAGACTCTGAGGGAACAGGGCACTGGGAGGCTGTAAATGGATGAGGGTCTGTGGAGGCCCAGGCGGGACAAAAGCGTGGGAAGGCGTGAGGGGCATGTGTGGAGGCTGGAGGCTCCAAAGGGGACAGGAGGCCCCTGAAAGGCTGGACCGGTGGGAAGACCTGAGGAATTGGGTGTCAGAGGGCATAAGCAGCCCCCGGGCAGCCACCTTTTTCCTGACAGCCGGCCGACCTGGCACTTCCCCAGAATGTCTCCCAGGCCTGCAGCAGAAGCCCTCGAGGCTGGGACAACACCCCTCCAGGAGGGTGCGGACAGCCCAAGGTGTGCCCAGGCTGGGCTGGCTGGGGACATGCAGGGCAGGGGGGTGCTGCCAGGCCACGGCCACTGGGTGCCTGCGATAAGGGGCAGTGGGCAGAGGCAGGGCTGGCCGCCAGCCCGGGCCCTCGCGGCTGCCCAGGACACGGTGCTGTGACTGAGGCTTCCCTGACACAGAGCTCGGGGTCCGCAGAGCTGCTGCCACCAAGGGGAGGGTGGTGATGTCTCCTCCAGCAGGGCTGCCCAGTCGCTGCTGCTGAAGCGACTCAGGAGCCCACAGAAACAGCAGCAGAGTGTGCACAGGAACAGCAGCAGAGTGTGCACAGGAACAGCAGCAGAGTGTGCACAGGAACAGCAGCCGACTGTGCACAGAAACAGCAGCAGCCCCAACGTCGGCACCTGCACAGTGAGGTGTCCGCAGCAGCCGGGTGCCAAACCGGGGGAGGCTGTGGGCACAGTTGCCTTTGGTTTGGCAGAAGGCTTCAGCAGAATTGGCCACAATGGCTTTCTCTTCACTTGCCAGCCTCACAGCAACGCTTGGCAGCTTCAGCTGCAGCCTGTGCCCCTGACTGACTTGGATGGCCGTGCTTGAGGGCGGGCTCGCCTTCCACCTGTCATGTGTTGTTGTAGTGCGTCTAAAAATCTTGGTATCTCCCAAGAGTAAAACTCACCTCTGTTTTGTGTAATGTTAGTTCCTACCTGAGAACCTTCTCCCTTCCCCCTTCCCATTGGCTGTAACCTCTCTGTATCCCCCGATCACCCCCACCCCTTTGTATAAGAGATAAGACCCAGGGCATTTCTGTCTCTTTCTTGCCCCGGATGGACGACAGACAATAAACCTGCAATTTGGATTATTCCAGCAAGTTTGGGCCTCCTGTGTCTAGATACTTTGAGTCCGTGTTGTATCCACTTATCCCTCCGGCCCCTGTTCCCCAGGGAGAAGGGACAGGGAGAGAGAGAGTTACACCCCTTGCTCCTGCAGAGGGGCAGGGAGAGGGGTGTCCCGGCCCTGCCTCCCGATGGGGGGGTGCCAGCCTACCGAGCCTGGCGTGGCAGGGTGCGGGCCCCCGCCTGGCTCCTGCAGGGGAGGAGCTGGGTCTCTCCACAGGCTTGGTGAGGGAATGGAGCCCCCAGAGCCCGGCGTGGGGGGGTGCAGGCAGAGAAACCCAGGGAATACCAGCCCTGGAGAAGATGAAGGTATGCTAACAGCGGCTCCTGTAGTATACAATAGCAGCTGATATTCAAGTCAGTTATGTTAATATTAACCAGCTGCCATCTGATAGTTTCTTACAGTTTGTAGATCGACTGAGACTACAGATACAGAGACAAGTTAAAGAACCAGTGGCCCAGACAGAACTGCTTCAAGAAATGGCCCAATGAAATGCCAACGACGCTTGTCGTAGAGCAATTCTGAGTCTACCTATTAACCCTCCACCCACCATAGCAGATATGATTGAAGCCATGTGCCCAGAAAGCAGACTTGTACAGTGTACATGGCAAGAAACCAGGCAACCCAAGGACAGTGGCAGCAGTGACACCAGGAATGAATAAGCCACAGATGTCACCAGAACAGCTGCAGCACATCGTCTGTTTCCAGTGCAAGAGGCCAGGACATTTTGCAAGGAACTGTCCTCAAACCCAGCAACAAGGGAAACACTAGAAAGAAGCTCTAGCCAGTCAACCAAGAAACTAAAGTCTCAGCGCTTTTCTGTCAAGCGCAGAGACATAAAAATGACAGACCTGAAGCAGAAAAAAGACTCTATTTTAATGGGAAAAGGGGAGGAAAGGGAGCGGGCTGAGAGGCTGCAGAAATATAATTGTGAGGAACGTTTGCCTAATAAGGTCTGGCAACCGCAAAAGTGATTCAGTAAGTGATTTGTAACTTGTCATGAGGTGACTTTACCTTTAAGGTGGTTTTAAGAGCTAAGGAAGTTGAAGTTGCTGGTGGCTGATGAGAGTCTTTTCTCCTGACCAATTATCGGTCATTACTGGGAATTGACAGCAGTTTTGACCATTGAAAAGGGAGATTTACCTTAAGATGTAAAGTCAGAGCACTCTTGGGCTCTTTGTTTCCTGGCTGTGAAAGGTAACAGAGCTCCAGGCCTCCCGTTCTCTGCCCGGTCATGTGGCCGGGCGGGGGCTGGGCTGGACCCAGCGGCTCTCGGCCGGGAGATGGGGGCTTGCGGGGGGCTTTCCCCGGGCTCTGGCCAAGCCAAGCCGATCTCTGGCTCGGCTGCAGGTTTTGCTGTGACTAAATTTACTAGAGACTGCTGAGTGAAGAAAGAAAGAGGCTCTGAACCTGCGGCAGGCTAAGGCGGCGACTACACTTTCCAGAACAGCCATGAGGAATCTTCTATCAATGACAGCTCCAGCTCCTGCACTGACAGAAGTCACAGAACCATCTACAAAGCCTGGGCAAGATTTTAACCCTTTCATTACCCAGATGAGACTTGCAGATTAATCTTTTTATCCAGAGAGGGAAAAAGAGAGTGATCAACATGAAAAGAGACTTTATAAACTACCAGTGACAGAAAAGAAAAGAAGCTTCAGAAAAGGTAGAGAATAAGGAGGTGCTTTAATTAAGACGAAATATTTTTCTGTTCAAGTTATGGAGATGGACAATAAAGTCCTGAAAGAACTCCTTTAATTCATGATAGAGTATGTAGGGGGGAATAAAGTGTTCAAAGTGTAAATTTTGAGTAAAAAGTAGAGTAATTGTGGTACAGTGAAGTGCTGGAGGATTTGAAGCCTTAAGAGGCAATGAGAAAACTGTTTTCTAGTGAAGCTTACAGAGACAGATGAAGAAGACTTTTGCTTTTGAATAACTCGTCCTTAAAATGCCATCCCTAGACTCATGGCCCATACACACTTCAGAGTGATGTGAAATGGGAGGAGTGAGCTCTGATAACAGCAGTTCTGGGCAGCTGACATCAGGGCAATAGAAAACTATAACAGAAGTAGTTTTCTAGTGAGAAACTCCATAAATTAACAGAAAGAGACTTCTGTTTCTCTACAAAGACTGGTGAAAAGACTGTAGCAGGAATTGGGACTGTTCTAACCATCCAAGTTCCAAAGTTTTTGTCTCTGTGGTCATGTGAACAAGGGAATAGTGGGTAGTGGGGGATAAAAAAGGTTTTTCTGGAAGTTTATTCTGTTGTTCTTATTATTGTAGTTTGTGAATAAACGTTCTTTATTCCTTTTAAGTTTTATGCCTGTTTTGCTCTTGTTCTAATCCATATCTCACAGCAAGAAATAAGTAATTTTCTTAGTTACTGGTTTAAAACCACGACATAACTTCTAAAGCTTTTTGCTTCAGATCTGATCGTTGGACTGTCATTGGAGTAGACTTGCAGGATAATTCACAAGACCCGTCTGGACTGGATAGTAGGTATTTTGCTATTGGAGACACAGCACATTCACCAATAGAGATTGAGGTAGCTCCCATGACAATTAAGGGAGACCTAACACACCTCACTCTCTTAGCTAGGTGCCCTCAACCACCTTTCTATGTAGACAAAGGGCAGGTAATAGCCCAGGTGATCCCTGTTCCAACAGAAATCCCAGTAGATGACAAAGCACCAGGAGTCTACTGGGCAGAAGTAGTGGGTGAAGACAAACCCATTATGGGATGGAACTTAACACATAAATCAGAACATCTCCATGTAGAAGGGTTAATTGATACTGGGGCAGATGTGACTATCATACCTGAAAAGGTGTGGCCCTCACATTGGGAACTGTAACCCATGGCAGGAAAAATACAGGGTGTTGGAGGAATGAAACTGGCTAAAATTGCTAAAGGTATCGTCCAGATTGAAGGTCCGGAGGGTAGGTTAGCTAGTGTCCGACCTTTTGTTATTGACTACAAGTGCCCGCTGTGGGGAAGAGACACCATGTCCCAGTGGGGAGTGAAATTATCAATTCCTGAGACACCTCTGGATTTTTGATGGAGGCCACTGTAGAGTGTCCGGTCCAAAAGTTATCTTGGTGTCCTGGTTTAGGGCAGATTTGGGAGAAAACCTCCAGTGGGGCTCCCCCAGGGAAGCAAACCCACGTGGCCCTTTTCTCCCACCCTCCAACCGGTTCGGGAAGAGATTTCTCTGAGAGAAGTGGAAAAAACCTGTTTATTTCACATCCACAGCACTACCCGGCACAAGAATGAACGATATCAAATTACAAAACCTCTTGCCGTTCAGAAGAGATGACAAACTTCAGAGGGTCTCTTTGCTGTGGGTGTTTGCTCTGTTATCAGTCTCTCTGGTGTTGGAAAATGCCGCTGCCCAGGCTGGGCTCCCGGTAGTCCACGGGTGAAAGCTCCCGGTGCTCCCTCGAGTCCCCAGTTCAGAGCAGGTTCGATTCGTTTCAGAAAAGGGGAAAGAAAACAGTCCAGGAAGACCTCTCTGCTCCGGCTAGCTGGAAAGCCAAAGCGATCTGTGTCTTGTTGTCTGTCTGTGTGGAAGTCAAAACTCCCGATGCGGGGGGAGCAAGTACAGTCTCTGATAACAGACTTGGTGCTTCTTTTCCACTCACTTTTACTCTTAGATGAAATTTTAAGAATACAAAACCTGTGTCTGGGTTAGGTGGATGAATGGGGATACAATTTAACCTCCTAATCAACCCAAGACACTTGGGTAGATAATAATCCAGTCTGAGTGAACCAGTGGCCTCTCAGCAGACAAAAACTTGGGGCGCTAGAAAAGTTAGTAGAACAATAATTGGCCAAATGACACATAGTAGAAACAACCAGCCCTTGGAATTCCCCGGTGTTTGTAATAAAAAAGCCAGGGAAGGATAAATGGCACCTCCTTCAGGATTTGAGAGAAAGAAACAAAAAAATAGAGGACATGGGGTCTCTTCAACCAGGTATGCCATCCCCAACTATGTTACCACAAAATTGGCTAATAGCAGTACTGGATATTAAAGATTGGTTTTTTCAAATTCCCCTGCACCCAGCTGATGCGCCAAGGTTTGCCTTTTCCATTCCCACAATTAACCGAGAAGCCCCAATGAAAGGGTACCACTGGACAGTTATTACCTCAGGGGATGAAAGCAAGCCCCTTCATCTGCCAGTGATATGTGGGGTCTTTGCCGTCCTCAGTGCGTGCTGAAAAGAGAGATGCCATCATTTTGCATTACATGGACGATGTTTTGGTATGCTGTCCCAAACACAACATGCTGCAAGACACCCTTGACCTAGTGGTTAAAGTTTTAACCTCTGCTGGATTCCAATTGCAGGAAGACAAAGTTCAAAGGATGCCACCTTGGAAATACCTGGGCCTGGAAATTACCGCAAGGATGGTTGTTGCACAAAAATTGGAAATTATTGGTAATCCTAAAACTCTAGCAGATCTCCATTCCCTATGCGGGTCACTAAACCGGGTCAGACCCTGGCTAGGTCTCACCAATGAGGACCTGGGCCCCCTGCTCAATTTATTGAAAGGGGAGAGAGAGCTGCTGTCTCCCAGGGAGCTGACTCCAGAAGCAAAAATTGTGATTGAAAAGGCACAAAAGGCCTTGACAGAAAGACAGGCACATCGCTTCAAACCTGAGCTGCCTTTCAAATTTATTGTCCTGGGCAAATTGCCACACCTACCTGGGTTAATATTCCAGTGGGCCGAGGGGCAGAGAGATCCACTCTTAATAACAGAATGGGTTTTCCTCTCCCATCAATGACCCAAAACTATCACCAAGCCACAAGAGCTGATGGCTCAGCTGATTCAGTTGGCCAGGGTAAGGCTGCATGAACTGGCAGGTTGTGACTTTATGTGTATTCACCTCCCAGTCAGGCTCTTTGGAGAAGGCAAAAACTCCCCTGAGAGACTGACCAAAGAGATGTTTGAGCATCTGCTGCAGAGCAATGCTACCCTCCAGTTTGCTCTGGACAGCTCTAGTGGGCAAATTTCAGTTCATGCGCCAGCACACAAATTGTTTCATGAGGAATTCCACCTCATTCCTTGTGAGAAAAGGAGCCAAAGGCCACTCAAAGCTCTCACAGTGTTCACTGATGCATCTGGGACATCTCACAAGTCGGTGATGACTTGGAGAAATCCACAGACTCAGCTTTGGGAAGCTGATGTTGAGTTTGTAGAGGGGTCACCCCAGATAGCTGAACTGGCTGCGGCCATAAGAGCCTTTGAGAAGTTTTCAGAACCGATTAATTTGGTTACTGACTCAGCCTACGTAGCAGGAGTGGTGTCCAGAGCGGAGCAGGCAGTTCTCAAGGACATTGAGAACGAACATCTCTTTAGATTGCTTTCAAAACTGATTTATTTGGTTTCAAATCGAGAACAACCTTTCTATGTGATGCATATAAAGTTGCATACCCCATTGCCAGGTGAAATCGCTGAGGGAAACCGGGAGGCTGATTCCCTTGCTGCCCCAGCTGAAAAGGCACGTCTCCCAGATGTGTTCCAACAGGCAAAGATAAGTCACCAGCGATACCATCAAAATGTGCCAGGACTGATTCATCAGCTCCAGCTGACACGGGGTCAGGCTAAAGCCATCGTGGCTACCTGTCCCAGTTGTCAGCTCCAGGCAGTGCCATCATTAGGCCTGGGGGTTAATCCCCGAGGAATTGAAAGCTGTGAAGTGTGGCCAACAGATATCACTGACATCCCCAGTTTTGGTCACCTTAAGTATGTACACGTGAGCATTGATACATACTCAGGAGCAGTGTATGCCTCTGCTCATGCAGGAGAAAAATCTGTACATGCCAAACAACACTTAGTACAGGCCTTTTCTGTATTGGGAATCCCTAAAGAAATTAAAACAGATAATGGCCCAGCGTATCAATCCAAGGAGTTCCTGGAATTTGTCCAGCAGTGGGGAGTGGAACATAAAACTGGCATCCCCCACTCCTCCACAGGTCAAGCTGTGATTGAGTGTGCACACCAGACGCTCAAACAAGTCCTAGCCAGGTAAGGTAGCGAGGCAGTGTGGATGTCTCCACAACAAAAACCCTGTAAAACTCTGTTTGCCATTAATTTCCTAAACTGCTCATTTGAAAACATGAAGCCTCCTGTGACTCGGCATTTTAACAGTGATGATCAGTTTTAATTGTCACAGCGTCCACCAGTTTTAATCAGGGACCCTGAAACTTGGCAAACCAAGGGCCCCTATGAACTTGTCACCTGGGGGCGTGGTTACACGTGTGTCTCCACCCCTGCCGGCCCCTGATGGATTCCTCAGAAACGGGTAAAACCTTTTGTTCCAAAGAATCCAGCCCCAGCAATAAGAGATGAGAAGCAAGTGGCTGTTGCTTCCAAGAGAAGACGCCACCGAAGAGAGCAAGAAGAAACCTTTCTAGCCTCTGACCTGCATGCTTTGGCAGTAAATAAGTTTCCAAAAATGTCTGTTTCCTTGTTTTTAGAAATAACCTACCTCTCACTCAAATCCATGATGAGCCTTAACCCTGCTGTCATCCTGCTCGCACTGAGCAGCCTGACAGCGGCCTGGATCGTCACACAGCCACGCCAGAACATCTGGGTGACCCTGGCACAAACACTTCATCAAGAAAACATATGTCTATCTACTTGAGCAGCGAAAAATCCTATGTCTACCTGCCTGGTAGGAATTCCATTGCAGCATGATGAATTTACACATCGCTTTAATACACTGACTCCTGAAGCAGGTAATGAATTTCCACAGCACTCAAATAGAAGCAGAGTTTAAAAACCCCGTCAAAGAGTGGCTGCCACATTTTCCTAAGGCAAGCCAGGAACCCCAGGAGTTAGAGCTACTGGGTTCCTCTCCAGCATTACACTGTGTACACTTTAGGGTCAGTCTTCCAATTAATAAAGAAACCTTCCACAATATAGTACAATATTGAGAAGAATTCACAGCAAAAAGGTGGTGCCACGTCCTAAGCTACATCAAAAGTGCACTCCTCAGCTCATACACATCCCAAAAGCCTCCCCAAAGGACTGTTCCTCATTTGTGGGGATAGCGCATGGGCAGGAATTCCACCCTGTCTCCTCGGAGGGCTGTGTACCAGAGGGCGTCTATCACTGTTAGCACCCAATCAAACATTAATTGGCGAATGGACCAATAAAAATAATTTGACGAGGAAAATTCAGAAGAGAAGTGCTACAAATTTAGATGAGAATTGTGATTAGGAGATTTTTCATTGGTCCAAATCAAAAAGAATTGCTGCATCCATTTTCCTTCTTTGGGTGGCTGCAGCCAAGGCCCTAGGTGAATTGGGACACCTAGAATGCTGGGTGGTAAAACAAGCAAATTTAACATCTAGCGCCATAAGTGCCCTCCTAGAAGATGAGGAAGTTAGCAGGCAGGCAACACTCCAAAATGGTGCAGCGATAGACTTTCTCCTATTGCTCCACGGGCACGAGTGCCAGGAGTTGGAGGGTCTCTGCTGCATGAATCTGACATCGAAAGCTCCTAACATCCATGCCACACTCCAAGAGATGAAAAGCATGATCGGACAAGTCAAGCAAGAAGCAGATGACTGGTTTAATGGACTGTTTAAAAACTGGGGACTCTCGGGGTGGTGGGCTTCAGTAGTGAAAACTATTCTGTCACTGCTAGTCATTATTTTGCTAACGGAGTTTGGAGTTTTAAGCAGGATACTATACAAAAGCATAATTAAGCTGATCTCAGCTACCTCAGATGTCAACCATATAGAGCTGGCAGACCAGAGTAACCCTCACCAGCCTGCAAATGGTACTTGGTGGGCCACTTCAGGTCAGTAAGTCATATAAGCTCATTTCATGAATTATATAGAACAAAATAGGGGGAGATGTGCTAGTGCACAATCCTGGGTGTGCTTTAGTTTCTGTGTAAACCCTCCCTGCAGCTGTGACGTGTTTTTCCCTTCCCCTCCCTGTCCCTGAAATGTTATCCCATTGCTTGGTGTTATATGTCTCCCCGCCCCTCTCCCAAGGTTTGAAAGTACCTGGGAAATATTTCCTCCCTCTCTTTTTTTCCTCCTGGATCCCAGCCTGAATAAACATCTGACGTTATGCCGGAGGGAAAAGCAGCTGTTTGGTCTTTATCTTGGTCATGAAGAGCCTCCCTGCCCTCCCCTCGACAGAGCTAGCCAGGATTAATCAGGAGGGACAAAGTGGGGCTACTTCACCCCTGGCTCCCCCAAGTGTCCTCCAGACCCGCAAGTTCTTTCTAAATTCCCTCCCCAGACCCAAAACTACCCTAAATGTTCCTCAGAAAAGTTTCCATGGGCCCCAAAGTGGCCCCTTTTACCCTGTCTGAGAAAACGACAATAGTTAGGATCAAAAGACTAAAAATAGGACTAATTAGCATAAAGAGGGAGAAAGAGTGGTCAATTAATTAATGAAGGGAATTGTGGTTGTTATGGATTATATTAATAAAAAAATCAAGATCCTTGTTGAATAAAAATAATTGGATTTATTTTAGCAAGCGGCAGCAAGCAAAACAGCGCTGGGCGGCCGGGGAATCACCGCTCCACCAACGGCTAGCACCCCCCTCCCCAAACTTCAGAGCCCTTACAGTGTCTTCAGTTCCGGTTTCTGCGTCATCCGGGTTGATTCTGCTTCTGCGCGGCTTGTTGCTAGGTGGTCGTGTTTTGCTTTTCGGTGGTCGTGGGGAGGAAGATGCTCCTCTTCGTCACAGCATCGCCCTTGATCTGCAAGCCAAGCTCCATTTTTGGCTAAAATATTGGATACACAAGTTATGCTTCAAGCTCCATATCTGGCTAAGGTAATGAGTATACAAGTTATGCTCAACAACAGGATGTCCTTGGAGTTTCTGCCGGTTCTGCTTGGAACTTTTCAATTGCCAATATCTTGCTTAACCCTTTATTTTCTTGTTTTTACGAGAAAACTCCTTACATACTCATCACACCACCTGCTATTATAACTCAGTCCCCAGCCCCTCTGTTACCTCTGTCCACCCCGCAGCGGGCAGGCAGGCTGGGGAGGTAGTTTTAGCTTGCCAGACGAGGCCCTAAAAACGAGGCTCTTTCCCTATGCTGAGATGGCAGTTGCAGCTTTATTTCTTGGGATCCTTCAGGGTGAGATGGCAGAAGGGAAAGAGGAAGAGGTATGGACAGGCACTCCTTTTTCAGGACAGGGGAAGGGGCTGTGGGAAATTACACAAACAATAAGGGAACCTGGGGAGAACAAGATAAGGGAAAGAACTTACAAATCTACATTTTTAGGGGTACATTCTTTGGGTCATACCATTTTTCCTAACTGCATTACAACAAAAAGCCCAACAAAATTCTCTCAAATACATAAGAAATTCCAGAAATATCCAACGAAATTCCTGAAATCTTCTCAAAACCCTACCAAATTTCAGAAGCATCAAAAAAAAATCTTGACAAATTTCCACACAATCAAGGAAAAATTCATCAAAATTCTTCATATCTCCTCAAAATCCATCAAAATCCACAAAAATCCCACAAAATTCAAGAAACATCCCACAAAATTCCCCCAAAATTCTCAAAACCCTAAAAAATGCCTGAAGCATCCCAAAAAACCTTGACAACTTTCCCCACAATCTAGGAAAAATCCCTCAAAATTCCTCAAGACAACTCAATATGCCTTAAAATTCCAGAAAAATCCTATGAAATTATAGAAACATCCCACAAAATATCAAGAACTTTCTGCACAATCTAAGAAAAATCCCTCTAAATTCAAGAAACATCCCAAATAATTACTGAAATCTTCTCAAAACCCGACCAAATTCCAGAAACATCCCACAAAATCTTGACAACGTTGAACAAAATCTAAGAAATATCCATCAAAATTCTTCATGTCTCCTCAACATCCCACAAAATTCTACAAAAATCACACAAAATTCCAGAAACATCCCACAAAATTCCCAAAATCTTCTCAAAACACTACCAAATTCCAGAAACTACCCAAAAAATTGTGGCAACTTTCCACACAATCTCAGAAAAATCCCTCAAATTCCAATGTGTCTCCTCAAAATTCCCAAATAATTCCAGATACATCGGACAAAATTCCTGAAATCTTCTCAAAACCCTACGAAATTCCTAAAACATCTCACAAGATCTTGACAACTTTCCACACAATCTCAGAAAAATCCCACAATATTCTTCAAGTCAACTCATTGTCCCTCAAAATTCCAGAAACATTCTACAAAATCTTGAACAACTTTCCACACAATCTAGGAAAAAACCCGCAAAATTCTTCATGTATCCTCAAAATCCTTCAAAATTCTACAAAAATCCCACAAAATTCCAGAAACATCCAACAAAATTTAAAAAATTGTCACAAAACCCTACAGAATTCCAGAAACATCCCACAAAATCTTGACAACGATCCATACAATCTAGGAAAAATCCATCAAAATTCTTCAACTTAACTCAATATCCCACAAAATTCCTGAAACATCCCTCAAAATTCCCAAAGTCATCTCAAAACCCTCCCAAATTCAAGAAACATCCCACAAAATTCCCAAAATCTTCTCAAAATCCTACCAAATTCCAAAAACATCCCACAAAATCTCAACAACTTTCCACAAAATCTAGGAAAAATCCATCAAAATTCTTCAAGCCAACTCAATATCGCACAAAATTCCAGAAACAACCCGCAAAATTCCCCAAATCATCTCAAAATCCAATAGAATTCCTGAAACATTCCACAATATCTTGACAAATTTCCACACAATCTAGGAAAAATCCATCAAAATTTTTCATGTCTCCTCAAAATTCCCAAATAATTCCAGAAACATCCAACAAAATTCCCAAAATCTTCTCACAACCCCACCAATATCTAGAAACCTCCTAGCAAATCTTGACAACATTCAACAGAATCTAGGAAAAATCTACCAAAATTCTTCATGTCAACTCAATGTCCCTCAAAATTCCAGAAACATCCTATGAAATCTTGACAACTTTCCACACAATCTGGGAAGAATCCATCAAAATTCTTCAAGTCAAGTCAATATCCCACAAAATTCCCAAAACATCCTACAAAATTCCCGAAATCTTCTCAAAACCCTTAAAAATTCCAGAAGCATCCTACAAAATCTTCACAACTCTCCACACAATTGAGGAAAAATCCATCAAAATTCTTCATGTATCCGCAAAATCGATCAAAATTCCAAAAAAACATAAAAAATTCCAGAAACATCCCACAAAAATCCCAAAATCTTCTCAAAATACTACCAAATTCCACAAACTCCCTCAAAAAATCTTGGCAACTTTCCACACAATCTCAGAAAAATCCATCAAATTCCAACATGTCTCCTCAAAATTCCCAAATAATTCCAGAAACATCTGGCAAAATTCCCGAAAACTTCTCAAAACCCTACCAAATTCCAGAAATCTCCCACAAATTCTTCACAACTTTCCACAAAATCTAGGAAAAATCCCTCTAAATTCTTCATGTTTCCTTAAAATTCCCAAATAATTCCAAAAACATCCCACAAAATTCAAAAAATCTTCTCAAAACACAACCAAATTCCAAAAACACCCCCAAAAATCTTCACAACCTTGAACAAAATCTAAGAATAATCCATCAAACTTCTTCATGTGTCTTCAATCCCACAAAATTCTACAAAAATCCCTCAAAATTCCCGAAACATCCCACAAAATTCACAATATCTTATCAAAACACTAACAAATTCCTGAAATAACCCACAAAATCTTGACAACTTTCCGCACAATCTAGGATAAATCCCACAAAATTCTCCATGTCTTATCAAAATTCCCAAATAATTCCAGAAATATCCGACAAAATTCCCGAAATCTTCTCAAAACCCTAACAAATTCCAGAAACATCCCACAAAATCTTGACAACTTTCCACACAATCCAGGAAAAATCCCGCAAAATTCTCCAAGTCTCCACAATATCTAAAAAAATTCCTAAAACACCCCATAAAATCCCCGAAATCTTCTCAAACCCCTACCAAATTCCAGAAACATCCCACAAAATTCCACAAATCTTCTCAAAACCCTACCAAATTTTAGAAACACCACACAAAATTCTCTAAATCTTCTCAAAACCCTTCGAAATTCTCGTAATAGCCCACAAAATCTTGAGAACTTTCCACACAATCTAGGAAAAATCCATCAAAATTCTTCATGTCTCCTCCAAATCCCACAAAATTCCACAAAAATCACACAAAATTCCCAAAATCTTCTCAAAACCCTACCAAATTCCAAAAATATACCACAAAATTTGGACACCTTTCCACACAATTTAGGAAAAATCCCTCAAAATTCTTCATATCTCCTCAATATCCCCAAAAAATATTCCACAAAATTCCCACAAAATTCCTGAAATATGCCACAACTTTCGCGAAATCTTCTCAAAACCCTTCGAAATTTCAGTAACATCCCACAAAATCTTGACAAATTTCCACACAATCTACGAACAATCCGTCAAAACTCTTCATGTGTCCTCAAAAATCCCTCAAAATTCTAAAAAAACCCAAAGAAATACTGGAAAAATCCCTCAAAAATTCCCAAAATCTTCTCAAAACCCTACCAAACTACAGAAACATCCCACAAAATCTTGAGAACTTTCCACACAATCTAGGGAAAATACCTCAAAATTCTTCATGTCTCCACAAAATTCAACAAAAATCCCACAAAATTCTATGAATCTTCTCAAAACCCTACCAAATTCCAGAAATATGCAACAAAATCGTGTCAAGTTTACCCACAATCTCGGAAAAATCCATCAAAATTCTTCAAGTAAATTCAATATCCCACAAAATTCCAGAAACATCAAACAAAATTCTTGAAATCTTTTCAAAACGCTACCAAATTCCAGAAACATCCCACAAAATCTTGACAACTTTCCACACAATATCGGAAAAATCCATCAAAATTCTTCAAGTCCCCTCAATATCACACAAAATTCCACAAAATCACACAAAATTCCAGATACATCCCACAAAATCTTGACAACTTTCCACATTATCTCGGTAAAATCCATCAAAATTTTTCATGTCTCCTCAAAATCCCTCAAAATTCCACAAAATTACCTGAAATTCCAGAAAGATCCCACAAAATTCCCAAAATTTTCTCAAAACGCTACCAAATTCAAGAAACATCCCACAAAATCTTAACAACTTTCCCCAAAATCTAGAAAAAATCCATCAAAATTCTTCATGTCTACTGACAATCCCACAAAATTCCACAAAAATCCCTCAAAATTCCAGAAACATTGCACAAAATTCCCAAAATCTTCTCAAAACCCTACCAAATTCCAGAAACATCCCACAAAATTCCCAAAATCTTCTCAAAACCCTACCATATTCTAGAAACATCCCACAAAATCTTGAGAACTTTCCACATAATCTCAGAAAAATCCCTCAAAATTCTTCAGGTCGCCTCAAAATTCCTCAAAATTCCACAAAAATCCCTCAAAATTCCAGATACATCCCACAAAATCTTGACAACTTCCCCCACAAATTAGGAAAAATGCATCAAAATTCATCAAGTCATGTCAGTATTTCACAAAATTCTACAGAAATCCCACAGAATTCCAGAAACATCCCACAAAATCTCCACAAATTGACACAAAATAAGAAAAATCCCTCAAAATTGTTCAAGTCTCCTCAGTATCCCAGAACATTGCAAAGAAATGCCACTAAATTCCAGGTAAATCTTGCAAAATAATTAAAATTTTTTCAAATACCCACGAAAATCCCACAAAATTTCTCAAACATCCCACAGATTGTGATAAACCTTGTGAAAACGCAACAAAATTCCAGAAACATCACAAAAATTCCCAAAATCTTATCAAAACTCTTCGAAATTCCAGAAACATCCCACAAAATCTCAACAACTTTCCACACAATCTCGGAAAAATCCATCAAAATTATTCAGGTCACCTCAAAATTCCTCAAAATTCCACAAAAATCCCTCAAAATTCCAGATACATCCCACAAAATCTTGACAACTTCCCCCACAAATTAGGAAAAATGCATCAAAATTCATCAAGTCATGTCAATATTTCACAAAATTCTACAGAAATCCCACAGAATTCCAGAAACATCCCACAAAATCTCCACAAATTGACACAAAATAAGAAAAATCCCTCAAAATTGTTCAAGTCTCCTCAGTATCCCAGAACATTGCAAAGAAATGCCACTAAATTCCAGGTAAATCTTGCAAAATAATTAAAATTTTTTCAAATACCCACGAAAATCCCACAAAATTCCTCAAACATCCCACAGATCGTGATAAACCTTGTGAAAACGCAACAAAATTCCAGAAACATCACACAAACTTCCCAAAATCTTCTCAAAACTCTTCGAAATTCCAGAAACATCCCACAAAATCTCAACAACTTTCCACACAATCTCGGAAAAATCCATCAAAATGCCTTAATATCCTACAAAAATAACACAAAATTCCAGAAACATCCCACAAAATCTTGAAAACTTTCCACACAGTCTAGGAAAAATCCATCAAAATTCTTCATGTCTCCTCAAAATCCCTCAAAATTCCACAAAGATCCCACAAAATTCCAGAAACATCCCACAAAATTCTATGAATCTTCTCAAAACCCTACCAAATTCTAGAAACATCCCACAAAATCTCTACAACTTTCCACACAATCTAGGAAAAATCTCACAAAATTCCTTATGTCTACTCCATATCCAAAAAAATTCCACAAAATTCCCGAAACATCCCACACAATTCACAAAATCCTCTCGAAACCCTAACAAATTCCAGAAACATCCCACAAAATCTTGACAACTTTCCACACAATCTAGTAAAAATCCGTCAAAATTCTTCATGTCTAGTCAATATCTCCCAAAATTTTACAAAATTCCCAAAAAATTCCCAAAATCTTCTCAAAACCCTACCAGCTTCCAGAAAGATCCCACAAAATCGTGACAATTTTCCACACAAACTAGGGAAAATTCATCAAAATTCTTCAGGTCTCCACAATATCTACAAAAATTCCAAAAACACCCCATAAAATCCCCGAAATCTTCTCAAACCCCTACCAAATTCCAGAAACATCCCACAAAATTTTCTAAATCTTCACAAAACCCTTCGAAATTCCCGTAATAGCCCACAAAATCTTGAGAACTTTCCACACAATCTAGGAAAAATCCATCAAAATTCTTCTTGTCTCCCCAAAATCCCACAAAATTTACAAAAATCACACAAAATTCCCAAAATCTTCTCAAAACCCTACCAAACTCCAGCAACATCCAACAAAATTCCAAAACTCTTCTCAAAACCCTTCGAAATTCTAGTAACATCCCACAAAATCTCTACAACTGTCCTCACAATCTCGGAAAAATCCCTCAAAATTCTTCATGTCTCCTCAATATCTCAAAAAATTCCAGAAGCATCCCACAAAATCCTCGAAATCTCCTGAAAATCTTTCCAAATTCCAGAAACATCCCACAAAATTCTCTAAATCTTCTGTAAACCCTACCAAATTCCAGAAACATCCCACAAAATCTTGACAACTTTCCACACAAACTAGGGAAAATCCATCAAAACTCTTCATGTCTAGTCAATATCCCCCAAAATTTTACAAAATTCCCCAAAAAATTCCCAAAATCTTCTCAAAACCCTACCAGCTTCCAGAAACATCCCACAAAATCTTGACAACTTTCCACACAATCTAGGAAAAATCCATCAAGATGCCTTAAAATTCCAAAAAAGTCCCACAAAATTCCAGAAACATCCCACAAAATCTTGACAATTTTCCACACAGTCTAGGAAAAAGCCATCAAAATTCTTCATGTCTCTTCAAAATCCCTCAAAATTCCACAAAGATACCACAAAATTCCAGAAACATCCCACAAAATCTTGACAACTTTCCACATAATCTCTGAAAAATCCCTCAAAATTCTTCAGGTTGCCTCAAAATCCCTCAAAATTCCACAAAATTACATGAAATTCCCGAATCATCCCACAAAATTCCCAAAATTTTCTCAAAACCCTTCGAAATTCCAGTAACATCCTGCAAAACCTTGACAACTTTCCACACAGTCTAGGAAAAATCCATCTAAATTCTTCATGTCTCCTCAAAATCCCTCAAAATTCCACAAAGTTCCCACAAAATTCTAGAAACATCCCACAAAATCTTGAGAACTTTCCACATAATCTCGGAAAAATCCCTCAAAATTCTTCAGGTCGCCTCAAAATTCCTCAAAATTCCACAAAAATCCCTCAAAATTCCAGATACATCCCACAAAATCTTGACAACTTCCCCCACAAATTAGGAAAAATGCATCAAAATTCATCAAGTCATGTCAGTATTTCACAAAATTCTACAGAAATCCCACAGAATTCCAGAAACATCCCACAAAATCTCCACAAATTGACACAAAATAAGAAAAATCCCTCAAAATTGTTCAAGTCTCCTCAGTATCCCAGAACATTGCAAAGAAATGCCACTAAATTCCAGGTAAATCTTGCAAAATAATTAAAATTTTTTCAAATACCCACGAAAATCCCACAAAATTTCTCAAACATCCCACAGATTGTGATAAACCTTGTGAAAACGCAACAAAATTCCAGAAACATCACAAAAATTCCCAAAATCTTATCAAAACTCTTCGAAATTCCAGAAACATCCCACAAAATCTCAAAAACTTTCCACACAATCTCGGAAAAATCCATCAAAATTATTCAGGTCACCTCAAAATTCCTCAAAATTCCACAAAAATCCCTCAAAATTCCAGATACATCCCACAAAATCTTGACAACTTCCCCCACAAATTAGGAAAAATGCATCAAAATTCATCAAGTCATGTCAATATTTCACAAAATTCTACAGAAATCCCACAAAATTCCAGAAACATCCCACAAAATCTCCACAAATTGACACAAAATAAGAAAAATCCCTCAAAATTGTTCAAGTCTCCTCAGTATCCCAGAACATTGCAAAGAAATGCCACTAAATTCCAGGTAAATCTTGCAAAATAATTAAAATTTTTTCAAATACCCACGAAAATCCCACAAAATTTCTCAAACATCCCACAAATTGTGATAAACCTTGTGAAAACGCAACAAAATTCCAGAAACATCACACAAAATCTCAACAACTTTCCACACAATCTCGGAAAAATCCATCAAAATGCCTTAAAATCCCACAAAAATATTCCACAAAATTCCAGAAACATCCCACAAAATCTTGAAAACTTTCCACACAGTCTAGGAAAAATCCATCAAAATTCTTCATGTCTCCTCAAAATCCCTCAAAATTCCACAAAGATCCCACAAAATTCCAGAAACATCCCACAAAATTCTATGAATCTTCTCAAAACCCTACCAAATTCTAGAAACATCCCACAAAATCTCTACAACTTTCCACACAATCTAGGAAAAATCTCACAAAATTCCTTATGTCTACTCCATATCCAAAAAAATTCCACAAAATTCCCGAAACATCCCACACAATTCACAAAATCCTCTCGAAACCCTAACAAATTCCAGAAACATCCCACAAAATCTTGACAACTTTCCACACAATCTAGTAAAAATCCGTCAAAATTCTTCATGTCTCCTCAATATCCCACAAAATTCCTAAAACATCCCCCTAAATTCTCAAAACCTTCTCAAAACCCTACCAAATTACAGAAACTTCCCACAAAATCTCAACAACTTTCCACACAATCTAGGAAAAATCCATCAAGATGCCTTAAAATTCCAAAAAAGTCCCACAAAATTCCAGAAACATCACACAAAATCTTGACAATTTTCGACACAGTCTAGGAAAAATCCATCAAAATTCTTCATATCTCCTAAAAATCCAAAAAAATTCCACAAAAAATTCCCACAAAATTCCAGAAACATCCCACAAAATCTTCTCAAAACCCTACCATATTCCAGAAACATCCCACAAAATCTCTACAACTTTCCACATAATCTCTGAAAAATCCCTCAAAATTCTTCAGGTTGCCTCAAAATCCCTCAAAATTCCACAAAATTACATGAAATTCCAGAAAGATCCCACAAAATTCTCGAAATTTTCTCAAAACGCTACCAAATTCAAGAAACATCCCACAAAATCTTGACAATTTTCCACACAGTCTAGGAAAAAGCCATCAAAATTCTTCATGTCTCTTCAAAATCCCTCAAAATTCCACAAAGATACCACAAAATTCCAGAAACATCCCACAAAATTCCCTAAATTTTCTCAAAACCCTTTGAAATTCTAGTAACATCCCGCAAAACCTTGACAACTTTCCACACAGTCTAGGAAACATCCATCAAAATTCTTCATGTCTCCTAAAAATCCCTCAAAATTCCACAAAGATCCCACAAAATTCCAGAAACATCCCACAAAATTCTATGAATCTTCTCAAAACCCTACCAAATTCTAGAAACATCCCACAAAATCTCTACAACTTTCCACACAATCTAGGAAAAATCTCACAAAATTCCTTATGTCTACTCCATATCCAAAAAAATTCCACAAAATTCCCGAAGCATCCCACAAAATTCCCAAAATTTTCTCAAAACCCTTCGAAATTCCAGTAACAGCCTGCAAAACCTTGACAACTTTCCACACACTCTAGGAAAAATCCATCAAAATTCTTCATGTCTCATCATTATCCCTCAAAACTCCACAAAATTCCCACAAAATTCCAGAAACATCCCACAAAATTCCCAAAATCTTCTCAAAACCCTACCATATTCTAGAAACATCCCACAAAATCTTGAGAACTTTCCACATAATCTCGGAAAAATCCCTCAAAATTCTTCAGGTCGCCTCAAAATTCCTCAAAATTCCACAAAAATCCCTCAAAATTCCAGATACATCCCACAAAATCTTGACAACTTCCCCCACAAATTAGGAAAAATGCATCAAAATTCATCAAGTCATGTCAGTATTTCACAAAATTCTACAGAAATCCCACAGAATTCCAGAAACATCCCACAAAATCTCCACAAATTGACACAAAATAAGAAAAATCCCTCAAAATTGTTCAAGTCTCTTCAGTATCCCAGAACATTGCAAAGAAATGCCACTAAATTCCAGGTAAATCTTGCAAAATAATTAAAATTTTTTCAAATACCCACGAAAATCCCACAAAATTTCTCAAACATCCCACAGATTGTGATAAACCTTGTGAAAACGCAACAAAATTCCAGAAACATCACAAAAATTCCCAAAATCTTATCAAAACTCTTCGAAATTCTAGAAACATCCCACAAAATCTCAACAACTTTCCACACAATCTCGGAAAAATCCATCAAAATGCCTTAAAATCCCACAAAAATATTCCACAAAATTCCAGAAACATCCCACAAAATCTTGAAAACTTTCCACACAGTCTAGGAAAAATCCATCAAAATTCTTCATGTCTCCTCAAAATCCCTCAAAATTCCACAAAGATCCCACAAAATTCCAGAAACATCCCACAAAATTCTATGAATCTTCTCAAAACCCTACCAAATTCTAGAAACATCCCACAAAATCTCTACAACTTTCCACACAATCTAGGAAAAATCTCACAAAATTCCTTATGTCTACTCCATATCCAAAAAAATTCCACAAAATTCCCGAAACATCCCACACAATTCACAAAATCCTCTCGAAACCCTAACAAATTCCAGAAACATCCCACAAAATCTTGACAACTTTCCACACAATCTAGTAAAAATCCGTCAAAATTCTTCATGTCTCCTCAATATCCCACAAAATTCCTAAAACATCCCCCTAAATTCTCAAAACCTTCTCAAAACCCTACCAAATTACAGAAACTTCCCACAAAATCTCAACAACTTTCCACACAATCTAGGAAAAATCCATCAAGATGCCTTAAAATTCCAAAAAAGTCCCACAAAATTCCAGAAACATCACACAAAATCTTGACAATTTTCGACACAGTCTAGGAAAAATCCATCAAAATTCTTCATATCTCCTAAAAATCCAAAAAAATTCCACAAAAAATTCCCACAAAATTCCAGAAACATCCCACAAAATCTTCTCAAAACCCTACCATATTCCAGAAACATCCCACAAAATCTTGAGAACTTTCCACATAATCTCTGAAAAATCCCTCAAAATTCTTCAGGTTGCCTCAAAATCCCTCAAAATTCCACAAAATTACATGAAATTCCAGAAAGATCCCACAAAATTCTCGAAATTTTCTCAAAACGCTACCAAATTCAAGAAACATCCCACAAAATCTTGACAATTTTCCACACAGTCTAGGAAAAAGCCATCAAAATTCTTCATGTCTCTTCAAAATCCCTCAAAATTCCACAAAGATACCACAAAATTCCAGAAACATCCCACAAAATTCCCTAAATTTTCTCAAAACCCTTTGAAATTCTAGTAACATCCCGCAAAACCTTGACAACTTTCCACACAGTCTAGGAAACATCCATCAAAATTCTTCATGTCTCCTAAAAATCCCTCAAAATTCCACAAAGATCCCACAAAATTCCAGAAACATCCCACAAAATTCTATGAATCTTCTCAAAACCCTACCAAATTCTAGAAACATCCCACAAAATCTCTACAACTTTCCACACAATCTAGGAAAAATCTCACAAAATTCCTTATGTCTACTCCATATCCAAAAAAATTCCACAAAATTCCCGAAGCATCCCACAAAATTCCCAAAATTTTCTCAAAACCCTTCGAAATTCCAGTAACAGCCTGCAAAACCTTGACAACTTTCCACACACTCTAGGAAAAATCCATCAAAATTCTTCATGTCTCATCATTATCCCTCAAAACTCCACAAAATTCCCACAAAATTCCAGAAACATCCCACAAAATTCCCAAAATCTTCTCAAAACCCTACCATATTCTAGAAACATCCCACAAAATCTTGAGAACTTTCCACATAATCTCGGAAAAATCCCTCAAAATTCTTCAGGTCGCCTCAAAATTCCTCAAAATTCCACAAAAATCCCTCAAAATTCCAGATACATCCCACAAAATCTTGACAACTTCCCCCACAAATTAGGAAAAATGCATCAAAATTCATCAAGTCATGTCAGTATTTCACAAAATTCTACAGAAATCCCACAGAATTCCAGAAACATCCCACAAAATCTCCACAAATTGACACAAAATAAGAAAAATCCCTCAAAATTGTTCAAGTCTCTTCAGTATCCCAGAACATTGCAAAGAAATGCCACTAAATTCCAGGTAAATCTTGCAAAATAATTAAAATTTTTTCAAATACCCACGAAAATCCCACAAAATTTCTCAAACATCCCACAGATTGTGATAAACCTTGTGAAAACGCAACAAAATTCCAGAAACATCACAAAAATTCCCAAAATCTTATCAAAACTCTTCGAAATTCCAGAAACATCCCACAAAATCTCAACAACTTTCCACACAATCTCGGAAAAATCCATCAAAATTATTCAGGTCACCTCAAAATTCCTCAAAATTCCACAAAAATCCCTCAAAATTCCAGATACATCCCACAAAATCTTGACAACTTCCCCCACAAATTAGGAAAAATGCATCAAAATTCATCAAGTCATGTCAATATTTCACAAAATTCTACAGAAATCCCACAAAATTCCAGAAACATCCCACAAAATCTCCACAAATTGACACAAAATAAGAAAAATCCCTCAAAATTGTTCAAGTCTCCTCAGTATCCCAGAACATTGCAAAGAAATGCCACTAAATTCCAGGTAAATCTTGCAAAATAATTAAAATTTTTTCAAATACCCACGAAAATCCCACAAAATTTCTCAAACATCCCACAAATTGTGATAAACCTTGTGAAAACGCAACAAAATTCCAGAAACATCACACAAAATCTCAACAACTTTCCACACAATCTCGGAAAAATCCATCAAAATGCCTTAAAATCCCACAAAAATATTCCACAAAATTCCAGAAACATCCCACAAAATCTTGAAAACTTTCCACACAGTCTAGGAAAAATCCATCAAAATTCTTCATGTCTCCTCAAAATCCCTCAAAATTCCACAAAGATCCCACAAAATTCCAGAAACATCCCACAAAATTCTATGAATCTTCTCAAAACCCTACCAAATTCTAGAAACATCCCACAAAATCTCTACAACTTTCCACACAATCTAGGAAAAATCTCACAAAATTCCTTATGTCTACTCCATATCCAAAAAAATTCCACAAAATTCCCGAAACATCCCACACAATTCACAAAATCCTCTCGAAACCCTAACAAATTCCAGAAACATCCCACAAAATCTTGACAACTTTCCACACAATCTAGTAAAAATCCGTCAAAATTCTTCATGTCTCCTCAATATCCCACAAAATTCCTAAAACATCCCCCTAAATTCTCAAAACCTTCTCAAAACCCTACCAAATTACAGAAACTTCCCACAAAATCTCAACAACTTTCCACACAATCTAGGAAAAATCCATCAAGATGCCTTAAAATTCCAAAAAAGTCCCACAAAATTCCAGAAGCATCACACAAAATCTTGACAATTTTCGACACAGTCTAGGAAAAATCCATCAAAATTCTTCATATCTCCTAAAAATCCAAAAAAATTCCACAAAAAATTCCCACAAAATTCCAGAAACATCCCACAAAATTCTATGAATCTTCTCAAAACCCTACCAAATTCTAGAAACATCCCACAAAATCTCTACAACTTTCCACACAATCTAGGAAAAATCTCACAAAATTCCTTATGTCTACTCCATATCCAAAAAAATTCCACAAAATTCCCGAAGCATCCCACAAAATTCCCAAAATTTTCTCAAAACCCTTCGAAATTCCAGTAACAGCCTGCAAAACCTTGACAACTTTCCACACACTCTAGGAAAAATCCATCAAAATTCTTCATGTCTCATCATTATCCCTCAAAACTCCACAAAATTCCCACAAAATTCCAGAAACATCCCACAAAATTCCCAAAATCTTCTCAAAACCCTACCATATTCTAGAAACATCCCACAAAATCTTGAGAACTTTCCACATAATCTCGGAAAAATCCCTCAAAATTCTTCAGGTCGCCTCAAAATTCCTCAAAATTCCACAAAAATCCCTCAAAATTCCAGATACATCCCACAAAATCTTGACAACTTCCCCCACAAATTAGGAAAAATGCATCAAAATTCATCAAGTCATGTCAGTATTTCACAAAATTCTACAGAAATCCCACAGAATTCCAGAAACATCCCACAAAATCTCCACAAATTGACACAAAATAAGAAAAATCCCTCAAAATTGTTCAAGTCTCTTCAGTATCCCAGAACATTGCAAAGAAATGCCACTAAATTCCAGGTAAATCTTGCAAAATAATTAAAATTTTTTCAAATACCCACGAAAATCCCACAAAATTTCTCAAACATCCCACAGATTGTGATAAACCTTGTGAAAACGCAACAAAATTCCAGAAACATCACAAAAATTCCCAAAATCTTATCAAAACTCTTCGAAATTCCAGAAACATCCCACAAAATCTCTTTCCACACAATCTCGGAAAAATCCATCAAAATTATTCAGGTCACCTCAAAATTCCTCAAAATTCCACAAAAATCCCTCAAAATTCCAGATACATCCCACAAAATCTTGACAACTTCCCCCACAAATTAGGAAAAATGCATCAAAATTCATCAAGTCATGTCAATATTTCACAAAATTCTACAGAAATCCCACAAAATTCCAGAAACATCCCACAAAATCTCCACAAATTGACACAAAATAAGAAAAATCCCTCAAAATTGTTCAAGTCTCCTCAGTATCCCAGAACATTGCAAAGAAATGCCACTAAATTCCAGGTAAATCTTGCAAAATAATTAAAATTTTTTCAAATACCCACGAAAATCCCACAAAATTTCTCAAACATCCCACAAATTGTGATAAACCTTGTGAAAACGCAACAAAATTCCAGAAACATCACACAAAATCTCAACAACTTTCCACACAATCTCGGAAAAATCCATCAAAATGCCTTAAAATCCCACAAAAATATTCCACAAAATTCCAGAAACATCCCACAAAATCTTGAAAACTTTCCACACAGTCTAGGAAAAATCCATCAAAATTCTTCATGTCTCCTCAAAATCCCTCAAAATTCCACAAAGATCCCACAAAATTCCAGAAACATCCCACAAAATTCTATGAATCTTCTCAAAACCCTACCAAATTCTAGAAACATCCCACAAAATCTCTACAACTTTCCACACAATCTAGGAAAAATCTCACAAAATTCCTTATGTCTACTCCATATCCAAAAAAATTCCACAAAATTCCCGAAACATCCCACACAATTCACAAAATCCTCTCGAAACCCTAACAAATTCCAGAAACATCCCACAAAATCTTGACAACTTTCCACACAATCTAGTAAAAATCCGTCAAAATTCTTCATGTCTCCTCAATATCCCACAAAATTCCTAAAACATCCCCCTAAATTCTCAAAACCTTCTCAAAACCCTACCAAATTACAGAAACTTCCCACAAAATCTCAACAACTTTCCACACAATCTAGGAAAAATCCATCAAGATGCCTTAAAATTCCAAAAAAGTCCCACAAAATTCCAGAAACATCACACAAAATCTTGACAATTTTCGACACAGTCTAGGAAAAATCCATCAAAATTCTTCATATCTCCTAAAAATCCAAAAAAATTCCACAAAAAATTCCCACAAAATTCCAGAAACATCCCACAAAATCTTCTCAAAACCCTACCATATTCCAGAAACATCCCACAAAATCTTGAGAACTTTCCACATAATCTCTGAAAAATCCCTCAAAATTCTTCAGGTTGCCTCAAAATCCCTCAAAATTCCACAAAATTACATGAAATTCCAGAAAGATCCCACAAAATTCTCGAAATTTTCTCAAAACGCTACCAAATTCAAGAAACATCCCACAAAATCTTGACAATTTTCCACACAGTCTAGGAAAAAGCCATCAAAATTCTTCATGTCTCTTCAAAATCCCTCAAAATTCCACAAAGATACCACAAAATTCCAGAAACATCCCACAAAATTCCCTAAATTTTCTCAAAACCCTTTGAAATTCTAGTAACATCCCGCAAAACCTTGACAACTTTCCACACAGTCTAGGAAACATCCATCAAAATTCTTCATGTCTCCTAAAAATCCCTCAAAATTCCACAAAGATCCCACAAAATTCCAGAAACATCCCACAAAATTCTATGAATCTTCTCAAAACCCTACCAAATTCTAGAAACATCCCACAAAATCTCTACAACTTTCCACACAATCTAGGAAAAATCTCACAAAATTCCTTATGTCTACTCCATATCCAAAAAAATTCCACAAAATTCCCGAAGCATCCCACAAAATTCCCAAAATTTTCTCAAAACCCTTCGAAATTCCAGTAACAGCCTGCAAAACCTTGACAACTTTCCACACACTCTAGGAAAAATCCATCAAAATTCTTCATGTCTCATCATTATCCCTCAAAACTCCACAAAATTCCCACAAAATTCCAGAAACATCCCACAAAATTCCCAAAATCTTCTCAAAACCCTACCATATTCTAGAAACATCCCACAAAATCTTGAGAACTTTCCACATAATCTCGGAAAAATCCCTCAAAATTCTTCAGGTCGCCTCAAAATTCCTCAAAATTCCACAAAAATCCCTCAAAATTCCAGATACATCCCACAAAATCTTGACAACTTCCCCCACAAATTAGGAAAAATGCATCAAAATTCATCAAGTCATGTCAGTATTTCACAAAATTCTACAGAAATCCCACAGAATTCCAGAAACATCCCACAAAATCTCCACAAATTGACACAAAATAAGAAAAATCCCTCAAAATTGTTCAAGTCTCTTCAGTATCCCAGAACATTGCAAAGAAATGCCACTAAATTCCAGGTAAATCTTGCAAAATAATTAAAATTTTTTCAAATACCCACGAAAATCCCACAAAATTTCTCAAACATCCCACAGATTGTGATAAACCTTGTGAAAACGCAACAAAATTCCAGAAACATCACAAAAATTCCCAAAATCTTATCAAAACTCTTCGAAATTCCAGAAACATCCCACAAAATCTCAACAACTTTCCACACAATCTCGGAAAAATCCATCAAAATTATTCAGGTCACCTCAAAATTCCTCAAAATTCCACAAAAATCCCTCAAAATTCCAGATACATCCCACAAAATCTTGACAACTTCCCCCACAAATTAGGAAAAATGCATCAAAATTCATCAAGTCATGTCAATATTTCACAAAATTCTACAGAAATCCCACAAAATTCCAG
The DNA here is from genome assembly GCF_971803275.1 of Cyanistes caeruleus. Lineage (NCBI taxonomy): Eukaryota > Metazoa > Chordata > Aves > Passeriformes > Paridae > Cyanistes > Cyanistes caeruleus. The sequence continues at coordinate 1,992,826 of NW_028255890.1, read as the reverse complement.
AAACATCCCACAAAATCTCCACAAATTGACACAAAATAAGAAAAATCCCTCAAAATTGTTCAAGTCTCCTCAGTATCCCAGAACATTGCAAAGAAATGCCACTAAATTCCAGGTAAATCTTGCAAAATAATTAAAATTTTTTCAAATACCCACGAAAATCCCACAAAATTTCTCAAACATCCCACAAATTGTGATAAACCTTGTGAAAACGCAACAAAATTCCAGAAACATCACACAAAATCTCAACAACTTTCCACACAATCTCGGAAAAATCCATCAAAATGCCTTAAAATCCCACAAAAATATTCCACAAAATTCCAGAAACATCCCACAAAATCTTGAAAACTTTCCACACAGTCTAGGAAAAATCCATCAAAATTCTTCATGTCTCCTCAAAATCCCTCAAAATTCCACAAAGATCCCACAAAATTCCAGAAACATCCCACAAAATTCTATGAATCTTCTCAAAACCCTACCAAATTCTAGAAACATCCCACAAAATCTCTACAACTTTCCACACAATCTAGGAAAAATCTCACAAAATTCATTATGTCTACTCCATATCCAAAAAAATTCCACAAAATTCCCGAAACATCCCACACAATTCACAAAATCCTCTCGAAACCCTAACAAATTCCAGAAACATCCCACAAAATCTTGACAACTTTCCACACAATCTAGTAAAAATCCGTCAAAATTCTTCATGTCTCCTCAATATCCCACAAAATTCCTAAAACATCCCCCTAAATTCTCAAAACCTTCTCAAAACCCTACCAAATTACAGAAACTTCCCACAAAATCTCAACAACTTTCCACACAATCTAGGAAAAATCCATCAAGATGCCTTAAAATTCCAAAAAAGTCCCACAAAATTCCAGAAACATCACACAAAATCTTGACAATTTTCGACACAGTCTAGGAAAAATCCATCAAAATTCTTCATATCTCCTAAAAATCCAAAAAAATTCCACAAAAAATTCCCACAAAATTCCAGAAACATCCCACAAAATCTTCTCAAAACCCTACCATATTCCAGAAACATCCCACAAAATCTTGAGAACTTTCCACATAATCTCTGAAAAATCCCTCAAAATTCTTCAGGTTGCCTCAAAATCCCTCAAAATTCCACAAAATTACATGAAATTCCAGAAAGATCCCACAAAATTCTCGAAATTTTCTCAAAACGCTACCAAATTCAAGAAACATCCCACAAAATCTTGACAATTTTCCACACAGTCTAGGAAAAAGCCATCAAAATTCTTCATGTCTCTTCAAAATCCCTCAAAATTCCACAAAGATACCACAAAATTCCAGAAACATCCCACAAAATTCCCTAAATTTTCTCAAAACCCTTTGAAATTCTAGTAACATCCCGCAAAACCTTGACAACTTTCCACACAGTCTAGGAAACATCCATCAAAATTCTTCATGTCTCCTAAAAATCCCTCAAAATTCCACAAAGATCCCACAAAATTCCAGAAACATCCCACAAAATTCTATGAATCTTCTCAAAACCCTACCAAATTCTAGAAACATCCCACAAAATCTCTACAACTTTCCACACAATCTAGGAAAAATCTCACAAAATTCCTTATGTCTACTCCATATCCAAAAAAATTCCACAAAATTCCCGAAGCATCCCACAAAATTCCCAAAATTTTCTCAAAACCCTTCGAAATTCCAGTAACAGCCTGCAAAACCTTGACAACTTTCCACACACTCTAGGAAAAATCCATCAAAATTCTTCATGTCTCATCATTATCCCTCAAAACTCCACAAAATTCCCACAAAATTCCAGAAACATCCCACAAAATTCCCAAAATCTTCTCAAAACCCTACCATATTCTAGAAACATCCCACAAAATCTTGAGAACTTTCCACATAATCTCGGAAAAATCCCTCAAAATTCTTCAGGTCGCCTCAAAATTCCTCAAAATTCCACAAAAATCCCTCAAAATTCCAGATACATCCCACAAAATCTTGACAACTTCCCCCACAAATTAGGAAAAATGCATCAAAATTCATCAAGTCATGTCAGTATTTCACAAAATTCTACAGAAATCCCACAGAATTCCAGAAACATCCCACAAAATCTCCACAAATTGACACAAAATAAGAAAAATCCCTCAAAATTGTTCAAGTCTCTTCAGTATCCCAGAACATTGCAAAGAAATGCCACTAAATTCCAGGTAAATCTTGCAAAATAATTAAAATTTTTTCAAATACCCACGAAAATCCCACAAAATTTCTCAAACATCCCACAGATTGTGATAAACCTTGTGAAAACGCAACAAAATTCCAGAAACATCACAAAAATTCCCAAAATCTTATCAAAACTCTTCGAAATTCCAGAAACATCCCACAAAATCTCAACAACTTTCCACACAATCTCGGAAAAATCCATCAAAATTATTCAGGTCACCTCAAAATTCCTCAAAATTCCACAAAAATCCCTCAAAATTCCAGATACATCCCACAAAATCTTGACAACTTCCCCCACAAATTAGGAAAAATGCATCAAAATTCATCAAGTCATGTCAATATTTCACAAAATTCTACAGAAATCCCACAAAATTCCAGAAACATCCCACAAAATCTCCACAAATTGACACAAAATAAGAAAAATCCCTCAAAATTGTTCAAGTCTCCTCAGTATCCCAGAACATTGCAAAGAAATGCCACTAAATTCCAGGTAAATCTTGCAAAATAATTAAAATTTTTTCAAATACCCACGAAAATCCCACAAAATTTCTCAAACATCCCACAAATTGTGATAAACCTTGTGAAAACGCAACAAAATTCCAGAAACATCACACAAAATCTCAACAACTTTCCACACAATCTCGGAAAAATCCATCAAAATGCCTTAAAATCCCACAAAAATATTCCACAAAATTCCAGAAACATCCCACAAAATCTTGAAAACTTTCCACACAGTCTAGGAAAAATCCATCAAAATTCTTCATGTCTCCTCAAAATCCCTCAAAATTCCACAAAGATCCCACAAAATTCCAGAAACATCCCACAAAATTCTATGAATCTTCTCAAAACCCTACCAAATTCTAGAAACATCCCACAAAATCTCTACAACTTTCCACACAATCTAGGAAAAATCTCACAAAATTCCTTATGTCTACTCCATATCCAAAAAAATTCCACAAAATTCCCGAAACATCCCACACAATTCACAAAATCCTCTCGAAACCCTAACAAATTCCAGAAACATCCCACAAAATCTTGACAACTTTCCACACAATCTAGTAAAAATCCGTCAAAATTCTTCATGTCTCCTCAATATCCCACAAAATTCCTAAAACATCCCCCTAAATTCTCAAAACCTTCTCAAAACCCTACCAAATTACAGAAACTTCCCACAAAATCTCAACAACTTTCCACACAATCTAGGAAAAATCCATCAAGATGCCTTAAAATTCCAAAAAAGTCCCACAAAATTCCAGAAGCATCACACAAAATCTTGACAATTTTCGACACAGTCTAGGAAAAATCCATCAAAATTCTTCATATCTCCTAAAAATCCAAAAAAATTCCACAAAAAATTCCCACAAAATTCCAGAAACATCCCACAAAATTCTATGAATCTTCTCAAAACCCTACCAAATTCTAGAAACATCCCACAAAATCTCTACAACTTTCCACACAATCTAGGAAAAATCTCACAAAATTCCTTATGTCTACTCCATATCCAAAAAAATTCCACAAAATTCCCGAAGCATCCCACAAAATTCCCAAAATTTTCTCAAAACCCTTCGAAATTCCAGTAACAGCCTGCAAAACCTTGACAACTTTCCACACACTCTAGGAAAAATCCATCAAAATTCTTCATGTCTCATCATTATCCCTCAAAACTCCACAAAATTCCCACAAAATTCCAGAAACATCCCACAAAATTCCCAAAATCTTCTCAAAACCCTACCATATTCTAGAAACATCCCACAAAATCTTGAGAACTTTCCACATAATCTCGGAAAAATCCCTCAAAATTCTTCAGGTCGCCTCAAAATTCCTCAAAATTCCACAAAAATCCCTCAAAATTCCAGATACATCCCACAAAATCTTGACAACTTCCCCCACAAATTAGGAAAAATGCATCAAAATTCATCAAGTCATGTCAGTATTTCACAAAATTCTACAGAAATCCCACAGAATTCCAGAAACATCCCACAAAATCTCCACAAATTGACACAAAATAAGAAAAATCCCTCAAAATTGTTCAAGTCTCTTCAGTATCCCAGAACATTGCAAAGAAATGCCACTAAATTCCAGGTAAATCTTGCAAAATAATTAAAATTTTTTCAAATACCCACGAAAATCCCACAAAATTTCTCAAACATCCCACAGATTGTGATAAACCTTGTGAAAACGCAACAAAATTCCAGAAACATCACAAAAATTCCCAAAATCTTATCAAAACTCTTCGAAATTCCAGAAACATCCCACAAAATCTCTTTCCACACAATCTCGGAAAAATCCATCAAAATTATTCAGGTCACCTCAAAATTCCTCAAAATTCCACAAAAATCCCTCAAAATTCCAGATACATCCCACAAAATCTTGACAACTTCCCCCACAAATTAGGAAAAATGCATCAAAATTCATCAAGTCATGTCAATATTTCACAAAATTCTACAGAAATCCCACAAAATTCCAGAAACATCCCACAAAATCTCCACAAATTGACACAAAATAAGAAAAATCCCTCAAAATTGTTCAAGTCTCCTCAGTATCCCAGAACATTGCAAAGAAATGCCACTAAATTCCAGGTAAATCTTGCAAAATAATTAAAATTTTTTCAAATACCCACGAAAATCCCACAAAATTTCTCAAACATCCCACAAATTGTGATAAACCTTGTGAAAACGCAACAAAATTCCAGAAACATCACACAAAATCTCAACAACTTTCCACACAATCTCGGAAAAATCCATCAAAATGCCTTAAAATCCCACAAAAATATTCCACAAAATTCCAGAAACATCCCACAAAATCTTGAAAACTTTCCACACAGTCTAGGAAAAATCCATCAAAATTCTTCATGTCTCCTCAAAATCCCTCAAAATTCCACAAAGATCCCACAAAATTCCAGAAACATCCCACAAAATTCTATGAATCTTCTCAAAACCCTACCAAATTCTAGAAACATCCCACAAAATCTCTACAACTTTCCACACAATCTAGGAAAAATCTCACAAAATTCCTTATGTCTACTCCATATCCAAAAAAATTCCACAAAATTCCCGAAACATCCCACACAATTCACAAAATCCTCTCGAAACCCTAACAAATTCCAGAAACATCCCACAAAATCTTGACAACTTTCCACACAATCTAGTAAAAATCCGTCAAAATTCTTCATGTCTCCTCAATATCCCACAAAATTCCTAAAACATCCCCCTAAATTCTCAAAACCTTCTCAAAACCCTACCAAATTACAGAAACTTCCCACAAAATCTCAACAACTTTCCACACAATCTAGGAAAAATCCATCAAGATGCCTTAAAATTCCAAAAAAGTCCCACAAAATTCCAGAAACATCACACAAAATCTTGACAATTTTCGACACAGTCTAGGAAAAATCCATCAAAATTCTTCATATCTCCTAAAAATCCAAAAAAATTCCACAAAAAATTCCCACAAAATTCCAGAAACATCCCACAAAATCTTCTCAAAACCCTACCATATTCCAGAAACATCCCACAAAATCTTGAGAACTTTCCACATAATCTCTGAAAAATCCCTCAAAATTCTTCAGGTTGCCTCAAAATCCCTCAAAATTCCACAAAATTACATGAAATTCCAGAAAGATCCCACAAAATTCTCGAAATTTTCTCAAAACGCTACCAAATTCAAGAAACATCCCACAAAATCTTGACAATTTTCCACACAGTCTAGGAAAAAGCCATCAAAATTCTTCATGTCTCTTCAAAATCCCTCAAAATTCCACAAAGATACCACAAAATTCCAGAAACATCCCACAAAATTCCCTAAATTTTCTCAAAACCCTTTGAAATTCTAGTAACATCCCGCAAAACCTTGACAACTTTCCACACAGTCTAGGAAACATCCATCAAAATTCTTCATGTCTCCTAAAAATCCCTCAAAATTCCACAAAGATCCCACAAAATTCCAGAAACATCCCACAAAATTCTATGAATCTTCTCAAAACCCTACCAAATTCTAGAAACATCCCACAAAATCTCTACAACTTTCCACACAATCTAGGAAAAATCTCACAAAATTCCTTATGTCTACTCCATATCCAAAAAAATTCCACAAAATTCCCGAAGCATCCCACAAAATTCCCAAAATTTTCTCAAAACCCTTCGAAATTCCAGTAACAGCCTGCAAAACCTTGACAACTTTCCACACACTCTAGGAAAAATCCATCAAAATTCTTCATGTCTCATCATTATCCCTCAAAACTCCACAAAATTCCCACAAAATTCCAGAAACATCCCACAAAATTCCCAAAATCTTCTCAAAACCCTACCATATTCTAGAAACATCCCACAAAATCTTGAGAACTTTCCACATAATCTCGGAAAAATCCCTCAAAATTCTTCAGGTCGCCTCAAAATTCCTCAAAATTCCACAAAAATCCCTCAAAATTCCAGATACATCCCACAAAATCTTGACAACTTCCCCCACAAATTAGGAAAAATGCATCAAAATTCATCAAGTCATGTCAGTATTTCACAAAATTCTACAGAAATCCCACAGAATTCCAGAAACATCCCACAAAATCTCCACAAATTGACACAAAATAAGAAAAATCCCTCAAAATTGTTCAAGTCTCTTCAGTATCCCAGAACATTGCAAAGAAATGCCACTAAATTCCAGGTAAATCTTGCAAAATAATTAAAATTTTTTCAAATACCCACGAAAATCCCACAAAATTTCTCAAACATCCCACAGATTGTGATAAACCTTGTGAAAACGCAACAAAATTCCAGAAACATCACAAAAATTCCCAAAATCTTATCAAAACTCTTCGAAATTCCAGAAACATCCCACAAAATCTCAACAACTTTCCACACAATCTCGGAAAAATCCATCAAAATTATTCAGGTCACCTCAAAATTCCTCAAAATTCCACAAAAATCCCTCAAAATTCCAGATACATCCCACAAAATCTTGACAACTTCCCCCACAAATTAGGAAAAATGCATCAAAATTCATCAAGTCATGTCAATATTTCACAAAATTCTACAGAAATCCCACAAAATTCCAGAAACATCCCACAAAATCTCCACAAATTGACACAAAATAAGAAAAATCCCTCAAAATTGTTCAAGTCTCCTCAGTATCCCAGAACATTGCAAAGAAATGCCACTAAATTCCAGGTAAATCTTGCAAAATAATTAAAATTTTTTCAAATACCCACGAAAATCCCACAAAATTTCTCAAACATCCCACAAATTGTGATAAACCTTGTGAAAACGCAACAAAATTCCAGAAACATCACACAAAATCTCAACAACTTTCCACACAATCTCGGAAAAATCCATCAAAATGCCTTAAAATCCCACAAAAATATTCCACAAAATTCCAGAAACATCCCACAAAATCTTGAAAACTTTCCACACAGTCTAGGAAAAATCCATCAAAATTCTTCATGTCTCCTCAAAATCCCTCAAAATTCCACAAAGATCCCACAAAATTCCAGAAACATCCCACAAAATTCTATGAATCTTCTCAAAACCCTACCAAATTCTAGAAACATCCCACAAAATCTCTACAACTTTCCACACAATCTAGGAAAAATCTCACAAAATTCCTTATGTCTACTCCATATCCAAAAAAATTCCACAAAATTCCCGAAACATCCCACACAATTCACAAAATCCTCTCGAAACCCTAACAAATTCCAGAAACATCCCACAAAATCTTGACAACTTTCCACACAATCTAGTAAAAATCCGTCAAAATTCTTCATGTCTCCTCAATATCCCACAAAATTCCTAAAACATCCCCCTAAATTCTCAAAACCTTCTCAAAACCCTACCAAATTACAGAAACTTCCCACAAAATCTCAACAACTTTCCACACAATCTAGGAAAAATCCATCAAGATGCCTTAAAATTCCAAAAAAGTCCCACAAAATTCCAGAAACATCACACAAAATCTTGACAATTTTCGACACAGTCTAGGAAAAATCCATCAAAATTCTTCATATCTCCTAAAAATCCAAAAAAATTCCACAAAAAATTCCCACAAAATTCCAGAAACATCCCACAAAATCTTCTCAAAACCCTACCATATTCCAGAAACATCCCACAAAATCTTGAGAACTTTCCACATAATCTCTGAAAAATCCCTCAAAATTCTTCAGGTTGCCTCAAAATCCCTCAAAATTCCACAAAATTACATGAAATTCCAGAAAGATCCCACAAAATTCTCGAAATTTTCTCAAAACGCTACCAAATTCAAGAAACATCCCACAAAATCTTGACAATTTTCCACACAGTCTAGGAAAAAGCCATCAAAATTCTTCATGTCTCTTCAAAATCCCTCAAAATTCCACAAAGATACCACAAAATTCCAGAAACATCCCACAAAATTCCCTAAATTTTCTCAAAACCCTTTGAAATTCTAGTAACATCCCGCAAAACCTTGACAACTTTCCACACAGTCTAGGAAACATCCATCAAAATTCTTCATGTCTCCTAAAAATCCCTCAAAATTCCACAAAGATCCCACAAAATTCCAGAAACATCCCACAAAATTCTATGAATCTTCTCAAAACCCTACCAAATTCTAGAAACATCCCACAAAATCTCTACAACTTTCCACACAATCTAGGAAAAATCTCACAAAATTCCTTATGTCTACTCCATATCCAAAAAAATTCCACAAAATTCCCGAAGCATCCCACAAAATTCCCAAAATTTTCTCAAAACCCTTCGAAATTCCAGTAACAGCCTGCAAAACCTTGACAACTTTCCACACACTCTAGGAAAAATCCATCAAAATTCTTCATGTCTCATCATTATCCCTCAAAACTCCACAAAATTCCCACAAAATTCCAGAAACATCCCACAAAATTCCCAAAATCTTCTCAAAACCCTACCATATTCTAGAAACATCCCACAAAATCTTGAGAACTTTCCACATAATCTCGGAAAAATCCCTCAAAATTCTTCAGGTCGCCTCAAAATTCCTCAAAATTCCACAAAAATCCCTCAAAATTCCAGATACATCCCACAAAATCTTGACAACTTCCCCCACAAATTAGGAAAAATGCATCAAAATTCATCAAGTCATGTCAGTATTTCACAAAATTCTACAGAAATCCCACAGAATTCCAGAAACATCCCACAAAATCTCCACAAATTGACACAAAATAAGAAAAATCCCTCAAAATTGTTCAAGTCTCTTCAGTATCCCAGAACATTGCAAAGAAATGCCACTAAATTCCAGGTAAATCTTGCAAAATAATTAAAATTTTTTCAAATACCCACGAAAATCCCACAAAATTTCTCAAACATCCCACAGATTGTGATAAACCTTGTGAAAACGCAACAAAATTCCAGAAACATCACAAAAATTCCCAAAATCTTATCAAAACTCTTCGAAATTCCAGAAACATCCCACAAAATCTCAACAACTTTCCACACAATCTCGGAAAAATCCATCAAAATTATTCAGGTCACCTCAAAATTCCTCAAAATTCCACAAAAATCCCTCAAAATTCCAGATACATCCCACAAAATCTTGACAACTTCCCCCACAAATTAGGAAAAATGCATCAAAATTCATCAAGTCATGTCAATATTTCACAAAATTCTACAGAAATCCCACAAAATTCCAGAAACATCCTACAAAATCTCCACAAATTGACACAAAATAAGAAAAATCCCTCAAAATTGTTCAAGTCTCCTCAGTATCCCAGAACATTGCAAAGAAATGCCACTAAATTCCAGGTAAATCTTGCAAAATAATTAAAATTTTTTCAAATACCCACGAAAATCCCACAAAATTTCTCAAACATCCCACAAATTGTGATAAACCTTGTGAAAACGCAACAAAATTCCAGAAACATCACACAAAATCTCAACAACTTTCCACACAATCTCGGAAAAATCCATCAAAATGCCTTAAAATCCCACAAAAATATTCCACAAAATTCCAGAAACATCCCACAAAATCTTGAAAACTTTCCACACAGTCTAGGAAAAATCCATCAAAATTCTTCATGTCTCCTCAAAATCCCTCAAAATTCCACAAAGATCCCACAAAATTCCAGAAACATCCCACAAAATTCTATGAATCTTCTCAAAACCCTACCAAATTCTAGAAACATCCCACAAAATCTCTACAACTTTCCACACAATCTAGGAAAAATCTCACAAAATTCCTTATGTCTACTCCATATCCAAAAAAATTCCACAAAATTCCCGAAACATCCCACACAATTCACAAAATCCTCTCGAAACCCTAACAAATTCCAGAAACATCCCACAAAATCTTGACAACTTTCCACACAATCTAGTAAAAATCCGTCAAAATTCTTCATGTCTCCTCAATATCCCACAAAATTCCTAAAACATCCCCCTAAATTCTCAAAACCTTCTCAAAACCCTACCAAATTACAGAAACTTCCCACAAAATCTCAACAACTTTCCACACAATCTAGGAAAAATCCATCAAGATGCCTTAAAATTCCAAAAAAGTCCCACAAAATTCCAGAAACATCACACAAAATCTTGACAATTTTCGACACAGTCTAGGAAAAATCCATCAAAATTCTTCATATCTCCTAAAAATCCAAAAAAATTCCACAAAAAATTCCCACAAAATTCCAGAAACATCCCACAAAATCTTCTCAAAACCCTACCATATTCCAGAAACATCCCACAAAATCTTGAGAACTTTCCACATAATCTCTGAAAAATCCCTCAAAATTCTTCAGGTTGCCTCAAAATCCCTCAAAATTCCACAAAATTACATGAAATTCCAGAAAGATCCCACAAAATTCTCGAAATTTTCTCAAAACGCTACCAAATTCAAGAAACATCCCACAAAATCTTGACAATTTTCCACACAGTCTAGGAAAAAGCCATCAAAATTCTTCATGTCTCTTCAAAATCCCTCAAAATTCCACAAAGATACCACAAAATTCCAGAAACATCCCACAAAATTCCCTAAATTTTCTCAAAACCCTTTGAAATTCTAGTAACATCCCGCAAAACCTTGACAACTTTCCACACAGTCTAGGAAACATCCATCAAAATTCTTCATGTCTCCTAAAAATCCCTCAAAATTCCACAAAGATCCCACAAAATTCCAGAAACATCCCACAAAATTCTATGAATCTTCTCAAAACCCTACCAAATTCTAGAAACATCCCACAAAATCTCTACAACTTTCCACACAATCTAGGAAAAATCTCACAAAATTCCTTATGTCTACTCCATATCCAAAAAAATTCCACAAAATTCCCGAAGCATCCCACAAAATTCCCAAAATTTTCTCAAAACCCTTCGAAATTCCAGTAACAGCCTGCAAAACCTTGACAACTTTCCACACACTCTAGGAAAAATCCATCAAAATTCTTCATGTCTCATCATTATCCCTCAAAACTCCACAAAATTCCCACAAAATTCCAGAAACATCCCACAAAATTCCCAAAATCTTCTCAAAACCCTACCATATTCTAGAAACATCCCACAAAATCTTGAGAACTTTCCACATAATCTCGGAAAAATCCCTCAAAATTCTTCAGGTCGCCTCAAAATTCCTCAAAATTCCACAAAAATCCCTCAAAATTCCAGATACATCCCACAAAATCTTGACAACTTCCCCCACAAATTAGGAAAAATGCATCAAAATTCATCAAGTCATGTCAGTATTTCACAAAATTCTACAGAAATCCCACAGAATTCCAGAAACATCCCACAAAATCTCCACAAATTGACACAAAATAAGAAAAATCCCTCAAAATTGTTCAAGTCTCTTCAGTATCCCAGAACATTGCAAAGAAATGCCACTAAATTCCAGGTAAATCTTGCAAAATAATTAAAATTTTTTCAAATACCCACGAAAATCCCACAAAATTTCTCAAACATCCCACAGATTGTGATAAACCTTGTGAAAACGCAACAAAATTCCAGAAACATCACAAAAATTCCCAAAATCTTATCAAAACTCTTCGAAATTCCAGAAACATCCCACAAAATCTCAACAACTTTCCACACAATCTCGGAAAAATCCATCAAAATTATTCAGGTCACCTCAAAATTCCTCAAAATTCCACAAAAATCCCTCAAAATTCCAGATACATCCCACAAAATCTTGACAACTTCCCCCACAAATTAGGAAAAATGCATCAAAATTCATCAAGTCATGTCAATATTTCACAAAATTCTACAGAAATCCCACAAAATTCCAGAAACATCCCACAAAATCTCCACAAATTGACACAAAATAAGAAAAATCCCTCAAAATTGTTCAAGTCTCCTCAGTATCCCAGAACATTGCAAAGAAATGCCACTAAATTCCAGGTAAATCTTGCAAAATAATTAAAATTTTTTCAAATACCCACGAAAATCCCACAAAATTTCTCAAACATCCCACAAATTGTGATAAACCTTGTGAAAACGCAACAAAATTCCAGAAACATCACACAAAATCTCAACAACTTTCCACACAATCTCGGAAAAATCCATCAAAATGCCTTAAAATCCCACAAAAATATTCCACAAAATTCCAGAAACATCCCACAAAATCTTGAAAACTTTCCACACAGTCTAGGAAAAATCCATCAAAATTCTTCATGTCTCCTCAAAATCCCTCAAAATTCCACAAAGATCCCACAAAATTCCAGAAACATCCCACAAAATTCTATGAATCTTCTCAAAACCCTACCAAATTCTAGAAACATCCCACAAAATCTCTACAACTTTCCACACAATCTAGGAAAAATCTCACAAAATTCCTTATGTCTACTCCATATCCAAAAAAATTCCACAAAATTCCCGAAACATCCCACACAATTCACAAAATCCTCTCGAAACCCTAACAAATTCCAGAAACATCCCACAAAATCTTGACAACTTTCCACACAATCTAGTAAAAATCCGTCAAAATTCTTCATGTCTCCTCAATATCCCACAAAATTCCTAAAACATCCCCCTAAATTCTCAAAACCTTCTCAAAACCCTACCAAATTACAGAAACTTCCCACAAAATCTCAACAACTTTCCACACAATCTAGGAAAAATCCATCAAGATGCCTTAAAATTCCAAAAAAGCCCCACAAAATTCCAGAAGCATCACACAAAATCTTGACAATTTTCGACACAGTCTAGGAAAAATCCATCAAAATTCTTCATATCTCCTAAAAATCCAAAAAAATTCCACAAAAAATTCCCACAAAATTCCAGAAACATCCCACAAAATCTTCTCAAAACCCTACCATATTCCAGAAACATCCCACAAAATCTTGAGAACTTTCCACATAATCTCTGAAAAATCCCTCAAAATTCTTCAGGTTGCCTCAAAATCCCTCAAAATTCCACAAAATTACATGAAATTCCAGAAAGATCCCACAAAATTCTCGAAATTTTCTCAAAACGCTACCAAATTCAAGAAACATCCCACAAAATCTTGACAATTTTCCACACAGTCTAGGAAAAAGCCATCAAAATTCTTCATGTCTCTTCAAAATCCCTCAAAATTCCACAAAGATACCACAAAATTCCAGAAACATCCCACAAAATTCCCTAAATTTTCTCAAAACCCTTTGAAATTCTAGTAACATCCCGCAAAACCTTGACAACTTTCCACACAGTCTAGGAAACATCCATCAAAATTCTTCATGTCTCCTAAAAATCCCTCAAAATTCCACAAAGATCCCACAAAATTCCAGAAACATCCCACAAAATTCTATGAATCTTCTCAAAACCCTACCAAATTCTAGAAACATCCCACAAAATCTCTACAACTTTCCACACAATCTAGGAAAAATCTCACAAAATTCCTTATGTCTACTCCATATCCAAAAAAATTCCACAAAATTCCCGAAGCATCCCACAAAATTCCCAAAATTTTCTCAAAACCCTTCGAAATTCCAGTAACAGCCTGCAAAACCTTGACAACTTTCCACACACTCTAGGAAAAATCCATCAAAATTCTTCATGTCTCATCATTATCCCTCAAAACTCCACAAAATTCCCACAAAATTCCAGAAACATCCCACAAAATTCCCAAAATCTTCTCAAAACCCTACCATATTCTAGAAACATCCCACAAAATCTTGAGAACTTTCCACATAATCTCGGAAAAATCCCTCAAAATTCTTCAGGTCGCCTCAAAATTCCTCAAAATTCCACAAAAATCCCTCAAAATTCCAGATACATCCCACAAAATCTTGACAACTTCCCCCACAAATTAGGAAAAATGCATCAAAATTCATCAAGTCATGTCAGTATTTCACAAAATTCTACAGAAATCCCACAGAATTCCAGAAACATCCCACAAAATCTCCACAAATTGACACAAAATAAGAAAAATCCCTCAAAATTGTTCAAGTCTCTTCAGTATCCCAGAACATTGCAAAGAAATGCCACTAAATTCCAGGTAAATCTTGCAAAATAATTAAAATTTTTTCAAATACCCACGAAAATCCCACAAAATTTCTCAAACATCCCACAGATTGTGATAAACCTTGTGAAAACGCAACAAAATTCCAGAAACATCACAAAAATTCCCAAAATCTTATCAAAACTCTTCGAAATTCCAGAAACATCCCACAAAATCTCAACAACTTTCCACACAATCTCGGAAAAATCCATCAAAATTATTCAGGTCACCTCAAAATTCCTCAAAATTCCACAAAAATCCCTCAAAATTCCAGATACATCCCACAAAATCTTGACAACTTCCCCCACAAATTAGGAAAAATGCATCAAAATTCATCAAGTCATGTCAATATTTCACAAAATTCTACAGAAATCCCACAAAATTCCAGAAACATCCCACAAAATCTCCACAAATTGACACAAAATAAGAAAAATCCCTCAAAATTGTTCAAGTCTCCTCAGTATCCCAGAACATTGCAAAGAAATGCCACTAAATTCCAGGTAAATCTTGCAAAATAATTAAAATTTTTTCAAATACCCACGAAAATCCCACAAAATTTCTCAAACATCCCACAAATTGTGATAAACCTTGTGAAAACGCAACAAAATTCCAGAAACATCACACAAAATCTCAACAACTTTCCACACAATCTCGGAAAAATCCATCAAAATGCCTTAAAATCCCACAAAAATATTCCACAAAATTCCAGAAACATCCCACAAAATCTTGAAAACTTTCCACACAGTCTAGGAAAAATCCATCAAAATTCTTCATGTCTCCTCAAAATCCCTCAAAATTCCACAAAGATCCCACAAAATTCCAGAAACATCCCACAAAATTCTATGAATCTTCTCAAAACCCTACCAAATTCTAGAAACATCCCACAAAATCTCTACAACTTTCCACACAATCTAGGAAAAATCTCACAAAATTCCTTATGTCTACTCCATATCCAAAAAAATTCCACAAAATTCCCGAAACATCCCACACAATTCACAAAATCCTCTCGAAACCCTAACAAATTCCAGAAACATCCCACAAAATCTTGACAACTTTCCACACAATCTAGTAAAAATCCGTCAAAATTCTTCATGTCTCCTCAATATCCCACAAAATTCCTAAAACATCCCCCTAAATTCTCAAAACCTTCTCAAAACCCTACCAAATTACAGAAACTTCCCACAAAATCTCAACAACTTTCCACACAATCTAGGAAAAATCCATCAAGATGCCTTAAAATTCCAAAAAAGCCCCACAAAATTCCAGAAGCATCACACAAAATCTTGACAATTTTCGACACAGTCTAGGAAAAATCCATCAAAATTCTTCATATCTCCTAAAAATCCAAAAAAATTCCACAAAAAATTCCCACAAAATTCCAGAAACATCCCACAAAATCTTCTCAAAACCCTACCATATTCCAGAAACATCCCACAAAATCTTGAGAACTTTCCACATAATCTCTGAAAAATCCCTCAAAATTCTTCAGGTTGCCTCAAAATCCCTCAAAATTCCACAAAATTACATGAAATTCCAGAAAGATCCCACAAAATTCTCGAAATTTTCTCAAAACGCTACCAAATTCAAGAAACATCCCACAAAATCTTGACAATTTTCCACACAGTCTAGGAAAAAGCCATCAAAATTCTTCATGTCTCTTCAAAATCCCTCAAAATTCCACAAAGATACCACAAAATTCCAGAAACATCCCACAAAATTCCCTAAATTTTCTCAAAACCCTTTGAAATTCTAGTAACATCCCGCAAAACCTTGACAACTTTCCACACAGTCTAGGAAACATCCATCAAAATTCTTCATGTCTCCTAAAAATCCCTCAAAATTCCACAAAGATCCCACAAAATTCCAGAAACATCCCACAAAATTCTATGAATCTTCTCAAAACCCTACCAAATTCTAGAAACATCCCACAAAATCTCTACAACTTTCCACACAATCTAGGAAAAATCTCACAAAATTCCTTATGTCTACTCCATATCCAAAAAAATTCCACAAAATTCCCGAAGCATCCCACAAAATTCCCAAAATTTTCTCAAAACCCTTCGAAATTCCAGTAACAGCCTGCAAAACCTTGACAACTTTCCACACACTCTAGGAAAAATCCATCAAAATTCTTCATGTCTCATCATTATCCCTCAAAACTCCACAAAATTCCCACAAAATTCCAGAAACATCCCACAAAATTCCCAAAATCTTCTCAAAACCCTACCATATTCTAGAAACATCCCACAAAATCTTGAGAACTTTCCACATAATCTCGGAAAAATCCCTCAAAATTCTTCAGGTCGCCTCAAAATTCCTCAAAATTCCACAAAAATCCCTCAAAATTCCAGATACATCCCACAAAATCTTGACAACTTCCCCCACAAATTAGGAAAAATGCATCAAAATTCATCAAGTCATGTCAGTATTTCACAAAATTCTACAGAAATCCCACAGAATTCCAGAAACATCCCACAAAATCTCCACAAATTGACACAAAATAAGAAAAATCCCTCAAAATTGTTCAAGTCTCTTCAGTATCCCAGAACATTGCAAAGAAATGCCACTAAATTCCAGGTAAATCTTGCAAAATAATTAAAATTTTTTCAAATACCCACGAAAATCCCACAAAATTTCTCAAACATCCCACAGATTGTGATAAACCTTGTGAAAACGCAACAAAATTCCAGAAACATCACAAAAATTCCCAAAATCTTATCAAAACTCTTCGAAATTCCAGAAACATCCCACAAAATCTCAACAACTTTCCACACAATCTCGGAAAAATCCATCAAAATTATTCAGGTCACCTCAAAATTCCTCAAAATTCCACAAAAATCCCTCAAAATTCCAGATACATCCCACAAAATCTTGACAACTTCCCCCACAAATTAGGAAAAATGCATCAAAATTCATCAAGTCATGTCAATATTTCACAAAATTCTACAGAAATCCCACAAAATTCCAGAAACATCCCACAAAATCTCCACAAATTGACACAAAATAAGAAAAATCCCTCAAAATTGTTCAAGTCTCCTCAGTAGCCCAGAACATTGCAAAGAAATGCCACTAAATTCCAGGTAAATCTTGCAAAATAATTAAAATTTTTTCAAATACCCACGAAAATCCCACAAAATTTCTCAAACATCCCACAAATTGTGATAAACCTTGTGAAAACGCAACAAAATTCCAGAAACATCACACAAAATCTCAACAACTTTCCACACAATCTCGGAAAAATCCATCAAAATGCCTTAAAATCCCACAAAAATATTCCACAAAATTCCAGAAACATCCCACAAAATCTTGAAAACTTTCCACACAGTCTAGGAAAAATCCATCAAAATTCTTCATGTCTCCTCAAAATCCCTCAAAATTCCACAAAGATCCCACAAAATTCCAGAAACATCCCACAAAATTCTATGAATCTTCTCAAAACCCTACCAAATTCTAGAAACATCCCACAAAATCTCTACAACTTTCCACACAATCTAGGAAAAATCTCACAAAATTCCTTATGTCTACTCCATATCCAAAAAAATTCCACAAAATTCCCGAAACATCCCACACAATTCACAAAATCCTCTCGAAACCCTAACAAATTCCAGAAACATCCCACAAAATCTTGACAACTTTCCACACAATCTAGTAAAAATCCGTCAAAATTCTTCATGTCTCCTCAATATCCCACAAAATTCCTAAAACATCCCCCTAAATTCTCAAAACCTTCTCAAAACCCTACCAAATTACAGAAACTTCCCACAAAATCTCAACAACTTTCCACACAATCTAGGAAAAATCCATCAAGATGCCTTAAAATTCCAAAAAAGTCCCACAAAATTCCAGAAGCATCACACAAAATCTTGACAATTTTCGACACAGTCTAGGAAAAATCCATCAAAATTCTTCATATCTCCTAAAAATCCAAAAAAATTCCACAAAAAATTCCCACAAAATTCCAGAAACATCCCACAAAATCTTCTCAAAACCCTACCATATTCCAGAAACATCCCACAAAATCTTGAGAACTTTCCACATAATCTCTGAAAAATCCCTCAAAATTCTTCAGGTTGCCTCAAAATCCCTCAAAATTCCACAAAATTACATGAAATTCCAGAAAGATCCCACAAAATTCTCGAAATTTTCTCAAAACGCTACCAAATTCAAGAAACATCCCACAAAATCTTGACAATTTTCCACACAGTCTAGGAAAAAGCCATCAAAATTCTTCATGTCTCTTCAAAATCCCTCAAAATTCCACAAAGATACCACAAAATTCCAGAAACATCCCACAAAATTCCCTAAATTTTCTCAAAACCCTTTGAAGTTCTAGTAACATCCCGCAAAACCTTGACAACTTTCCACACAGTCTAGGAAACATCCATCAAAATTCTTCATGTCTCCTAAAAATCCCTCAAAATTCCACAAAGATCCCACAAAATTCCAGAAACATCCCACAAAATTCTATGAATCTTCTCAAAACCCTACCAAATTCTAGAAACATCCCACAAAATCTCTACAACTTTCCACACAATCTAGGAAAAATCTCACAAAATTCCTTATGTCTACTCCATATCCAAAAAAATTCCACAAAATTCCCGAAGCATCCCACAAAATTCCCAAAATTTTCTCAAAACCCTTCGAAATTCCAGTAACAGCCTGCAAAACCTTGACAACTTTCCACACACTCTAGGAAAAATCCATCAAAATTCTTCATGTCTCATCATTATCCCTCAAAACTCCACAAAATTCCCACAAAATTCCAGAAACATCCCACAAAATTCCCAAAATCTTCTCAAAACCCTACCATATTCTAGAAACATCCCACAAAATCTTGAGAACTTTCCACATAATCTCGGAAAAATCCCTCAAAATTCTTCAGGTCGCCTCAAAATTCCTCAAAATTCCACAAAAATCCCTCAAAATTCCAGATACATCCCACAAAATCTTGACAACTTCCCCCACAAATTAGGAAAAATGCATCAAAATTCATCAAGTCATGTCAGTATTTCACAAAATTCTACAGAAATCCCACAGAATTCCAGAAACATCCCACAAAATCTCCACAAATTGACACAAAATAAGAAAAATCCCTCAAAATTGTTCAAGTCTCTTCAGTATCCCAGAACATTGCAAAGAAATGCCACTAAATTCCAGGTAAATCTTGCAAAATAATTAAAATTTTTTCAAATACCCACGAAAATCCCACAAAATTTCTCAAACATCCCACAGATTGTGATAAACCTTGTGAAAACGCAACAAAATTCCAGAAACATCACAAAAATTCCCAAAATCTTATCAAAACTCTTCGAAATTCCAGAAACATCCCACAAAATCTCAACAACTTTCCACACAATCTCGGAAAAATCCATCAAAATTATTCAGGTCACCTCAAAATTCCTCAAAATTCCACAAAAATCCCTCAAAATTCCAGATACATCCCACAAAATCTTGACAACTTCCCCCACAAATTAGGAAAAATGCATCAAAATTCATCAAGTCATGTCAATATTTCACAAAATTCTACAGAAATCCCACAAAATTCCAGAAACATCCCACAAAATCTCCACAAATTGACACAAAATAAGAAAAATCCCTCAAAATTGTTCAAGTCTCCTCAGTATCCCAGAACATTGCAAAGAAATGCCACTAAATTCCAGGTAAATCTTGCAAAATAATTAAAATTTTTTCAAATACCCACGAAAATCCCACAAAATTTCTCAAACATCCCACAAATTGTGATAAACCTTGTGAAAACGCAACAAAATTCCAGAAACATCACAAAAATTCCCAAAATCTTCTCAAAACTCTTCGAAATTCCAGAAACATCCCACAAAATCTCAACAACTTTCCACATAATCTCGGAAAAATCCATCAAAATTATTCAGGTCACCTCAAAATTCCTCAAAATTCCACAAAAATCCCTCAAAATTCCAGATACATCCCACAAAATCTTGACAACTTCCCCCACAAATTAGGAAAAATGCATCAAAATTCATCAAGTCATGTCAATATTTCACAAAATTCTACAGAAATCCCACAAAATTCCAGAAACATCCCACAAAATCTCCACAAATTGACACAAAATAAGAAAAATCCCTCAAAATTGTTCAAGTCTCCTCAGTATCCCAGAACATTGCAAAGAAATGCCACTAAATTCCAGGTAAATCTTGCAAAATAATTAAAATTTTTTCAAATACCCACGAAAATCCCACAAAATTTCTCAAACATCCCACAAATTGTGATAAACCTTGTGAAAACGCAACAAAATTCCAGAAACATCACACAAAATCTCAACAACTTTCCACACAATCTCGGAAAAATCCATCAAAATGCCTTAAAATCCCACAAAAATATTCCACAAAATTCCAGAAACATCCCACAAAATCTTGAAAACTTTCCACACAGTCTAGGAAAAATCCATCAAAATTCTTCATGTCTCCTCAAAATCCCTCAAAATTCCACAAAGATCCCACAAAATTCCAGAAACATCCCACAAAATTCTATGAATCTTCTCAAAACCCTACCAAATTCTAGAAACATCCCACAAAATCTCTACAACTTTCCACACAATCTAGGAAAAATCTCACAAAATTCCTTATGTCTACTCCATATCCAAAAAAATTCCACAAAATTCCCGAAACATCCCACACAATTCACAAAATCCTCTCGAAACCCTAACAAATTCCAGAAACATCCCACAAAATCTTGACAACTTTCCACACAATCTAGTAAAAATCCGTCAAAATTCTTCATGTCTCCTCAATATCCCACAAAATTCCTAAAACATCCCCCTAAATTCTCAAAATCTTCTCAAAACCCTACCAAATTCGAGAAACATCCCACAAAATCTCTACAACTTTCCACACAATCTAGGGAAAATCCATCAAAATTCTTCATGTCTCCAGAATACCTAAAAAAATTCCAAAAACACCCCATAAAATCCCCGAAATCTTCTCAAACCCCTACCAAATTCCAGAATCATCCCACAAAATTCCCAAAATCTTCTCAATACCATACCAAATTTTAGAAACATTCCACAAAATTCTATAAATCTTCTCAAAACTCTTCGAAATTCACGTAATAGCCCACAAAATCTTGAGAACTTTCCACACAATCTAGGAAAAATCCATCAAAATTCTTCTTGTCTCCTCAAAATCCGCCAAATTCCACAAAAAACACACAAAATTCCCAAAATCTTCTCAAAACCGTACCAAACTCCAGCAACATCCAACAAAATTCCAAAACTCTTCTCAAAACCCTTCGAAATTCTAGTAACATCCCACAAAATCTCTACAACTGCCCTCACAATCTCGGAAAAATCCCTCAAAATACTTCATGTCTCCTCAATATCTCAAAAAATTCCAGAAACATCCCACAAAATCCCCGAAATCTTCTGAAAATCCTACCAAATTACAGAAACATCCCACAAAATTCTCTAAATCTTCCGTAAACCCTACCAAATTCCAGAAACATCCCACAAAATCTTGAGAACTTTTCACACTCTCTTGGAAATATCCCTCAAAATTCTTCACGTGTCCTCAATATCCCTCAAAATTCCCAAAAATTCCCACAAAACTCTTGAAATGTCCCACAAAATTCCTAAAATCTTCTCAGAACCCTACCAAATTCCAAAAACATTCCACAAAATTTGGACACCTTTCCACACAATTTAGGAAAATTCCCTCAAAATTCTTCATATCTCTTCAATATCCCCAAAAAATATTCCACAAAATTCCCGCAATATTCCTGAAACATCCCACAAAATTCGCGAAATCTTCTGAAAACTCTTCGAAATTTCAGTAACATCCCACAAAATCTTGACAAATTTCCACACAATCTATGAAAAATCCGTCAAAACTCTTCATGTCTCCTCAAAAATCCCTCAAAATTCTAAAAAAACCCAAAGAAATTCTGGAAAAATCCCTCAAAAATTCCCAAAATCCTCTCAAATCCCTACCAAATTGTAGAAATATCCCACAAAATCTTGAAAACTTTCCACACAAACTAGGAAAAATCCATCAAAATTCTTTAGGTTTCCTCAAAATTCCCAAATAATTCCAGAAACATCCCACAAAATCCCCGAAATCTTCTCAAAACCCTACCAAATTCCAGAAACTTCCTACAGAAACGAGAAAACTTTTCAACACAATCTAGGAAAAATCACTCAAAATTCTTCATGTCTCTTCAAAATTAAACAAAAATTCCACAAAATTGCAGAAAAATCAGACAAAATTCCTGAAATCTTCTCAAAACCCTACCAAATTCCAGGAATATGCAACAAAATCGTGTCAAGTTTACCCACAATCTCGGAAAAATCCATCAAAATTCTTCAAGTAAATTCAATATCCCACAAAATTCCAGAAACATCAAACAAAATTCTTCAAATCTTTTCAAAACCCTACCAAATTCCAGAAACATCCCACAAAATCTTGACAAATTTCCACACAATATCGGAAAAATCCATCAAAATTCTTCAAGTCCCCTCAATATCCCACAAAATTCTAGAAAATCACACAAAATTCCAGAAACGTCCCACAAAATTACAGAAATCTTCTCCAAACCCTACCAAATTCCAGAAACATCCCACAAAATCTTGACAACTTTCCACACAATCTCAGAAAAATCCATCAAAACTCCAATTTCACAGGCCTATTTAACATTTGATCCATCAAAATCAGTCCTTTGCTTTGTATTTTGGAAACTTGTTCATTTTGGGGAATTTGTCATCTTCTCAGGGCATTGAAGGTCAATCAAATGCTGCAGGTTTCATTCTTCCTTTAATATGGTCTGTGTGCTGAGGTTTGACTCTTAAGCAGAGCTCATTTTTTATTTTGCAGCCTAGCAGTTCTCCTGTGGGGCTGTGGGCAGGTCAATTCACTTGAGAACGATGGGTAAATCAGCTCCTGGGAAGCTGTGCACTGCCTTGCCCCGATGCTTCAGCATGCTTGAGGTCAGCTTGGCTGTCTCCGACTGTCTAATAATAATGCAGAATAATAGAATTAAGTATTCATTTTAATTGCTGATCAATAAGATGTGTTTTCATCTAAATCTGCGTGCTAGTTTCTAAACCACTACAGTCTGTTTCATCAATGACCTTCTTCATTTTTGCTTTCTAGTTTCTGCCGATCTTATTTTCTCGCCTGTCCCTGGGAGAGGAAGGGATGATGGCTGGAGGTTTGGCAGTCAGCGAGGGCCTGGCCACCACTACAGTTCTGGACTCTCAGCCTTGGAGATGTGATCAGGAATCGGCTGTTAGTTCCCAGTTTTGTATTGCAAAGACTGACCATGCTGCCAGCACTGTGTTTTATGAGTGAATTTTCATTTGGTCAAACTCCAAAGCAGCCTTAATTTTAAGGTGGAATTCTTTGTGGATGAGGCTGTGAAGAATATGGTGTTTATACTCCCATCCTACCGGCAGTACAGTAGAACAACTCCTAACGGATTTGGTAATAAAGACCTAGTTTTTCTTCACTAAACCTGCCCTAGCAAAATTCATAAGCTGGTGATAGCTATCTCTGGAGTGGAAAATCTTTATTGAGTTTATTGACAATTTAATATACTTTGTCAAGCTTTGCTGCTTAGTTTCTGTTCATCCAGAGACACCTGGGGCTACCTTTGCTTCCTAAGGGATTAAACTAGCAAGCACTTAGAATCAGATTTCGGGAAGATGGGTGCAGGAGACTTGGTAATTCACTTCAGAAAAACATAATAATGATGAACACTTCAGATGGAAATGATAGTATTTGACATACTATGTGAAATGCTTTTAAGTTATTTTTTAGTTTTTCTTTAATTTTTAATCCTGGATAAATTAAATGAGGCTTTTGGGGAAAGCATGAGCTGGAATTTATATTGTATTTATATTGCCCCGCCGTCACCGAGGACAGGGCTGTCCAAAGAAGTTGATGCAGCTGCTGAGGCAGAACTGTGACCTGATGCAGTTGCACCTTCGTTACTGCTCTCAGCAGAGGCCAAGAACCAAGTCAGCGGCAAAAGTGGGCATTGGGAGGAGACTCCGCATCTCCCCTCAGTTCTGACCTCCAGAGCGTCAAATCAGCTCTTTGACTCACAGCTCACCACAGACCTCGAAGCAGGAGGCAAAGATCTACACCAGTTGGCCTTTCATAACTACTCACCCATCTATTACCTTTCTGTGGCTAGCTTCAGAAAATGGGGGGGAAGCCATTCCAAAGAACACGACCAAGGAAATCACACAGCACTCGGGACTTTTTCCAGACATCAAATTTTTAATGGATGATGTGAAGTAACACAGAAGCAATTCCTGTCCACAGAAAAAAAGATTTCAAATGTTTTTGTCTCAAAGACAATCACTGGATGTTGAAAATTTCTGCTGCTGAAAGTTACATTAGGTCCTCAACACTGAGCAATCAATATCCCCACAATCTAAACTGTGAAATTACCACCTCGGCAAGGAGAAAATTTTCAGGATTTGCAACTCATCTCAAAACTTCAGTAGAACTGAACCAGCAGAATTTCCCTGAGATGCCATTGTGTTCTGGAACCCCTCAAATACTCACTAAAACAGACTTTACTTTCAGTAGGACAGCTGTTGATGAAAATCTGCGGTAAAACCTATGGGAAGTGGCCATGTGCACGCATCTTCCTTCCCACAGCAGGCACAATCAAATCCTCCTTTGGATGGCCTCAAAGTTGAGCAGCACTCATTGGCACAGCCTCTTCTCCCACAGACAGGCCAGTGAGCAACACGGCAGCGCCAGCCAGATGGGCAAGGACAAGAGAGAGCAGATGCCAACAAGGCTTTGAAGCTGTGCCAAGGGAGGTTTACGCTGGGCGTTGGCAAGAACTTGTGCCCAGAAAGGGCCATTAGATCCTGCAATGGCCTGACAGGGGGCTGCTGGAGTCATCCTTGTGGCAGGTGGGCAAGGCAAGCCAGGCCGCAGCGCTCGGGCCCCGCTCTGCTGGCCATGCTTGCCGCCATGGCTCACAGGTTGGACTCAACATTCTCTCAGGGCTCTCTGAGGCCAGGGCGTTCTGTGCTTCTGTGACATCACAGCCTCTGGCGACGGCACGGTGCCTGGCAACTGTCGCCAGCTGTTGCTGCGCCCCAGAGCCCAGGCAGACCTGCTTGCAGAGAGACGCCCAGAGCCTCTGTGCTGCCGGCAGAGCTCTATGGCTGCTCACGGCTCTTCCTCGCTGCTGCAGCTTTACGTGCTGCTGCTCTTGGCCCATCCCCTCGACCCTTCCAGCAAACTCGAGCAGAGCACGGATGCCTCTCCTATGCTTCCGGAGGATTTCTACCCGGAGGAGACGGACCCTGAGCAGATCCTGTGGGTGTCCTGGGCAGTCCTGCTGGTTGGCGTGCTCATCATAGGCATGGCCATGGGATGGGCCCTTGAGAGAAGATTTCAGAGATGCTGGGGAGAGGTGAGGCGGGGCTGGGGGGGTCAGGGAGGCGGGATGGGGCAGACCTTGAGGGCCTCTTGGGCACCCTTTGGCCAATGCCCTGCGGCAGAAGGGGCCTGAGCTCCTGGCTGGGGAATCCGGCCCAGGGGCTGAGCCCCATGGACAGCACCAAGCAGAGGCGGCCAGAGCTCTGCCTCCTGCAGCCTCTTCCCCGGGGCAGCCCAGCCCAACTGAGCCCGAGTCTCTGTCTCCGAGGCCAAAGGCAGCCCCACTTTGTGGGTGCCGGCCCCGCTCTTCCCCTCTGCCTCTTCCATGGGGATCCCTGTGCTTTGCCTTGCAGCGGAATCTCCGGAGCCCTTCAGGCCGTGCAGGGCCCCGCCGCCATCGAAGACACGGCTGTCCAAAGAAGTTGATGCAGCTGCTGAGGCACAACCGTGACTTGATGCGGTTGTGCCTTCGCTCTCAGCCGAGACCAACAACCAAGACGGCGGCAAAAGAGGGCATTGGCAGGAGACTCCGCACCTCCCCGCAGCTCTGACCTCCAGCGTGGCACTCCGAATTCAGAACCTTACGGGGAATGTGTGACCAGTGCCCAGCCCAGGCACTGCGACGTTCCCCATCTTAGAAGTTAGCCACACCCCTATTGTTAGTTGTAGGATTCCCCACCACGTTTCCCCCAAGAAGTTGACCTTTCCCTTAGTGTTCAATTCTAAACAGTTGAAGTATTGAAGTATTTTAGGCTTAAGATTCTTACCCCATAGTCTTCAAGTAACGTTGTAGTGTAGATTTTAGAAGTAGTCAAGTGAATAAAGTTCACGTTTTCTACACGTTGCTGTGTCATTGTCTTGATGTTGCACCTGAGACCTGGGGACTCCTTGAGAGATGGGTTTGCATGGCAGCTCCAGACTGCCTGCAATGGAGAGCCCGAGTGCCCCAGCAAGGTTTGCAAGAGTATGGAGGGCAGCGGGAAAGAAGAAGGTGGCCAATATTCACCTGCCTCCACCTTCCAAGGAAGCTTGGAGTCAAACCCTGTCTGCACGTCAGGGGGGACCCTAAAGGCCCCGGCAGGCATCAGGATGGCCCCAGGACGGGGGGCTCGCAGGACTCTGGTGCACCATGAAAGGAGCAGGATCATCCCTGGAATGCTGGGAGAGAAATGCAGAGACGTCTCCCCTGGGATCCAGGCAAGGGCTGAATTCAGGCAGGCAATTAGATCCACAGGCTGCCTGGGCTATGGCAGCTATCAGTCCTGCTTCATAGATTTCTGGGGGGAGTTTATCTATATAGATCTGTATTTAGTTCTTTCTATTTATCCTGTTGACCCTCCAAATAGGATTAGATTTCATTTGCCTACAAAACATCCGTTTTTTGATTTGTAGGAATCAACCATCTGTGCTCCCAGTTTCAATGACTTCTCTCAAATTCATTCTGCATCTTGCTCCTTTACAGCACCATCAAATACCTCTGTTAAATAAAAAGAGTATCAGTGGAAGGACGACAGTCTTGTTGCTTTCTGAAGAAAGTTAACTTTGATGACATATCTACTTTTAAAAATCCCATAGGAATAAAACTTACAGATCAGCTTTAGAATTTCAGAAGCTGGTTCCTCAACTCTTCCACACCACTTTACTTTTTGGGGACATTCAGCAGCAATAGCAAACAAGCACAGCAAAGAAATGGAAGAAGAAATGCAGATCATCAGCAGCAGACCACCTAGCAAAATCCATTTTAAATACAGCTCCAAGTTCTCAAAGAGCAAGCTTGATGTGTAAATGGAGACACTCACACCAAATTACTGCCAGTTGGTACTTTTGGCATTTCCACTGGCTTTCCTCTTCACTTTTTTATCTCTCACCTAAGGGAAGAGAAAAAAACCCAAACAAACACAACCTTTCAGGCAGAGAAAAGATGTGGCTGCTCTTGAAGAAAGCATTTGATTCTGCCTGTAGAAGAACCTGTTGGGAAAAATAGTAGCTTTTAGCAAAATGCCACTGTGCTCTTGCACTTGTTCTACCACTGTGAGAAAGAACAGGCACGTCTGTAAGGCTCCTGCAGCTCACCCTGGCTGAGGGTCATTGACCACTTATCACTGCAGGGGTCACTGGCAATAACGATGGTGGAAAATGTGGAGGGAGCTGGATAAATAAATGCTTGCCATTGCCTTAGCAGAAAAAAACCCCATCAAAAACAACCCACCCTCAAAACAAAGCAATGAAAATAGTTTGCCTCTGAATGAAAAGAACTTCAATTAAGTATATGATGTCTGCTTTTGGTTCAGCATTCATCAATCTGAATTTGAATATGCATAGGGTAATTCAAGGTAACTGAAGCTTAAAGATCATGTCTATTTACTTGTGCATAGCCTATACTGAAGCACATTAGAAAGCCGTGTTTTGCTTGAAATCTGCGCGGTATTAACTTCATTCCCTCTTATACTCACTAGGTAATTAAATACATGAAGAAACAGATTTTTTTTTTTTTTTTTATTAAGAATGCATCATAAATTAGGAAGGCATGGCTTTATCAGTCTGCTGATACCAACATTACTCAGCTAAGTTGAAAGTATTAACACAAGAACTTGATGACAGAAGCAATGTTCATCAGAGCCTCAACAATAAAGTTGCAGTTCCAAGTTTTTCAGATGTCCTACACTTGCTAAGGCATCTCCAGAAAGAGGAGACTACTGAAAATAGCAGAGGAAATTTGAAACCCATTTCTCTTTTGGTTTTTTTTTTTTCAGAACTTTCTTGTGGGCAACAGAAAACTCCTAATATGTGGAATGAAACGTAGTTTTTTTGCCTGAGTCATGAGTCATCCCCTCAGTTCCAACCTGATCCAGTGGTCACTTGAATCTTGGAAAGGGTCAAATCAGCAATATGAAATTTCAATTGTATTCATGAAAGTAGCTCTTTTTTCTCCATTCCCCTCCCTCTCCCAAATATATCAACACCAAGTGAGAAAGGCTTGATTTGAAAGATAATTATTACAGAATTAAACATGGACATAGCTAGTTTGCTACAAGTTCCAGCAGATAGAGAAACGAGAGCAGAATCAGAGGTTATCAAACTCAATATAAAATCCAGCTCATGCTTTCCCCAAAAGCCTCGTTTAATTTAGCCAGGATTAAAAATAAAAGAAAAATGAAAAAATCATATAAAAGCATTTCACATAGTATGTCAAATACTATCATTTCCATCTGAAGTGTTCATCATTATTATGTTTTTCTGAAGTGAATTACCAAGTCTCCTGCACCCATCTTCCCAAAATCTGATTCTAAGTGCTTGCTAGTTTAATCCCTTAGGAAGCAAAGGTAGCCCCAAGTGTCTCTGGACAAACAGAAACTAAACAACAAAGCTTGACAACATATATTAAATTGTCAATAAACTCAATAAAGATTTTCCACGCCAGAGATAGCTATCACCAGCTTATGAATTTTGCTAGGGCAGGTTTAGTGAAGAAAAACTAGGTCTTTATTACCAAATTTGTTAGGAGTTGTTCTACTGTACTGCCGGTAGGATGGGAGTATAAACACCATATTCTTCACAGCCTCATCCACAAAGAATTCCACCTTAAAATTAAGGCTGCTTTGGAGTTTGACCAAATGAAAATTCACTCATAAAACACAGTGCTGGCAGCATGGTCAGTCTTTGCAATACAAAACTGGGAACTAACAGCAGATTCCTGATCACATCTCCAAGGCTGAGAGTCCAGAACTGTAGTGGTGGCCAGGCCCTCGCTGACTGCCAAACCTCCAGCCATCATCCCTTCCTCTCCCAGGGACAGGCGAGAAAATGAGATCGGCAGAAACTAGAAAGCTTAAGCTAAAATCAAGAAGGTCATTGATGAAACAGACTGTAGTGGTTTAGAAACTAGCACGCAGATTTAGCTGAAAACAAATCTTATTGATCAGCAATTAAAATGAATACTGAATTCTATTATTCTGCATATTATTAGACAGTCGGAGACAGCCAAGCTGACCTCAAGCATGCTGAAGCATCGGGGCCAGGCAGTGCACAGCTTCCCAGGAGCTGATTTACCCATCGTTCTCAAGTGAATTGACAATTCACAATGCCCACAGCCCCACAGTAGAACTGCTAGGCTGCAAAATAAACAATTAGCTCTGCTTAAGAGTCAAACTCCAGCACATAGACCATATTAAAGGAAGAATGAAACCTGCAGCATTTGATGGACCTTCAATACCCTGAGAAGATGACAAATACCCCAAGATGAACAAGTTTCCAAAACACAAATCAAAGGACTGATTTTGATGGATCAAATGTTAAATAGGCCTGTGAAGTTGGAGTTGTTAGGTTGCACATGAAAGAAGGGAAAAAAAACACACCCCAACCCTCAAATGCAATTTTAGATCCCTCTTGGAAAATTTGCTTTAAAAAGAGAGGAATAGATACAATCTTCCCCTCACCTGGAGATTTTAATGAATTCAAGCGAGAAAAGAACCTCTTTTGACACCAACCATCCTTAGTAGCAACATTTTGCAGCACGCAATTTGCAAAAGTTAACCTGCCAGGCAATAATACAGAAAAGAAAAATGAAAAGGAGGGCAAGGAAAATCATCTTCTGCTGAAACTGCTCTTCTACAAAAACAAAGTGATATTAAGATTCAGCCCGTGAAGAACACATACCTCAACCATGAGAGAAAAAACACAATTCTTAAAAATTTCTTTGCTACATTAGAGTTAGAAAATTGACTACAAATCAGGTGTTCAGTACTTGTTGCTTGTTCAGTACTCAGACATCATAATTACTACCACAATATTAGAAGAACAATCCAATAGACATATCCCAGGGATGCATTTTAATTCATTTGCTGGTGCCAGCCATGCTGTGCTTTGGTTCTATCCATCCATCCTGCTGCAAAAAGGTTCAATTGTGTTTTCACCAGCTGAGACAAATCAGCTCTTTGACTCACAGCTCACCACAGACCTCGAAACAGGAGGCAAAGATCTACACCAGTTGGCCTTTCACAACTTCTCACCCATCTATTACCTTTCTGTGGCCAGCTTCAGAAAATGGGGGGGAAGCCATTCCAAAGAACACGACCAAGGAAATCACACAGCACTCGGGACTTTTTCCAGACATCAAATTTTTAATGGATGATGTGAAGTATCACAGAAGCAATTCCTGTCCACAGAAAAAAAGATTTCAAATGTTTTTGTCTCAAAGACAATCACTGGATGTTGAAAATTTCTGCTGCTGAAAGTTACATTAGGTCCTCAACACTGAGCAATCAATATCCCCACAATCTAAACTGTGAAATTACCACCTCGGCAAGGAGAAAATTTTCAGGATTTGCAACTCATCTCAAAACTTCAGTAGAACTGAACCAGCAGAATTTCCCTGAGATGCCATTGTGTTCTGGAACCCCTCAAATACTCACTAAAACAGACTTTACTTTCAGTAGGACAGCTGTTGATGAAAATCTGCGGTAAAACCTATGGGAAGTGGCCATGTGCACGCATCTTCCTTCCCACAGCAGGCACAATCAAATCCTCCTTTGGATGGCCTCAAAGTTGAGCAGCACTCATTGGCACAGCCTCTTCTCCCACAGACAGGCCAGTGAGCAACACGGCAGCGCCAGCCAGATGGGCAAGGACAAGAGAGAGCAGATGCCAACAAGGCTTTGAAGCTGTGCCAAGGGAGGTTTACGCTGGGCGTTGGCAAGAACTTGTGCCCAGAAAGGGCCATTAGATCCTGCAATGGCCTGACAGGGGGCTGCTGGAGTCATCCTTGTGGCAGGTGGGCAAGGCAAGCCAGGCCGCAGCGCTCGGGCCCCGCTCTGCTGGCCATGCTTGCCGCCATGGCTCACAGGTTGGACTCAACATTCTCTCAGGGCTCTCTGAGGCCAGGGCGTTCTGTGCTTCTGTGACATCACAGCCTCTGGCGACGGCACGGTGCCTGGCAACTGTCGCCAGCTGTTGCTGCGCCCCAGAGCCCAGGCAGACCTGCTTGCAGAGAGACGCCCAGAGCCTCTGTGCTGCCGGCAGAGCTCTATGGCTGCTCACGGCTCTTCCTCGCTGCTGCAGCTTTACGTGCTGCTGCTCTTGGCCCATCCCCTCGACCCTTCCAGCAAACTCGAGCAGAGCACGGATGCCTCTCCTATGCTTCCGGAGGATTTCTACCCGGAGGAGACGGACCCTGAGCAGATCCTGTGGGTGTCCTGGGCAGTCCTGCTGGTTGGCGTGCTCATCATAGGCATGGCCATGGGATGGGCCCTTGAGAGAAGATTTCAGAGATGCCGGGGAGAGGTGAGGCGGGGCTGGGGGGGTCAGGGAGGCGGGATGGGGCAGACCTTGAGGGCCTCTTGGGCACCCTTTGGCCAATGCCCTGCGGCAGAAGGGGCCTGAGCTCCTGGCTGGGGAATCCGGCCCAGGGGCTGAGCCCCTGGACAGCACCAAGCAGAGGTGGCCAGAGCTCTGCATGCTGCAGCCTCTTCCCCGGGGCAGCCCAGCCCAACTGAGCCCGAGTCTCTGTCTCCGAGGCCAAAGGCAGCCCCACTTTGTGGGTGCCGGCCCCGCTCTTCCCCTCTGCCTCTTCCATGGGGATCCCTGTGCTTTGCCTTGCAGCGGAATCTCCGGAGCCCTTCAGGCCGTGCAGGGCCCCGCCGCCATCGAAGACACGGCTGTCCAAAGAAGTTGATGCAGCTGCTGAGGCACAACCGTGACTTGATGCGGTTGTGCCTTCGCTCTCAGCCGAGACCAACAACCAAGACGGCGGCAAAAGAGGGCATTGGCAGGAGACTCCGCACCTCCCCGCAGCTCTGACCTCCAGCGTGGCACTCCGAATTCAGAACCTTACGGGGAATGTGTGACCAGTGCCCAGCCCAGGCACTGCGACGTTCCCCATCTTAGAAGTTAGCCACACCCCTATTGTTAGTTGTAGGATTCCCCACCACGTTTCCCCCAAGAAGTTGACCTTTCCCTTAGTGTTCAATTCTAAACAGTTGAAGTATTGAAGTATTTTAGGCTTAAGATTCTTACCCCATAGTCTTCAAGTAACGTTGTAGTGTAGATTTTAGAAGTAGTCAAGTGAATAAAGTTCACGTTTTCTACACGTTGCTGTGTCATTGTCTTGATGTTGCACCTGAGACCTGGGGACTCCTTGAGAGATGGGTTTGCATGGCAGCTCCAGACTGCCTGCAATGGAGAGCCCGAGTGCCCCAGCAAGGTTTGCAAGAGTATGGAGGGCAGCGGGAAAGAAGAAGGTGGCCAATATTCACCTGCCTCCACCTTCCAAGGAAGCTTGGAGTCAAACCCTGTCTGCACGTCAGGGGGGACCCTAAAGGCCCCGGCAGGCATCAGGATGGCCCCAGGACGGGGGGCTCGCAGGACTCTGGTGCACCATGAAAGGAGCAGGATCATCCCTGGAATGCTGGGAGAGAAATGCAGAGACGTCTCCCCTGGGATCCAGGCAAGGGCTGAATTCAGGCAGGCAATTAGATCCACAGGCTGCCTGGGCTATGGCAGCTATCAGTCCTGCTTCATAGATTTCTGGGGGGAGTTTATCTATATAGATCTGTATTTAGTTCTTTCTATTTATCCTGTTGACCCTCCAAATAGGATTAGATTTCATTTGCCTACAAAACATCCGTTTTTTGATTTGTAGGAATCAACCATCTGTGCTCCCAGTTTCAATGACTTCTCTCAAATTCATTCTGCATCTTGCTCCTTTACAGCACCATCAAATACCTCTGTTAAATAAAAAGAGTATCAGTGGAAGGACGACAGTCTTGTTGCTTTCTGAAGAAAGTTAACTTTGATGACATATCTACTTTTAAAAATCCCATAGGAATAAAACTTACAGATCAGCTTTAGAATTTCAGAAGCTGGTTCAGAAGCTCAACTCTTCCACACCACTTTACTTTTTGGGGACATTCAGCAGCAATAGCAAACAAGCACAGCAAAGAAATGGAAGAAGAAATGCAGATCATCAGCAGCAGACCACCTAGCAAAATCCATTTTAAATACAGCTCCAAGTTCTCAAAGAGCAAGCTTGATGTGTAAATGGAGACACTCACACCAAATTACTACCAGTTGGTACTTTTGGCATTTCCACTGGCTTTCCTCTTCACTTTTTTATCTCTCACCTAAGGGAAGAGAAAAAAACCCAAACAAACACAACCTTTCAGGCAGAGAAAAGATGTGGCTGCTCTTGAAGAAAGCATTTGATTCTGCCTGTAGAAGAACCTGTTGGGAAAAATAGTAGCTTTTAGCAAAATGCCACTGTGCTCTTGCACTTGTTCTACCACTGTGAGAAAGAACAGGCACGTCTGTAAGGCTCCTGCAGCTCACCCTGGCTGAGGGTCATTGACCACTTATCACTGCAGGGGTCACTGGCAATAACGATGGTGGAAAATGTGGAGGGAGCTGGATAAATAAATGCTTGCCATTGCCTTAGCAGAAAAAAACCCCATCAAAAACAACCCACCCTCAAAACAAAGCAATGAAAATAGTTTGCCTCTGAATGAAAAGAACTTCAATTAAGTATATGATGTCTGCTTTTGGTTCAGCATTCATCAATCTGAATTTGAATATGCATAGGGTAATTCAAGGTAACTGAAGCTTAAAGATCATGTCTATTTACTTGTGCATAGCCTATACTGAAGCACATTAGAAAGCCGTGTTTTGCTTGAAATCTGCGCGGTATTAACTTCATTCCCTCTTATACTCACTAGGTAATTAAATACATGAAGAAACAGATGTTTTTTTTTTTTTTTATTAAGAATGCATCATAAATTAGGAAGGCATGGCTTTATCAGTCTGCTGATACCAACATTACTCAGCTAAGTTGAAAGTATTAACACAAGAACTTGATGACAGAAGCAATGTTCATCAGAGCCTCAACAATAAAGTTGCAGTTCCAAGTTTTTCAGATGTCCTACACTTGCTAAGGCATCTCCAGAAAGAGGAGACGACTGAAAATAGCAGAGGAAATTTGAAACCCATTTCTCTTTTGGTTTTTTTTTTTTCAGAACTTTCTTGTGGGCAACAGAAAACTCCTAATATGTGGAATGAAACGTAGTTTTTTTGCCTGAGTCATGAGTCATCCCCTCAGTTCCAACCTGATCCAGTGGTCACTTGAATCTTGGAAAGGGTCAAATCAGCAATATGAAATTTCAATTGTATTCATGAAAGTAGCTCTTTTTTCTCCATTCCCCTCCCTCTCCCAAATATATCAACACCAAGTGAGAAAGGCTTGATTTGAAAGATAATTATTACAGAATTAAACATGGACATAGCTAGTTTGCTACAAGTTCCAGCAGATAGAGAAACGAGAGCAGAATCAGAGGTTATCAAACTCAATATAAAATCCAGCTCATGCTTTCCCCAAAAGCCTCGTTTAATTTAGCCAGGATTAAAAATAAAAGAAAAATGAAAAAATCATATAAAAGCATTTCACATAGTATGTCAAATACTATCATTTCCATCTGAAGTGTTCATCATTATTATGTTTTTCTGAAGTGAATTACCAAGTCTCCTGCACCCATCTTCCCAAAATCTGATTCTAAGTGCTTGCTAGTTTAATCCCTTAGGAAGCAAAGGTAGCCCCAAGTGTCTCTGGACAAACAGAAACTAAACAACAAAGCTTGACAACATATATTAAATTGTCAATAAACTCAATAAAGATTTTCCACGCCAGAGATAGCTATCACCAGCTTATGAATTTTGCTAGGGCAGGTTTAGTGAAGAAAAACTAGGTCTTTATTACCAAATCCGTTAGGAGTTGTTCTACTGTACTGCCGGTAGGATGGGAGTATAAACACCATGTTCTTCACAGCCTCATCCACAAAGAATTCCACCTTAAAATTAAGGCTGCTTTGGAGTTTGACCAAATGAAAATTCACTCATAAAACACAGTGCTGGCAGCATGGTCAGTCTTTGCAATACAAAACTGGGAACTAACAGCAGATTCCTGATCACATCTCCAAGGCTGAGAGTCCAGAACTGTAGTGGTGGCCAGGCCCTCGCTGACTGCCAAACCTCCAGCCATCATCCCTTCCTCTCCCAGGGACAGGCGAGAAAATGAGATCGGCAGAAACTAGAAAGCTTAAGCTAAAATCAAGAAGGTCATTGATGAAACAGACTGTAGTGGTTTAGAAACTAGCACGCAGATTTAGCTGAAAACAAATCTTATTGATCAGCAATTAAAATGAATACTGAATTCTATTATTCTGCATATTATTAGACAGTCGGAGACAGCCAAGCTGACCTCAAGCATGCTGAAGCATCGGGGCCAGGCAGTGCACAGCTTCCCAGGAGCTGATTTACCCATCGTTCTCAAGTGAATTGACAATTCACAATGCCCACAGCCCCACAGTAGAACTGCTAGGCTGCAAAATAAACAATTAGCTCTGCTTAAGAGTCAAACTCCAGCACATAGACCATATTAAAGGAAGAATGAAACCTGCAGCATTTGATGGACCTTCAATACCCTGAGAAGATGACAAATACCCCAAGATGAACAAGTTTCCAAAACACAAATCAAAGGACTGATTTTGATGGATCAAATGTTAAATAGGCCTGTGAAGTTGGAGTTGTTAGGTTGCACATGAAAGAAGGGAAAAAAAACACACCCCAACCCTCAAATGCAATTTTAGATCCCTCTTGGAAAATTTGCTTTAAAAAGAGAGGAATAGATACAATCTTCCCCTCACCTGGAGATTTTAATGAATTCAAGCGAGAAAAGAACCTCTTTTGACACCAACCATCCTTAGTAGCAACATTTTTCAGCACGCAATTTGCAAAAGTTAACCTGCCAGGCAATAATACAGAAAAGAAAAATGAAAAGGAGGGCAAGGAAAATCATCTTCTGCTGAAACTGCTCTTCTACAAAAACAAAGTGATATTAAGATTCAGCCCGTGAAGAACACATACCTCAACCATGAGAGAAAAAACACAATTCTTAAAAATTTCTTTGCTACATTAGAGATAGAAAATTGACTACAAATCAGGTGTTCAGTACTTGTTGCTTGTTCAGTACTCAGACATCATAATTACTACCACAATATTAGAAGAACAATCCAATAGACATATCCCAGGGATGCATTTTAATTCATTTGCTGGTGCCAGCCATGCTGTGCTTTGGTTCTATCCATCCATCCTGCTGCAAAAAGGTTCAATTGTGTTTTCACCAGCTGAGACAAATCAGCTCTTTGACTCACAGCTCACCACAGACCTCGAAACAGGAGGCAAAGATCTACACCAGTTGGCCTTTCACAACTTCTCACCCATCTATTACCTTTCTGTGGCCAGCTTCAGAAAATGGGGGGGAAGCCATTCCAAAGAACACGACCAAGGAAATCACACAGCACTCGGGACTTTTTCCAGACATCAAATTTTTAATGGATGATGTGAAGTATCACAGAAGCAATTCCTGTCCACAGAAAAAAAGATTTCAAATGTTTTTGTCTCAAAGACAATCACTGGATGTTGAAAATTTCTGCTGCTGAAAGTTACATTAGGTCCTCAACACTGAGCAATCAATATCCCCACAATCTAAACTGTGAAATTACCACCTCGGCAAGGAGAAAATTTTCAGGATTTGCAACTCATCTCAAAACTTCAGTAGAACTGAACCAGCAGAATTTCCCTGAGATGCCATTGTGTTCTGGAACCCCTCAAATACTCACTAAAACAGACTTTACTTTCAGTAGGACAGCTGTTGATGAAAATCTGCGGTAAAACCTATGGGAAGTGGCCATGTGCACGCATCTTCCTTCCCACAGCAGGCACAATCAAATCCTCCTTTGGATGGCCTCAAAGTTGAGCAGCACTCATTGGCACAGCCTCTTCTCCCACAGACAGGCCAGTGAGCAACACGGCAGCGCCAGCCAGATGGGCAAGGACAAGAGAGAGCAGATGCCAACAAGGCTTTGAAGCTGTGCCAAGGGAGGTTTACGCTGGGCGTTGGCAAGAACTTGTGCCCAGAAAGGGCCATTAGATCCTGCAATGGCCTGACAGGGGGCTGCTGGAGTCATCCTTGTGGCAGGTGGGCAAGGCAAGCCAGGCCGCAGCGCTCGGGCCCCGCTCTGCTGGCCATGCTTGCCGCCATGGCTCACAGGTTGGACTCAACATTCTCTCAGGGCTCTCTGAGGCCAGGGCGTTCTGTGCTTCTGTGACATCACAGCCTCTGGCGACGGCACGGTGCCTGGCAACTGTCGCCAGCTGTTGCTGCGCCCCAGAGCCCAGGCAGACCTGCTTGCAGAGAGACGCCCAGAGCCTCTGTGCTGCCGGCAGAGCTCTATGGCTGCTCACGGCTCTTCCTCGCTGCTGCAGCTTTACGTGCTGCTGCTCTTGGCCCATCCCCTCGACCCTTCCAGCAAACTCGAGCAGAGCACGGATGCCTCTCCTATCCTTCCGGAGGATTTCTACCCGGAGGAGACGGACCCTGAGCAGATCCTGTGGGTGTCCTGGGCAGTCCTGCTGGTCGGCGTGCTCATCATAGGCATGGCCATGGGATGGGCCCTTGAGAGAAGATTTCGGAGATGCTGGGGAGAGGTGAGGCGGGGCTGGGGGGGTCAGGGAGGCGGGATGGGGCAGACCTTGAGGGCCTCTTGGGCACCCTTTGGCCAATGCCCTGCGGCAGAAGGGGCCTGAGCTCCTGGCTGGGGAATCCGGCCCAGGGGCTGAGCCCCATGGACAGCACCAAGCAGAGGCGGCCAGAGCTCTGCCTCCTGCAGCCTCTTCCCCGGGGCAGCCCAGCCCAACTGAGCCCGAGTCTCTGTCTCCGAGGCCAAAGGCAGCCCCACTTTGTGGGTGCCGGCCCCGCTCTTCCCCTCTGCCTCTTCCATGGGGATCCCTGTGCTTTGCCTTGCAGCGGAATCTCCGGAGCCCTTCAGGCCGTGCAGGGCCCCGCCGCCATCGAAGACACGGCTGTCCAAAGAAGTTGATGCAGCTGCTGAGGCACAACCGTG
Organism: Cyanistes caeruleus; assembly: GCF_971803275.1. Classification (NCBI taxonomy): domain Eukaryota; kingdom Metazoa; phylum Chordata; class Aves; order Passeriformes; family Paridae; genus Cyanistes; species Cyanistes caeruleus. The sequence continues at coordinate 1,953,906 of NW_028255890.1, read as the reverse complement.
ACTTGATGCGGTTGTGCCTTCGCTCTCAGCCGAGACCAACCACCAAGACGGCGGCAAAAGAGGGCATTGGCAGGAGACTCCGCACCTCCCCGCAGCTCTGACCTCCAGCGTGGCACTCCGAATTCAGAACCTTACGGGGAATGTGTGACCAGTGCCCAGCCCAGGCACTGCGACGTTCCCCATCTTAGAAGTTAGCCACACCCCTATTGTTAGTTGTAGGATTCCCCACCACGTTTCCCCCAAGAAGTTGACCTTTCCCTTAGTGTTCAATTCTAAACAGTTGAAGTATTGAAGTATTTTAGGCTTAAGATTCTTACCCCATAGTCTTCAAGTAACGTTGTAGTGTAGATTTTAGAAGTAGTCAAGTGAATAAAGTTCACGTTTTCTACACGTTGCTGTGTCATTGTCTTGATGTTGCACCTGAGACCTGGGGACTCCTTGAGAGATGGGTTTGCATGGCAGCTCCAGACTGCCTGCAATGGAGAGCCCGAGTGCCCCAGCAAGGTTTGCAAGAGTATGGAGGGCAGCGGGAAAGAAGAAGGTGGCCAATATTCACCTGCCTCCACCTTCCAAGGAAGCTTGGAGTCAAACCCTGTCTGCACGTCAGGGGGGACCCTAAAGGCCCCGGCAGGCATCAGGATGGCCCCAGGACGGGGGGCTCGCAGGACTCTGGTGCACCATGAAAGGAGCAGGATCATCCCTGGAATGCTGGGAGAGAAATGCAGAGACGTCTCCCCTGGGATCCAGGCAAGGGCTGAATTCAGGCAGGCAATTAGATCCACAGGCTGCCTGGGCTATGGCAGCTATCAGTCCTGCTTCATAGATTTCTGGGGGGAGTTTATCTATATAGATCTGTATTTAGTTCTTTCTATTTATCCTGTTGACCCTCCAAATAGGATTAGATTTCATTTGCCTACAAAACATCCGTTTTTTGATTTGTAGGAATCAACCATCTGTGCTCCCAGTTTCAATGACTTCTCTCAAACTCATTCTGCATCTTGCTCCTTTACAGCACCATCAAATACCTCTGTTAAATAAAAGGAGTATCAGTGGAAGGACGACAGTCTTGTTGCTTTCTGAAGAAAGTTAACTTTGATGACATATCTACTTTTAAAAATCCCATAGGAATAAAACTTACAGATCAGCTTTAGAATTTCAGAAGCTGGTTCAGAAGCTCAACTCTTCCACACCACTTTACTTTTTGGGGACATTCAGCAGCAATAGCAAACAAGCACAGCAAAGAAATGGAAGAAGAAATGCAGATCATCAGCAGCAGACCACCTAGCAAAATCCATTTTAAATACAGCTCCAAGTTCTCAAAGAGCAAGTTTGATGTGTAAATGGAGACACTCACACCAAATTACTACCAGTTGGTACTTTTGGCATTTCCACTGGCTTTCCTCTTCACTTTTTTATCTCTCACCTAAGGGAAGAGAAAAAAACCCAAACAAACACAACCTTTCAGGCAGAGAAAAGATGTGGCTGCTCTTGAAGAAAGCATTTGATTCTGCCTGTAGAAGAACCTGTTGGGAAAAATAGTAGCTTTTAGCAAAATGCCACTGTGCTCTTGCACTTGTTCTACCACTGTGAGAAAGAACAGGCACGTCTGTAAGGCTCCTGCAGCTCACCCTGGCTGAGGGTCATTGACCACTTATCACTGCAGGGGTCACTGGCAATAACGATGGTGGAAAATGTGGAGGGAGCTGGATAAATAAATGCTTGCCATTGCCTTAGCAGAAAAAAACCCCATCAAAAACAACCCACCCTCAAAACAAAGCAATGAAAATAGTTTGCCTCTGAATGAAAAGAACTTCAATTAAGTATATGATGTCTGCTTTTGGTTCAGCATTCATCAATCTGAATTTGAATATGCATAGGGTAATTCAAGGTAACTGAAGCTTAAAGATCATGTCTATTTACTTGTGCATAGCCTATACTGAAGCACATTAGAAAGCCGTGTTTTGCTTGAAATCTGCGCGGTATTAACTTCATTCCCTCTTATACTCACTAGGTAATTAAATACATGAAGAAACAGATTTTTTTTTTTTTTTATTAAGAATGCATTATAAATTAGGAAGGCATGGCTTTATCAGTCTGCTGATACCAACATTACTCAGCTAAGTTGAAAGTATTAACACAAGAACTTGATGACAGAAGCAATGTTCATCAGAGCCTCAACAATAAAGTTGCAGTTCCAAGTTTTTCAGATGTCCTACACTTGCTAAGGCATCTCCAGAAAGAGGAGACGACTGAAAATAGCAGAGGAAATTTGAAACCCATTTCTCTTTTGGTTTTTTTTTTTTCAGAACTTTCTTGTGGGCAACAGAAAACTCCTAATATGTGGAATGAAACGTAGTTTTTTTGCCTGAGTCATGAGTCATCCCCTCAGTTCCAACCTGATCCAGTGGTCACTTGAATCTTGGAAAGGGTCAAATCAGCAATATGAAATTTCAATTGTATTCATGAAAGTAGCTCTTTTTTCTCCATTCCCCTCCCTCTCCCAAATATATCAACACCAAGTGAGAAAGGCTTGATTTGAAAGATAATTATTACAGAATTAAACATGGACATAGCTAGTTTGCTACAAGTTCCAGCAGATAGAGAAACGAGAGCAGAATCAGAGGTTATCAAACTCAATATAAAATCCAGCTCATGCTTTCCCCAAAAGCCTCGTTTAATTTAGCCAGGATTAAAAATAAAAGAAAAATGAAAAAATCATATAAAAGCATTTCACATAGTATGTCAAATACTATCATTTCCATCTGAAGTGTTCATCATTATTATGTTTTTCTGAAGTGAATTACCAAGTCTCCTGCACCCATCTTCCCAAAATCTGATTCTAAGTGCTTGCTAGTTTAATCCCTTAGGAAGCAAAGGTAGCCCCAAGTGTCTCTGGACAAACAGAAACTAAACAACAAAGCTTGACAACATATATTAAATTGTCAATAAACTCAATAAAGATTTTCCACGCCAGAGATAGCTATCACCAGCTTATGAATTTTGCTAGGGCAGGTTTAGTGAAGAAAAACTAGGTCTTTATTACCAAATCCGTTAGGAGTTGTTCTACTGTACTGCCGGTAGGATGGGAGTATAAACACCATGTTCTTCACAGCCTCATCCACAAAGAATTCCACCTTAAAATTAAGGCTGCTTTGGAGTTTGACCAAATGAAAATTCACTCATAAAACACAGTGCTGGCAGCATGGTCAGTCTTTGCAATACAAAACTGGGAACTAACAGCCGATTCCTGATCACATCTCCAAGGCTGAGAGTCCAGAACTGTAGTGGTGGCCAGGCCCTCGCTGACTGCCAAACCTCCAGCCATCATCCCTTCCTCTCCCAGGGACAGGCGAGAAAATGAGATCGGCAGAAACTAGAAAGCTTAAGCTAAAATCAAGAAGGTCATTGATGAAACAGACTGTAGTGGTTTAGAAACTAGCACGCAGACTTAGCTGAAAACAAATCTTATTGATCAGCAATTAAAATGAATACTTAATTCTATTATTCTGCATATTATTAGACAGTCGGAGACAGCCAAGCTGACCTCAAGCATGCTGAAGCATCGGGGCCAGGCAGTGCACATCTTCCCAGGAGCTGATTTACCCATCGTTCTCAAGTGAATTGACAATTCACAATGCCCAGAGCCCCTCAGTAGAACTGCTAGGCTGCAAAATAAACAATTAGCTCTGCTTAAGAGTCAAACTCCAGCACATAGACCATATTAAAGGAAGAATGAAACCTGCAGCATTTGATGGACCTTCAATACCCTGAGAAGATGACAAATTCCCCAAGATGAACAAGTTTCCAAAACACAAATCAAAGGACTGATTTTGATGGATCAAATGTTAAATAGGCCTGTGAAGTTGGAGTTGTTAGGTTGAACATGAAAGAAGGGAAAAAAAACACACCCCAATCCTCAAATGCAATTTTAGATCCCTCTTGGAAAATTTGCTTTAAAATAGAGGAAGAGATACAATCTTCCCCTCACCTGGAGATTTTAATGAATTCAAGCCATTTCAAATCTGTCAAGAAAGCCCTACCACAGTCCCCGTCAAACAACATTTTCTTTCATTTTTTTCTTCTCATTACTACTTCAGAGCAGTCTAAATAACAGCAAATAAGGAAATTCAAGTTGCAATTCAAACACTAAGCTCTGGAGTCCTACATTGCCTTCAAACACCTGTATGAAACACTAACTCCATGCTTAATGCTCTCCAATACATAGAAGCCATTTATTTGCATATCCTTTGGCTGCTAAAGCTGTAACTTGCATTTCTATCAGCAGATGGGCCTGATTCTCACCTTCCCCTGATACACATGAGCAGTGTGGGCCCTGACTTTCTGGGCAGCTCACACTTCCTTGATTCAAACTCTTGACTTTGCTCTCTGTAACACGGCCCTTCCTGAATCCAGCCTAAGGTACGAAGCAGCCACACACCTTCTGAAGTTTCCATTATTGATATCTGCCTCTCCCCATTAGAATGCTTTGCAAAAACAATTAAGATCCAATGTTGCCCGTGTCTGCTGCAAGAGGAGCTCTCTGGCTTTTTTACTCCTATTTTTAGAACATTCTCTTTCTAAGGTCATGACAGCTGGGTACAAATCCAGAGCAACACCTTGAAGCATTAACAAACAGAAGCAACAGAAAACAGAAGCTGCTGCATTTCCTGCGGCCATTTGAGGGTGCAATTGCAAGTGTGAAAATATTGCAGTTCTGTCATCCAGTAAGAAGTACACGTTCCAAAGGAAATCCATTCAAAGCAGATTATACAGCATAGATTTGTTATCCATTTTAAATTGTTACTGGAAGCCAAAGAAAGATTTCTTTGGGAGCCTCACAGGTTTTTCTTCAGAATTTATAATGGAACAGTTACTCTGCTTTAAATTTAAGTGGTTTTTTTCCCCAACAGTTTCATCTACCTCCTCACCAAGCTGATACAGAATAGAGGAGCACAGATAGTGGGAGGAACAGATTTGGAATTCCATAAATGGACTTCTCATGTGGCTAGAACTGATATTTACAGCTCTGTGGGCTTAGAGCATCCATCCAATGTCCTGCCAGTCCAGCACTTTTGATGGTATTTGCAGCCACTGGTTCCACAGAAGTTAGATCAATGCGCTTCTCCTTGGATGTCATGTGGCTGCTGCAAGTGCAACAATGGAGCCACCAATTTCCATTTGCAAGGTCAGAATTACAAATTTAAAACCTTACTGTTACAAGATGTAAAGGCTCTCCAATCCTGCTGTAAACAAGAGCTTTTAAGACACTTAACTCTTCCAACTTCAGCTTGCTTCCAACTTTATGGTATTTGCTTTTTTAGATAATAAAGGATTGTCTGTAGATTACTGTGGATTAAAATTATAACTGCAGACCTGAGTATTGGTCTCAAGTTTGATGGTATGAGGAAGTTGATGGTCTTCTTATCCATCCCTGGAATCACCCTGATGCACTGTCTCAACTATCTCCCAGAGGTATTTATTTTTTTCAACATGGATTATCTATTTTATGAAGTTTGGAACAGGGAGAATGGCTGCCTTCCATACAAATCAAACAGGTTGGATTTTCAAGTGATTCAAATTGTATCAAAGTCTTCAGACCCAAATAGGTGTAGCTTCTGTGAAATACAGAAGCCCTTATGAAAGGCTCACTCAGAAGGTGTCAATAGAATAAATAATTTAAGAATATTAATAATAAAAAATTATTAAATTAAAGAATTTAATAATAAAAAATATGAAGAAGGACAAGGGCTTCATTCCCTAACTCTGCAGAATTCCATCCAAGTAGAATCTCACTCACTTTACAATGAAAGGAAAATAGTTTAGTGGTGGTGGCAGGGACAAGGCGAGGATATACGGTGCCAGGGAGGATTCTACACTTAGAGATGCTGAGTATCCAGCCAAGAGACAGAAATTCATAGCAGAATAAGCTTCTACAAACTGAAAATACGCTTGGCTCAGGTAGGTTTCAGGCCACAACTTTGATTCTCCAGAGGCAAAAGTAAAGAACAGTTCAGTCCTTTTTCCTCCCCAACTCATTCCTAGGTCCGCTCCTGCACAGTTTGTAAAAGAAAAAAAGAGTCTCATTCAGAACAAGGACGTAGGACCTTTTCCCTCTGTTGCAATTAATGTGAAAAAAAAGAAAGAAAAATACCTGCTCTGCATCTTGTGTTTATCTGCCATTTTAAACCACATTCTGAGCTCATCTCTTCTCAGAGGTACGTCCTTTCTAAATTTTACTTTTATTTTTTGGGTCCAAAAAGTATTACTACAAGTAAACTTCCCCTTGAACAGCCTGCCAGAGAAGAAGAAACAGCAGTGTTTGCTATCTGCCACCAAATTTTACATCCTGTCCTATAATCTTATTTTCATAAGCTGAAAGTCATTGGGGAAGGCAGAGAGAGATCTACATTTGTGCATCCTAGCAGGATGCTGTGCTGGAAAATATCTCTACCGAGTGTTCTTGGGTTAGTGGATCCAAATGACTTGATAGTACTGAGGGTCTGCACTCATTTGTACTAAATGGATGTAGGGACATTGCCATTGGAAATACAAATTTACAAAGGGACTGCCCCATAGGCTTGTAGGAGTAGTTTTAGTTTAGGGGCATTATCCGATGATATGACTGACGATATCATATGGTCTCTGTGTTACCAACACAGCCCTACAGCCTTGGAATAAAGTTTCTAACAATAAAATATTTGGCATGCAATATGGCATGGTGGCCAAAAAGAAAATCAATGTCATCAAAGTTAAGGACCCTAGCAACATTTTAAGAGAAGTCTTATGAAGATGAAATTCTCTATTTCAGCTCATTATGTGTTGATCTATTTTATATATTAGAAAGGGCCTGTCTGCACAAACCAGTCTTTGAAATACGTCGTGATATTAAAGGCTAAAGTCCTTGAAACCTTCCTGCAGGAGAGAGAGTAAAGCAAAACAATATCCGTGTGTACAGGACAAAAAATGTAAACCTGCGTGCATTAGCCAATAGTAGCTTGCTTAGCCCACAGACCCTGTAAAACCCCATATAAGTGTGCAAAAGGTAGAAATAAAAGGCGTTCACGTTTACTTCTGTGAAGGCTGGTGAATAGCTGGTGGTCTCGCAATAATTTTGTGGTATTTTGAGAAAATTTTAATAATTTTGTGGGATTTTCCTTGAATTTTATAGGATTTTTTTGGAATGTTGTGGAATTTTATAAGATTTTGTGGAATTTTGAGAACACTTGAGTAATTTTGAAAGATTTTTCATATATTGTGTGGAAATTTGTACAGATTTTGTGGGATATTTCTAGAATTTGGAAGGGTTTTGAGAAGATTTCAGGAATTTTGCGGGACTTTTTCGTGAAATTTTTGGATTATTGTGGAATTTTTGGGAATATTGAGGAGACATGAAGAATTTTGATGGATTTTTCCTAGATTGTGTGGCAAGTTGTCAAGATTTTGTGGGACGTTTCTAGAATTTGTTAGGGTTTTGAGAAGAGTTTGGGAATTATGTGTGATTTTTGTGGATTTTATGGGATTTTGAAGAGACTTTAAGAATTTTGATGGATTTTTCCTAGATTGTGGGGAAAGTTGTCAAGATTTTGTGGGATGTTTCTGGAATTTGATAGGGTTTTGGGAAAATTTCGGGAATTTTGTGGGATGTTTCTGAAATTTTGTGAGATGTTTCTGGAATTTGGTAGGATTTTGAGGAGACATGAATAATTTTGATGGATTTTTCCTAGATTGTGTGAAAAGTTGTAGAGATTTTGTGGGATGTTTCTGGAATTTGATAGGGTTTTGAGAAAATTTCGGGAATTTTGTGGGATGTTTCTGGAGATTTGAGGGATATTGAAGAGACATGAAGAATTTTGAGGCGTTTTTCCTAGATTGTGTGGAAAGTTCTCAAGATTTTGTGGGATGTTTGTGGAATTTTGTATAGTTTTGAGATGATTTCGGGAATTTTGTGAGATGTTTCTGGAATTTCATGTGATGTTTGTGGAATTTTGAGGGGTTTTGAGTTGACTTGAACAATTTTGAGGGATTTTTCTTAGATTGTGTGGAAAGTTCTCAAGATTTTGTGGGATGTTTCTGGAATTTTGTGGGATTTTTTTGTGGAATTTTGAGGGACAGTGAGGAGATATAAAGAACTTTGATACATTTCTCCTAGATTGTGTAGAAAGCTGTGTAGATTTTGTGGGATGTTACTGGAATTTCGAAGGGTTTTGAGAAGATTTCGCAAGTTTTGTGGGATGTTTTCGGAATTTTGAGGGTTATTGAGGAGACATGAAGAATTTTGATGGATTTTTCCTAGATTGTGTGAAAGGTTGCCAAGATTTTGTGGGTTGTTACTGGAATTTTATGGGGCTTTGAGAAAATTTCGGGAATTTTCCAGGATGTTTCTGAAATTTTATCGGGTTTTGAGAAGATTTGGGGAATTTTGTGGGATGTTTCTGAAATTTTGTTGGGTTTTCTGAAGGTTTAAAGGGATTTGTGGGATGTTTGAAAAATTTTGTGGGATTTTCTGGAATTTTGTGTGATTTTTGTGGAATTTTGAGGGATTTTGAAGAGACATGAAGAATTTTGATGGATTTTTCCTGGATTATATGGAACGTTGTCAAGATTTTGTGGGATGCTTCTGGAATTTGGTAGTGTTTTGAGAAGATTTCGGGAATTTTCTGGGGTGTTTCTGGAATTTTGTTTGATATGGAGCTGACTTGAAGAATTTTGAAAGATTTTTCAGATCCTGTGGAATGCTTTCAATATTTTGTGGGATGTTTCTGGAATTTGGTAGGATTTTGAGGAGACATGAATAATTTTGATGGATTTTTCCTAGATTGTGTGGAAAGTTTTCTTTTTTTTGTAAGATGTCTTAGGAATGTCGTAGGGTTTTGATAAGGTTTTGGGATTTTATGGGATGTTTCTGGAATTTTGTGGGATTTTGAGGAGACATGAATAATTTTGATGGATTTTTCCTAGATTGTGTGGAAAGTTGTCGAGATTTTGTGGAATGTTTCTGGAATCTGGTAGAGTTTTTAGAAGATTTTGGGAATATTTTGGGATGTTTCAGGAATTTTGTGGGATTTTTTGTGGGAATTTTGTGGGATATTGAGGAGACATGAATAATTTTGATGGATTTTTTCAAGATTGTGTGGAAAGTTGTCAAGATTTCGTGGGACGTTTCGGAAATTTGGTAGGGTTTTGAGAGGTTTTTGGGAATTTTGTGGGATGTTTCTGGAATTTGGTAGGGTTTTGATAAGGTTTGGGGGATTTTTTTGGGATGTTTCTGGAATTTTGTGGGATTTTTGTGGAATTTTGTGGGATTTTGAGTTGACTTGAAGGATTTTGAGGTATTTTTCTGAGATTGTAGGGAGAGTTGTCAAGATTTTGTGGAATTTATCTGGAATTTGGTAGGGTTTTGATAAGATTTTGGGAATTTTGTGGGAAGTTTCTGGAATTTGGTAGGGTTTTGAGAAGATTTCGGGAATTTTGTGGGACGTTTCTGGAATTTTGTGGGATTTTTTGTGTAATTCTGTGGGATTTTGAGAAAATTTTAATAATTTTGCAAGATTTTTCTGGAATTTTGTGGCATTTCTTTGTAATGTTCTGGGATGTTGAGGACACTTGAACAATTTTGAGAGACTTTTCTTAGTTTGTGTGGAAATTTGTGGAGATTTTGTAGGATGTTTCTGGAATTTTGTGGCATTTTTTTGGAAATTTGAGGGATTTTGAAGGGACATGAGGAATTTTGATGGATTTTTCCTAGATTGTGTGGATAGTTGTCAAGATTTTGTGAGATGTTTCTGGAATTTGGTAGGGTTTTGAGATGATTTCCAGAATTTTGTGGGATGTTTCTGGAATTTCATGTGATTTTGTGGAATTTTGAAGGATTTTGAGGAGACATGAAGAATTTGGATTGATTTTTCCTATATTGTGTGGAAAGTTGTCAAGATTTTGTGAGATGTTTCTGGAATTTGGTAGGGTTTTGAGAAGGTTTTGGGAATTTTGTGGGATGTTTCCTGAAATTTTTGGGATGCTTTTGGACTTTTGAGGGATATTGAGTTGACTTGAAGTAGTTTGAGATATTTTTCTGAGATTGTGTGGAAAGTTGTCAAGATTTTGTGGGATGTTTCTGGAATTTGGTAGGTGTAAGAGACGGTCTGAAGATTCCCTCATCTGTCTCACAACCGTCTCAAGGACAGAGACTGAGACCCTGAATATCACAAGGGACTTGGTTTGGGGCTTTGGGCCTAGCTGAGATGGATGTTTGCTCAGTGATTGTTTGCAGGAGGTTGCACGGTACACTGCCCTCGTTCCTGCTGGTGAACAGAGGCTTGGTAACCTGCGCAACGAGTTCTCCAGGACTCATGGCTCTCGTTCCTGCTGGTGAGCAGAGGCTTGTGCGTGGTACCCTGTGCAATGGGTTTTCCACGACACCTTGCCCTCGTTCCTGCTGGTGAGCAAAGACTTGCAAGACATGGATCGCTCTGTACCCTACACCTGCTCCCCGCGCAATGGAATTCATCACAATGATCATCAATCTCCTCTGGCTTTGGCCCTGCGCCCCTCGCTTTGCAGAAGACTATAAAATTATACCCCAAACTTACCTTCCTTTGAGATCTCCCCAACGGACAGAAGACTCTGCATCGTTGGACGGCTGAGTGGACTTTGACGTTGGTAGCTCTAATCCCCTTACTCTCTTTTCCTTATGCTTTGCTTTCTCCTTTCTCTCCCTCTATCGCATATTAGTGCTGATGAACACTCCATAAAGTGTGTTTTGCTGTTTAAGTCCTTGCTTTGCTGATAATCTTTTGTACTCTAAGACCGACTAAAAGAACCACATCACGAATCCCACCTTGCGGATCGTGACAGGGAGCTGCATCCAGATTATTTCATGTGAATCCCCTGAGTTGTCCAGCTGCCTCTGTGCCCCGTCCTCGGGAGTTTGTGGCCCAGGCACGACATGCAAGAGCTGTGGCACACCATGGGTACATGAAATTAAGTGGTAAGGCTGACATGCCAAAGCAGCATTTTCTAGGCACAGCTCCTAGGAAACTTCACAGGGAATTGCATACAATATTTGTGGCATTAGAAAGTGTTATAATTCACTGCTCTTATATGACCACCAGCTGCTAGCTTAAACCTACTACAATTTCTGCTCTAGAACAACCAAGCTGAAAGGTAGAATTAAACTCCTTGTGATGGTAATCCCCTTTTTCATATATTTGCACAATATCTAGTGCAGTGGGGCACTAATAACAATAGGAAGTTTTAGCTTTTAATTTTAACCTTCAGTCTGTCTGGGTTAGCATTTGCCTTTAAGGTGACTTAACATTTTGCATGTAATTACAGTCTCTGGATCTTTGAAAAGAGCTGTTTCTCTTGAGTTTTCTGAGTGGAATAAAATACATTTATTAGCCTGTAACCTTTTTTAAATCCCTCTCCCATATGGTATTCATGTGGCATCACATATAACAATGTAGGATAATAACCTGCCTAAGATGGGCTATCATGAATATTGATGAACAGGGTAATTAAGATCTCTGTGTATGGTGCATGACTACATATGGGCAACCTATTGATGCAATTTCTTAAGATTAAATCAAAATAATACACGATAAACATAAGAGTTCTACCGGCTTATCTGATATTTCAATCCATTTCATGTTTGGGGAGAACTGAAATATTAATAAGCAGAAAGATCTGTTATTCAAATTAATTCTAGCAGGAAAGAAAACAATTTCGCCCTTTTTTTCTTTACCTGTTGACTTGTGGGACGGATGACAAGCTGATATGTTTCCCTGGAGGCTAACATCTCATGTTCCAGAATACAGGCTTTCATTAAAAAATGATGACTTGTGAGGAGATGTTCATATTCATGTGAACACAGTGCAGGTGCTCATCTTCTCTAGTGCCTACAGAGAGCCTGAAACAACCAGTGTGACAAACAAAGCACAGCTGAAACAGCCGACAGCAACTCCAGCATCAGTGATGAGGATTTATTCGTGTTCTTGTTGGGTTTGATCTGCCAGCACTATAAAAACTCCGGGGTCACTGATGGATAGATGCTCTGAATCCTCCATCAAGGCCTGTCCAGCACCGTGATGAGCAATGTGTGATGGTCACTCAAGCTCCATCTCCAGGTTAACCACACTTTTTGCCCTCACTGCTCACAGAATGCGTCTGCTTCACTCTGGTGCTTTAAGGGCTTCTTCTAATTTCCATCCTAACTTTCTGCACCAATTTTACCCAATTGTTATTATGCCAAAAATCTCTTTTTCTTAAATAGTTGTGAGCTACCACTGCATATTAATGTCTCCCCCTTGAGTGCTGCAGCTATATCAGCTCTCAACCTTCACCTCGACTATCATGCTGTGTATTCACCTGATCATGGGGACAGCTCTTCTCTCCACCTCTTCCGCTTGGAATCACTTTCCCCAAACTTTAACCAGCCTTCCAAGTGAGGGTGTACCTCAGCCATATGAACAAGCATCAACACTTCCATACATCCACCTCTTCTTTTCCTGTCTGAAAACTGCTTGCAGTATTTTCCAGACAACTCACTTTGGCTGCTGACAGACAATCCCTAACTTTGACTGGTCCCCACGTCCTTTCTCACCTCAGTGATTGCCAGCTGATGAGCTCTCAGTTTGGAGCAGACAGTGCTATCATTGATCCTGCAGCGTTACCTTGCATGCTGAGTAGCCTCCCTCTGCAAACTCCTCTGGTTCTTGCTCTTTGTTTGTTGCCACAGGGAAGCGGGGCTGTGCTTTAGGTGCTGTGTGTTCAGGAGCACACAAGGCAGGGGGGATTTTTTATACAGGAGAAAGTGAAGGGTGTGAGGAAGTTGAAGGCAGTGCTAAAGCATTCTGCTTTTTTAAAAAAATAAAAAGAAAAAACTCACCTAAATTACCCATTTTCTCCAGAGTTACTTCTGCCAAGGGAAAGGAAAGATGAAACTGTGATGATTTTTCCAGCTGACTGTGAATGACATTCTGCTTTGGGAAGTGTTTGGATTACTGCTTACCTGAAGTGCTGGATATGGCAGCATGTTTTCCCTCTTTGCAATGTACAAGACTATTTTAGAACTTCTCTTTTGTTATTGGTGTGGAAAACAAATGGATTTTAGGGTAATAATACAGATTCTTAACTCTATTTGATTACATATTCTAAAATCAATTTTTAACAGAAGTTTTAATTATACATTACTTTCTTTAAAAGGGCAGAGGTACTTCAGATTGTTGATTGTGCTTGCAGAGACTTGGTTTCTTTTTCATTTTCATTTTCTATCCCCATTATCCCTTTCCTGTAACCAATTTCAGTATTGCTAAGGAGCTTTCACTCAAATTGACAAACATTCGTAAAAACTCACTAAAATTAATACATTCTGAATCAATGCTGCTATTATTTTTTTTTTTTTGTATATTTATTAACTTGGAACCTCTGACCCTGATATAATGGGAAGGAAGAGTCTTTTCTCTCTTTGCATAAGCAAATTTCTTGGTAAATTGCAGCAGAAAATGCTCAGTCCTCCTCATTAATGGATCTGTCTTACACTTCACATGGCATGACTTGAGCAGTAAAGGGTGAGTTTGCAGCTTACACCACACACACCTAATGAATTCCTGAGCTGCTTGAATTGCAGAGCTGCCCATTTGATCATCGTGCAAAGATGACAGTGGTCTCGATACCCTGATTAACGTGGAACAAAATATATATATAACAATAGTTTATTCTAAGCCTGGAGATAAAACTGCCTTTCTGCTGCCAAGCAGTCAGCACCCACGGCATGCAATTAGCAACTTCCTTCCACTGCTTTGAAAGACATTACTATCATGTATGCAGATAGTGGGATTTTTTAGGCTAAGTTATTGAAAATTAAATAGAAAGTTGTGAAAAGGAACAATAAATGGGTTTTCCATCTGAAAGCCAGTGGCTTTATAGGGAAAATCCGTAAGTGTGGCTGGTTTCCTGTATTGTTTGTTACAGAATAGTCATTACACACTTCACAAGTGAAGGGTATTGTAATCACAGTAATGGAAAAATGTAGCTCAGTTGTAAACTTGAACAGTGTTGGGGTTTTTTTGTTTCTGAGATAGCCTCTTAGCTGATTACATTTTTGACCACAAGCATTTCTTAAATGTTAGGCCACATTTTTCTCCTCATTATATAGATGAAACTTGTAAAGAAAACCTTTTCCAGTTTCACAAGTTTCTGATTAATCCAAAGAGCATTATAAATCTACAATAAGTTTGCCTTTTGACTAGCAGCATTTGTAATAGCTTTAAAAAAGTAATCATTAAATGACTAATAACAAGCAATTGCCTTGATGCTCCTTGTTTTCAAATACCTATCTCAATTTAATGTCTTCCTGCAAGAAATTGTCAACAAAAATAATACAAATAAAAATGAGTGTTTGGTTAAAAGATGTCTCTAAACTTTGAAGTGGCAGGACTGGAAGAAGTATTTCTTTATTAATGGAAAAGTGTTGCTATTACAAGTAACGCTCCAAACGATGACGACCCTTCTGACGTGTAGTGTAATCAGTCTGTACATGGTATGAGCAATCTGTGCTGGGAGTTGGAGTAATGATCACCGTACCAAAAATAACCAAAATTTTGCACAGGTTTCAGCAGGACCAGGCGTTCATTTGCAGATGTAGAGCCATGCAGGGCTTAGAACCATTTCTTGCAGCAATTGCCTGAAAGTGCTAAGACCCTGAGACAGAGTGGGATTCAGTTCATTTGAGGAAGAGAGATTGCTGATGGTGCAGAAGGATGTGGAACAGGTGAAGACTTGAGCTGGAAGCAAAACATGAATGGGAAAGGGAGCATTTGTGTGTAGAGGCCGGCAGTGAGAAAGGCAGAAAGCTGAGTCCTTAGTTCACGGTGGAGCCTAGCAGTTGTCTAGATGTGCCTCTGGTTTGCCTGCAGTTCAGTAGGTTTTCCTCCTCCCTAATTTCTTGTCTGGATTTACTACTCATTTTCCAATTTTTTTGGTCAAGTACTGTGTGCCAGGCAGAAATGCTGGCCAGAAGCGCAGTCAGCGGTGTCCTAAGATGTATTGCTCAAAGAACGGCTAAGACATCACTCCCAGTTCACGCTGCATTGACAGCTCAAGAGCAAAGAGCCTGAAAAGTAGAACCAAGGATGATGAAAGCTGTTCATATTCCTGCCAGAAGCGCATGGCGCTGCAGCTGGTGACGCTCTGCGCCACAGCCCTCAGCTGTGAGGTGTCTAGCACATCTCAGTGAGCAACCAAGTGCTTCCGAGGAAAAGCGCTCTCCCACACGTTTCTGTCCAGGCTGGCCAGCGATAGCCTAAAAACAGCTGCTCAGAGAGAAGGGTAGGAGAGAAACTGTGAGTTTGAGCTCACAGCTGAGAATTTTAGTCACTTGACTTCCACCCCATGCTTTCTAGCCTGTTCTAAGAAAAGTAGAGTCCCCAGAACAAGACTCTGTCAGGATATTCTCCCAGTGGAGAAGCTTATGTACAGTTAACGTTCTTATCCCCTTTGTAAACTTGTACCCCTTGTTTACTCCAATGGTTATTAGTAAGGTTAATTACTTACCAGTTTCTGAAGTGTTTTAAAGGTTCTTATGAGACATTCCTGTACCCTTTCCCTTACTTCCTTGCTATTATATAACAAAGCAGCTCCCATAGAAGCTGTGCCACACTAGAACAAAGAAACTCCCAGGAAGCTGTGCAACTGAGTAGTGTGCAAACTAAGGCATGCAAGGCACCAAAACAACGAGCTAAGAGAGGAATAAAAGGACAAGGAAACATATTCTAGCAAGCTATGATGAAAGATCATCTCCCTGCATCACCTAAACCTGCTTAGAAACCATCTTCCTGCATCACCATGACCTAAAGAGGACAGGAATGGACTGACACCCCTAGACAGTGAACCTGAACAAGAGGCCTCCTGGCTACTTTCCTGAGGACGGAAGCCCCAGCTCTGCAGTGTGTGCTGCAAAGCTGAATTGTGTCTCCTCCTTGGAGCTGACAGTGTGGGAATGGCTGTGGTGCAAGCAACCCCTTGGGCCCCCCCCCCACCCCAAGAGCCAAATCCTAATAAAAGCATCAAACAGGAGTCTTGCCTCCTGGCCAATTTGTTTCAATTACCGTGTGCCGCACGAGCCGCGGCCGAGGGGGCCTGGACCCAGCCGGAGCTCCTCCCGGAGCCCAGCGGACTCCAGCTCAGCGGGGGCCGCAGCGGGGCACGGCTTAGGCTTGGCAAGGTGTGAGCAGCCGTGGTCCGGCCCAGCCTCAACCGGGGTCCCGCAGCCTCCCGTCCCCACCCGGTCACTGCCAAGGCTGGCCCGGCCCCACCAGGCCGAGCCTGTGTGACTCAGCCCTTCTGGGACACAGGGCCAGAAAGACTTCAGCCCTGAAGCAGCAGGCTTTGAGTTCAAGCCTTGGGAAGCGCTTGCCAAAGGCTTGATGGCAATTCATACGTTCATCAAGTCACCCCACTGAAAGTTATGTTTCTAGAATCTTCCCGTATCTCTCCCCAGATTGATTGCAATTCATCACAGTATTTTGCAGCTTTCTAACCCCAGCCTGTGTCTGGACCCATGCCCTCAGACTGCGCCCTCACACCTCCCCTAGATATTGTTCTGTCTGCCCCTAGTCCTGGTCTTTGCACTTTGTTCCTGTGCTGCACAGGCTTTATGGGCCTCATCCCTACTTGATTTTCCTATTCCAGTTGGTTTTGGGGACTCCACGGCACTCGCTCCTTTAATTTTCTCCTCGGTTGTCTGGGTGTCAGGGGACCCTGAAGTTTTGAGGATTGTTGCGGCCACTGTCAGCACGACTGTAAGGGCCGCAGTGCAGCGGGGCCTGGCCCGACCGGCAGCCGAATACCTCCTCAAAGGTGGAAGCAAGAGAGAGATTTCCCGGGCTTGCTTGTCTGCAAAATGTCAATCTCACAGAGGTGGATCCAGCTTTTTAAATGCTTTAATAGGTAGTCAGTTCCCACAGCTAGCCAGCTCTTGGATTTTGCTTGGCACAGAGGCAGCTCTCGCTTAGCAGCTCCTCTCAGTAACATCATTTCCATGGGGGGCTTCTTCCCTGCTCACCAAATAGCAATTCATGCAAAAGCAGCACAAACTGTTCTTCCTGTCCTCCTGTCTTTGCTAGAGAGTGCCTTTCAAAGGGATAATAATTGGGAGCGAGGGGGTTTACATTTTCCATTGCAAAGGAGCCTCCTGCCTCCCTTAGCAGGCCCCTGTCTTTCAAACAAAGACACACACGGTCTCCTTTTGCACCTTCACTTGGCCCCAGCCACTCCTGATCATTTGAAGGAGTGACTCAGAAAAGGGGCGGCAATCCCCCAAGGCCAGAGCTGCTCCAGGCTGCTCCTGGTGCCTTGGGCTTTTGAAGGGGTGCCGCGGTGGCCTTTGTGACACAGGCACGGGGTGCCGCGGTGGCCTTTGTGACACAGGCACGGGGTGCCGGGGTGGCCTTTGTGACACAGGCACGATGCGTCAGGGGCTGTGGTGACACGGGACCTTGCGGTGCCCAAAGTCCATTGTGACATGGCAGAGCCCCTCCCCAGCTGGGGAGTATATAAAGGGCTTGCGGGGCCCGGGTCTGTCCCAGGACAGTGGCTGTGTCCAGGTACCTGTGTGTGCCAGAGGACTGCAGGCATGCAGGAGGAGAAGGCAAAGCCCAACTCCCAGCCTCACAGGCCCTGGCCCGGCTCACAGAGAGCCCAAGCCTTGAGGGAGCAGCAGGAGGAGGCTGAGAGGGCAAGCAGAGGGAGGAGAGGAGCCGTGGAGTCCTGCGCTGAGGAAGAGGCAGAGGTCTGCCAAGGAGAAATGAACAAGTTCCAGCAAGGGACTCCAGGGGAAGCCTGCACTCAGCCACAGCTGTGCCCAGGAGAAGCCCATAGCTGCCAGGAGCTCTCTGAGTGGGAAGAAGGCCTTGAGCAAGAGCTGGTCCAAGTATGGGGGAGCTCCTGGCATTTCTGGGACTGGGATGAGGGCAAGGAGCAAGAGCCCTCCCCAGTTGTCTCCGAGTGGGACGAGTGCAGGGAGCAGGAGCTGTGGCAGGCAGACAGCGATCACTGTCAGGAATTTTCAGATTGGGAAGAATCTCCTGAGCAGCGGCTGTCCCCAGGAGAAGGCACGAGCTGCCGGGCACTCTTGGACTGGGAAGCTTGCCACAAGCAAGAGCTGTCCCTGGATGGCCAGGAGGTGACTGGAGGCAAAGCAAAGAGAAAATCCTCCAGGTCCAGCTGGGATGATGACACTGATGGAGAACTGGCTCAGGACAGCAGGGAATACTGTGACATCCTGTGCAGCCAGCTCAAGCCCTGGCAGCGGGAGGACGATGACTGGGATGAGGTGAGCGTCCTGGAGCTGCACGAGGAAGGAGAAGAGGCCAGGCAGCAGAGACTGGCAGATTTAGCCCAAGAGGGAAGCCTGCTGCCTGTCCCTCGAGAAGCTTGGGTGGAGAGCCAGGAACCCGAGCTGTGCCCACAAGAGCAACTCTGTGCCGGGCCTGGCCCTCTGGCAGCCCAAGCCACAGTGGAAGATGTCTCTTCTCCTGGGCAGCCACTTCCCCACAGGAAAGGCCGCTCGCTCTTGAGGCGGGGGCTGCGGGCGCTGCGGGGGCTGTTCCGCTGCCCCTGCCTGGCGGCACAGCCACAGGATTAGCGCCCGCTGGCAGCAGCACCAGGCTGCAGATGGCGGCTGCCCCGCGGCCTGCCCGGTGCCCCGAGGTAGCCGCACGGGCTGCCCCGGCCTGCGCTGGCCCTGCGGCCGCTCTGCGGCACCCCCGGGGCGGCTCCCCGAGGGCACACGGCAGCCCAAAGCGGCACCCAAAGGGGGACCCTCACTGCCGGGGCTCAGCGCCGCATCCCGGCCCATCATCCGGCCAGGAAGGCACCTGGAAAGTCATCGGCTCCCAGCGGCAGCCTGGCACTGCCAGTGGCACCCCTGCACCGGGTCCCCAAGGGCCACAGCCACACGGCTCTTGGCCCTTTGCAGGGACACTGGCTCCAGCTCCTCCCTGCTGGACTCCAAGGCCATTTCCTCTCCTTCGGAAAGGACTTTGCTGTTCCTGTGGCACTTTGGCCATGAGGAATGGACACAGGCAGGAGGTGTTGCTCCCAGGACATGACGGCGGCCTGCTGGACTGCAACACACACAATTCTAACAAAAGAAAAGAAAGTTGTATTTAGGAAGTAGTAGTAGGAAAGAAAAAAACCCAACCCCCGCCCCCCACCCCCCCCTACTAAAACCTGCATAAGACCCTCCAGAAACCAAAAAATGATAAAGAATAAGAATAGGAATATTAGGAAGAAGAGGTGGAAGCTGAAGTGGATCAAGACATAGTAGTACTTAAAACATGGAAAATTAAGAATAAGAATAAAATGTTGGAGTCTGGAATACAGAGTGTGTGCCCTTGTTTCTGATACTTAGTTATAAGATCCAGTTGTAAGTTCCCCCAGGCAGGGCAGGTCCCTGGGAGCTGCCCCTGGTCCAGATAGTTTTCAGATGGGAAACACTATCAGAAGTAAGGTTTTAGAAGACAAAATGTCTTCCCTGCTGACAGCACCGTAAGGAATAGCTGCAGGGCAGAGTTTTAAAAACAGAGGTTGTCTTGACCTCTCTACAGCCTTGCATGGTTCTCAGCATGATAGATCAGGGGAAAAAATATTATAGTGGGTCGGACACATCACATTGCAACAGAGATGCAACAGCACCCCTGATTTTTCCATGGTTCTGGATGACAAGAACTAGGATACTGTTACCGCTGAAGATGAATAGATCATGCGGACACAGGTGGAGGTGTGCTGAAAAGAAGAGCAGAGTTTATAGTTTATTTCCTCCCAGGATTTATAGGCTTCTGACCACAGCCAGGGATTGGATGGTCAGGATAACATTTTCTCACTGCACTGGCCATGAGAGATGCCCATCACAAGACGTGTAACAGAAAGAATGTACACATATCTATGTTTACAGTTACTCTCCTGGGAAAGTCCTTAGAAAACTATGTCAGCAAGCTCAGAAGCTGAGTTTTCAGGGCTACATCTCCCCCTTTTCGGTTTAACAAAAAGAAAAGAAAAAAGAAAAATGAACAAAGAAACTAGCAACATTATAAACAATCAAAAAGATAAATAATAGGAAAATACAATACTCCATACAATCAGAAGGCTGTAATTTCAGGGTGATAGCTCACCCTTTCATTATTACAAAAAAAACCTTTTTTTTTTTTTGGAAAAAAAAAGCAGAAAAACAACAAAACTCAAAAATAAATGAAACAATTGTCCAACATCAACACCTGCTTGTGGATGGCTCTCAATTTGGTCACAGAGGCAGAATCCATGGCCAGATTGAAAGGCGCCTGGGAAAACTTATGAAATGCTCTGACAGCAGCCTGTAATTCCATCAATTGGGCTGATCTAAACTCATGACATCACCAACCTAACAACAAAACAGCGACATCAATGGAAAGATTAATCTAATAAACTTGAGGAGCAGAAACTGCTTGCAGAACCTCCTCCAGCATCTACAGTGCCTCTGGGGTCAGTGTCAGAGGTGACTTTAAATCAGAGTCCCCCTTTAATAGACCAAACAAGGGAGACAGTTTTGTCGTGGTCAGTCCCATATGAGGACACAACCATGTAAAACTCCATTAATATTTGGACATCATTCATGCAGTGTCTGCACTGAATGCAAAAAAAAGAATTGCACCTCCAGATGCGGGACTGTTCGTCCCAAAAATTATTTTGACCCTCAAATAATTTCAAGGAGGTTGTTTCTGGAGTCACTTGCAGCTCCATATCATTGGCAAATGCCAGCAAATTTTGCATGCCTTATGGCAAAATCTCCATTGATATCTCTGTGTGGGCTCAGCATTAATGATAGCTGGCACCAGAAAGGCAAATTTGGGTCTGTCATCAGGATGCAAAGGAATTGCAAAGAACAATCCTTCAGATCCACAATGAGGACTAGCCAATCAGCAGGAAGCATGGCAGGTGAAGGCATGCTAGCCTGCAACATCCCCATGCTTTCCATCATAGCATGAACTTTCTGGAGGTCTTGCAATAACTTCCATTTCCCAGATTTGTTCTTGACACAGAAAACAGGAATGTGCCAGGGACTGGTTGAAACTCCAGATCACTGTGATCCAACTGTTCTTGCATCAAGTCACGGAGGGTGACTAGTCTATCATGGGAAAGGACAACAGAATCTGCTGAACAAAGAGTCAGTCTCAAGTTCTTCTTTGCATAGAATCTGTCAGCATCGGCTCCAAGGGTCACTCTGGGGCCCATCAGCAAACCTGACAATCGTGATGTCCATGCCAGTGTCAAAAACCCGCAGAAGCTAATCTCTGACAGCACCTCACCAAGGATGGACAGGAGATGGATGGTGTAGACCCATTCAGGATGATCCCTGGCTGTCAGAACAGCAGTCCAGTGACCCAGGGAGGTCCAGGGAACCCGAAGCCACCATCTCCCCGCAGCTGGTTCTCAGCTCTGCGAACATAAAACTCAAAAGGCACAAGGTGAGCAAATCCAGGTCCTGCAGGGATAGGAACAGGAGGGGTGAGTGTGGAACCCATGGCAGAAATGCACCCCAGGAATTCTGAATCAACGTCCCCTGGGTGAGCAATAGTGCCTTGAGCAGTGGTATTCATCCACGCCACAAGAAGAGCACTCATGCCTTCACCCACTGTCCTGCTCTGCTGCAAGGGGACAATCCAGGCTCGCAGGATGGGAATCCGGCAGCATGGGGCTGGCAGAACACGGCCTGGCATCGGCACCACTCGCAGAACCCGCCCCCACCCCCCACGAATCCGGCGCGGGGCGGGCAGCGCTCAGAACTGCCCCTAACAGCGTTTCTTCGGGGCGAAAGGTCCAAGAAGCGGTGCCAGCCGCTCCTCTGCTGGAAAAGCGTGCGCGGCCACCGGCGTGGAGCCCGGGCCCTGCCCGTCCCCCACCGCGGGGCAGGGCATGGCCCAGCCGCAGCAGGGACACGGGACCGGCCCTGAGGCATGCCCCAGGGTGGGCACCGCCCCCCGTTCAAGCACCCCCGCATCGGTCTGTGCCAGGAGGGCACACGGAGGAGGCGAGTCCGCCCCGGGCTTCCACCGCCGGGGCATGGGCCGAGGCAGTGTTACACCCCCTGGGTCCGCAGCGCTCCCAACGGCCTGCTGGCAGGGATCCAACCCCGCCCCAGGCCTACACCGCCGGGGCGCCGGTCGAGGCGGGGTCACACCCACCGGTCCCGCGGCGGCCCCCTTCAACCCGTCGCACCTTCGCCAGATCCCGAGCAGCCGGAGCAGCCGGGGCTCATAACCGACCAGCAGAGCCTCAATCAGGGAATCGCCTAAAGGGTCCCAAGCTGACTGTGAAAAAATCGCTTCAACCACAGGGAAAAACCCCTCAATTCTCCCATACTCACACAATCGCTGAAAGTCAGCATATGAAACATCAATCCCTCTCTGATCAGACACCGCATGCCATATTTCCAGAACCAGGCCTTCGCTGAGAGAAAGCCCAAAACCATCCATAGCCACAGGCTAGACAGTACCCTGTAACACACGTGCAAGACACGTCGGGGTTCCCCAGATGTTACCGCTGAAGATGAATAGATCACACGGACACAGGTTGAGGTGTGGTGAAAGAAAGAGCAGAATTTATTTTTCCTCCCAGGATTTATAGGCTTCTGACCATGGCCAGGGATTGGATGGTCAGGATAACACTTTCTCACTGCACTGGCCATGAGAGATGCCCATCACAAGACGTGTAACAGAAAGAATGTACACATATCTATGTTTACAGTTACTCTCCTGGGAAAGTCCTTAGAAAACTATGTCAGCAAGCTCAGAAGCTGAGTTTTCAGGGCGACAGTCTATCTCAAGGCCATTTCATCTTGGGACATCACTTATCTTCCAGACTACATCCTGTACCTCAATTTTAACATGTAACATCTGTAAAGCGCTGTATCTGCCTTGTAACACTGATTCTTTTGATTGCTTCGAATAATAACTTCAATAACAGTTACTATTTAGTTAGGACAAATCAATTCCATTTACTGCAATCCCGCATTTCTCTTTTTGACCACATTGATTCATGCTTTTAAAAAAAACCAACTTGAATCTTAGTATTTTTTCTATATTCTCAATAATCTCATTTTTTGCATTCACTTTATTTCCATTTCTAATTTCTTTAACATTTCTTGTGCTGCATCAAGTTTTTTCCACTCTCTCTCAAATTTGGTTAACATTTTTTTGAGCTATTATAGTTACTTTCTGTTCAGTATTCCTTGAATTACTGAATGGATTATGGAATCATACAAGGTAGAAACAATAATCTTAAGGTAAAACACAATATCAAAAATTTTAACTTTTTCCATTATGTACTTTATAAAGGTTATCTCACCAATCAGTCTTCAGAAGAGAATTCCATTTTTGAACGGGTACATGTGTTACTCTTTTAATTTCTTCAGCAATTTTCGTGATGGCTTCTCCATGATCATTTATTTCCACACAACATTCAGATTCATTAAACTTTCTACAAACTCCCCCTACTTCAGTTAACAGATAGTCCAGGCCCATTCTGTTTTGATCTACTCATGCTCGCATTTGTGAATGTTGCTTGGCCAGCAACTTTAGGGCAGTAGAGGTATGGTTTAAAATGACTTTAACTACTGCTTGGAGCCTTATGAAGTGATTCAAAAGATAACATATTCCTCCTGGACCTCAGTATAACGAAGAAGGAGGGTTGTATAACTCCTAAGGTACAGGATCTTTTCCACTTCTGAGGTAATTCCCTATACACTCTTGGCTCACAAATCAAATCTATTATGTCAGGGGCTTTCCATTTGTTACTTGTTGTATCTGGTCATTCTCAATAGAATTTTAGGTCACTTATGGATTGCTAAGGGTTAGCTCCAAGACTTTTATACTAGCACAACTAGCCGATGGAGCCCCGGCCCAGCGGGGCTGTGGGGCGAGATGGCTCCGCGGCTCCCTGGACAGCAGCCAACCCTCTGCCCCTTCCAGAGCTCGGCACCAGCGGCTGCTGGCCGGGCCTCAGGGTTGGCCGGGCACGGGAGGCTGGGGCTGGCTGCAGGTAGCGCCCGGCCGAGGGGCAGAGCCCGCGCCAACCATTCCCTCCTGCCGCTCTCTCCAGCTGGCGCAGGACAAGAGGCGAGCGGCGGAGGACCTGCGCCGGGCCCTGCCGTACCTGCAGAGCCCACAGGAGCCCCTGCGAGCGGCGGCCATCAGGTTCATCGGTGAGCCACGAGCCCGGGCTCCCTCCCAGCCCCGCCACAGCTCGGCCCCGGCCCCGGCTGCTGCCCCGGCAGCGGCACCCGGGCCCCACGCCCTGGAGCCCTGCCTCCCCTCGGGGCTGCTGCTGCCGGCCTCTGGCAGCCGTGCCCTTGGGCTGAGTCAGGATGCGGCACGGGCCCGGGCTGAGCCCTGCCGGGGCGGGAGGGCGTGTGGCCACAAGGCTGGCAGCGCCGCTGGCAGGGAGCTGTGCCGCTGGGGCCCTGACAGGCTCTGTGTTCCCAGGGATGGCCGGGCGGTTCCTGAGGCGGCAGAAAGACCTGCAGCTAATTTACAAATGTGAGTGAGGGCAGTGGGCTGTCAGCGGGGATGTCGGGGAGAGCAGCAAGTCCTGGACTGTCTGTGGAGGGCTCTGCTCAATGTGCGGATGAGGGGCGGCGTGGGTGGATCACTCCGAGGTTTCACGTGGGGCATTCGTGGCCAGCAGCTTCGGGTTGATCCCCTTGGTCCCTGCTCCCTGCTGGCCATGGCAAGAGACGGCTGGGATGGCCCTGGCAGGGGGCTCTCTGTGGGCCTCCGCAGGTCTGGGAATCTGACAGTAGCTCTGTTCATCTCTCTTCCAGCCCTTGAAAGCCTGACAGAGGACAGAAGCTGTTCCATGTCAGACCTGGCACTTGAAACATTGTAAGTTCTTCAGGCAATACAGAGTGGCCGATATTCCGTCCTCCAGAGGATGCAAGATCAATTCCTCAGGTCATGGAGGACACGGCCTCGTCTGTCTGGCCTCAGCTGGCTGAGCTGCTGGATCTCTGCAGAGAGCTGATCTGGGAGGCTCTGTCTTCTGGGGCTACCTGAGCCAGCTGGGATTTTTTTTTTTCTTAAAGACTGTTCTTTTCTTCTTTTGGTTTTCATTTAGTATGTAAATATAGGATATGTTAAAATATACAGAATCCCAAGACCTTTCCTTTGCTGCCCAGGGTGTGTGGGGCATAGTGGAAGAGAGGGAAGAGGGTGGCTTATGCTCAGCAACCTGCTAGGGCATGCAGCGGTGCAGGGAAAATGGACAGAAGCCCTTGGCCTTTGGAGATTCTGCTGAAGGCACAAACCCTGTCTCAGCCAGGAAGCGCCGCCATCTGTGTCCTCGTGCCCGTGTGGTGCTGGCTGGGTTGCTGAGGGCTCCCACGTGCCTCTTGATCCTGCTCCTCTGGAGCTCCTGTGGGGCTGTGGCGCTGCTGCTGGTCCACGCTGGGGGAGACTCTGAGGGAACAGGGCACTGGGAGGCTGTAAATGGATGAGGGTCTGTGGAGGCCCAGGCGGGACAAAAGCGTGGGAAGGCGTGAGGGGCATGTGTGGAGGCTGGAGGCTCCAAAGGGGACAGGAGGCCCCTGAAAGGCCGGACCGGTGGGAAGACCTGAGGAATTGGGTGTCAGAGGGCATAAGCAGCCCCTGGGCAGCCACCTTTTTCCTGACAGCCGGCCGACCTGGCACTTCCCCAGAATGTCTCCCAGGCCTGCAGCAGAAGCCCTCGAGGCTGGGACAACACCCCTCCAGGAGGGTACGGACAGCCCAAGGTATGCCCAGGCTGGGCTGGCTGGGGACATGCAGGGCAGGGGGGTGCTGCCGGCCCATGGCCACTGGGTGCCTGCGATAAGGGGCAGTGGGCAGAGGCAGGGCTGGCCGCCAGCCCAGGCCCTCGCGGCTGCCCAGGACACGGTGCTGTGACTGAGGCTCCCCTGACACAGAGCTCGGGGTCCGCAGAGCTGCTGCCACCAAGGGGAGGGTGGTGATGTCTCCTCCAGCAGGGCTGCCCAGTCGCTGCTGCTGAAGCGACTCAGGAGCCCACAGAAACAGCAGCAGAGTGTGCACAGGAACAGCAGCAGAGTGTGCACAGAAACAGCAGCAGAGTGTGCACAGGAACAGCAGCAGCCCCAACGTCGGCACCTGCACAGTGAGGCGTCCGCAGCAGCCGGGTGCCAAACCGGGGGAGGCTGTGGGCACAGTTGCCTTTGGTTTAGCAGAAGGCTTCAGCAGAATTGGCCACAATGGCTTTCTCTTCACTTGCCAGCCTCACAGCAACGCTTGGCAGCTTCAGCTGCAGCCTGTGCCCCTGACTGACTTGGATGGCCGTGCTTGAGGGCGGGCTCGCCTTCCACACTCAGGTGTCCCAAGGCAGCGGCATCAGCGCCATCGTGAGAGAGAGAGTAAGAGACTCTGATGGGACATGAGCCCTGTGCTGCAGCTGCCCTCCCTCTCTTCTGTCCAGGCACCTTAAAGACACATGAAACAAAATCCTGGACTTGCTTGGAACAGAGGAGTAAGCAGCATGCACTGAAAAAAAGCAGGGACTTACATGGCTTAGTTTTCCACTCCACTTGGTGAATCACAGAATCTCAGAACATTTTGTGTTGCAAAGTATCATAAACATCATCCACTTCCAACCACCCTGCCATGGGCACAGGTGGTGTGCAGACACAACTGTCACTAGAATTGGAAGAACACTTCTCCCTGTTGACCTTTTCCTCTCCTGGATTTCAAGGAAAGATGAAAAAATCATCTGGTGAATCACAAATGAATATTGTAGCTCACAGAACTGGGAGCAGGAGTCTCCTGTGGCCCACGGTGTGTCCATTCAGCCATTGTTAGATCGTCCAGTTGGAGCTCAGCCCGGTGCAGCCCAGGCACAGGCACCAGGCTGGTCCATTTCAGCACCCCAAAGTCTTTGTGGCTCCCTGTGCACCCATTGCTTCCTGAATCCATTCTTGAATTCCCAGTTACTGCTGTGCAGGACATGAGAACACAGGAATAGCTTGTTTGGCTCATTCTTGTGTTTGCTGCTCCTGCCTAAAGGAATCATCAGGACTATATGCTGATGTCATGGTATAGCCCAACAGCAAAGACTTCTTCTGTAGTGTCTAAAACTAAAACCTTGTGTGACTGTTCAGACACTCTAAAATCCAGGGTGAAGATGACAGCTTTGGTATGGAAGAATCCTAGAAATTTTGACATGTGATTTTTCTAGTCAAGGATTTGAATGCCAATGTGGAAACTACAAAAATCTTCAAACTGGTTTTCATTGGCAACCCCTTTGAAATGGCATCAGCACACCTACAGGGGACAGGGTATGACAGCGGGGACAGTACTTGGCAATTCATGGCTTCAAGTGTGGGAGATAAATATTTTGCCCGGGTTCAACCTGAAGTTCAAGTTTTCCCAGGATTTTGATTGATTGGTCATTGCAGGTCAATTTAATAAATGCAAAAGGATGGAAAAGCACAATTTCTGGAGATTGTGCACTAGGGAGAAAATAGGAAGAAAACCTTGAAAACAGTCGGCAGGCTTTGGAAAAATTCTAAAAAGATGTGGGCTTTGGCTGCCCTCTGGCACAGAAGCCCCCCAGGGGTACAGGTCTCTGGGGCAGGAGACGAGTGCCAGCACTGCCAGGGCTCGGGTGGGGTGGCAGGTCTGCCTTGGCGGGGACTCTGCCACACCTGCTGATTTCAGTGCTGGCCGGGCCCCAGGGCTCAGAGCAGCATTCGTGCCCTGGCCCACACGTTCCTTGTCTGTGTCACACCTGCAGGTTTAGAATGGCCACCAGCTGGGACGTGTCCCAAGGAGGCCGTGCCAGCTTCTGTGCAAGGCCCCGTGCCCTTCCTGCTGCGGCTGCGTCGGCAGCCCTGGGGGCTCCTTCTGCTGCCCTGAGCCTGCAGAGCAGGGCAGCGTTGGCTGATGGTTTGAGGCATTCCTAAAGATCCTGTTGGGCTGTCTTAGACCCTTTGGGCAAGAGATTCCTCCCAACCTGGGCCATTTTTGGGGGGATGGGGGCAGGGGGAACCAGGGCAGCTGGCAGGGTGCGTGAGGGCCCTTTGTGACATATGGTCACCATGGGATGGAAAGGGACAGGGTGTCAGAGGGCCCTTTGTGACATGTGGTGGCATAGGAGCTGGCGGTGACAGGACCACGCCACAGTGCTCGGTGCACGCGACGGGACAGGACGCGTCAGAGCGGTGCTGTGAGGAGCCCCCGCACAGCACACTCGTTTGTGTCGGACCCGGAGCTTTTCCGAAGCGTTATTCCAACAGGTGACCTCGAGGCCAGACCACAGGGCTTGCTGACCTGTGGCCTTGCCGAGGCTTCTTTCTTAAGGTTCTGTCAAGGGCAGACCGTGGGACTTGGTGACCCGGGGCTTTTCCGAGGTGTCGCCCATCCCTGCAATCACTGCCCTTGAGACCAGACCTCAAACCTTGACGAGGAGCCTCCTGTCCTTGTGGCAGGAGCCCTCAAGACACAAGTGCACGACTTGCTGTCCTGCCGTCTTGCCAGGACTTGAGTCTTGCAGGTGCCTTCCAGGCACGACTGCAGCACTTGCTGACCTGTGGCCTTGCCGAGGCTTCTCAAGGTTCTCTCAAGGCAGACCGTGGGATTTGGTGACCCGGAGCTTTTCCGAGGTGTCGCCCATCCCTGCAGTCACTGCTCTTGAGACCAGACCTCAAACCTTGACGAGGAGCCTCCTGTCCTTGTGGCAGGAGCCCTCAAGACACAAGTGCAGGACTCGCTGTCCTGCCGTCTTGCCCAGACTTGAGTCTTGCAGGTGCCTTCCAGGCACGACTGCAGCACTTGCTGACTCGGAGCTTTTCCGAGCCATCTCTCCTGCAAGTAGCTATAAATCCAGTCCCTGCCATGGAGCAGCGACCCCCAAGAGTGCCCAAGTTGGCCTGGGTTGAGGAGGAGGAGGAAGGAGAAGGCCCTGGAGCTGTCCTGGCACAGGAGACTGAAGAGGTGCAGGAGTTCCAGGCACCACGGGAGGGTGAGTTGCAGAGCTCGGCCTTAGGGCTAGCGCCTGTTGCCAGCTTGGCCCCATCCCATTGCATGCCATGCCATCCCCTGGTGCTGTTCCTATGGAAAGGATGGGAGAGTGTTGAAGATGATATGGAGCAGCAACCCCCAAGAGTGCCCAAGCTGGCCTGGGTGCAGGAGGAGGAGGAGGAAGAGGAAGAAGGCCCTGGAGCTGCCCCAGCACCAGAGACCGAAGAGGTGCAGCAGTTCCGGCCGCTGGAGGAGGGTGAGTGGCAGAGCTGGGCCACAGGGCTGGTGCCTGCGGCCATCTTGGCCCCATCCCATCCCATTGCATCCCATCTCATCCCATCCCACCCTGTCCTGTGGAGACACACCCATGGACAGCATAAAAGAGGGGCTGGGGCTGCCCCCCCAGCAGTGGCCGTGCTCCATCCCCTGGGGCATCCGCGGGGCTGTCCCTGCCTGGGGATCGCAGGGCTGGGCTGCGTTCTCCGGCCTCTCCCGCAGCCCCTCAGCTCTGGCTGCTCTTTGCCAGATGCAGCCATGGCCCAGACACAAGAGCAGGACCTTGGCGGTGGCCTCTTCCGCAGAACAGCGCAGGTACCTGCAGCCATCCCCAACTGGGCTGGGCCTGCTGGCACTGCTCAGCCCAGCAGCACGCCTGGAGCACTCCATGGAACATCCCCGATGTTTCTGTCTCCCGCCCTTCTCCTACAGCTGGTTTGCAGCTTCATCAAGAGAATTCGGGAAGAAGGGACCAGCGCCATGGCCACTGGGCTCAGACCTTATTCATACATCTTCAACACCAAGGCCACTGCTGCCCTGCTGGATATGCTTGTAGAGGAGGGTTTTTACAGTCAAAAGCAAGTAAGCAGCCTGTGGCCAGGGTTTGATCCTCCAGGGATCGCTTGGCCTCCCAAGCCACGCTTGCTGATCACTCAAAGCCTTTGAGGCCATTGCAGCGTGCTGAGAAGGGAAGCACTTCTCTGGGGAAGCTGGGGACATTCCTGACTCCCCGTGGCAGCTTTCCAAGTCTCCCCTTGTGCTTTCTCCAGGTGCCTGCCATGGTGAGGTACATCCACCAGTGGCTCATGGCCAATCAGTTCTCTGAGCACAGGCTGAACAGGACCCTGCTGGATCTGAGCGAGGCACAGCCCGCTGACGTGGTCATTGCTCTCCTGCGTGTGGCCCCAACGTGTGACAGGTATGGGGCCCACGTGCCCAGAGGGCTCAGGGCTCCTCAGCCCATCAGCCTGCACAGCCTGGCCCAGGTGTCTGACCAACAGAGACTTCCAGGGTCCTGTCTACCTGGGACCTTTCCCAGCCCTGCTACATCGGTCCCCGAGCCTGCTGCCATGCCATGGCCCTCAGGGCCCTGTCCCCACAGGGCTGGGCTGCCTGGCTGCTGCTGCTGGCGAGGGGCAGCAGGCAGAGGCAGAGCTGGCAGCAAGCTCAGCTCCCCCCCACTGCTGCCCAGGCCACGGGGATGTGTCTGAGACCCCCGTGAGACAGAGCTGTCGCCCCGCAGAGCTGCTATGACCATGTGGAAGACCATCTTGTGCTCGCCCAGGACAGCGGAGCGGGCATACCGGATAGTCCTCGATGTGCTGGGGAACTGGCCAGAGCACAGCACGCGCACCTCTGATGGAGACAACACGGGTGTCTTTGCCCTGGCTGTGAGTTTCTGCAACTGGCCTTTGCTCAGCCCCTGGCAAGCCACCTCTTCAGCAGCTCTGTTTCCTCCTTCCCCAACTGCATCTCCCTGCCTCAGGCACTGGGCTGAAACCTGGCCTAGGGGCAGCTTCAGGGGCACCAGGCGTGGAGCTCCCCAGGGGTTTCCCCTGACCGCTCCCTGCCACACTCAGGCCCTGCCACCCGCACACCTCGGCACAGAGCGCTGTCTCAGGGTTCTCTGTCCTCTGCAGGCAACTGTGCTGATGTGGAAGATCCTTCAGATGCCCTGCGTCCCACATGTAGTGACGGTGCATTTCCCCCGCCTCTTTGTGCATCTGCTCTTCCAAGTGTTCTTCAGCACTTTGGAGATGCCAGAGGATCTCAATGCCTTCTGGAAGGGATGCCAGGAGCAACACGGCCTTGCCATCAGCCCCAACAGGTGCTCTATCCCACTCCTCCTGTCCCTGCCATGTCTCCACGGCACGAGCCAGTGCTCCCAGCGTGACCTGGGCTTTGCTGTGCACACAGCTTTGCAGTGCAGGCCCTGAAGTCCCTGCTGTGCCAAATGCATCGTGAGGAAGTGGTGGTGGAAATGGAACACAAGCGTGGCTGGGACAAGCTGCTCTCTGCTGACACCCACCACTATGCCGTGGGTCTGCTGGCCAGGTGAGACCCCCTTCTCCCCACTGCCTCTGGCATTTGTGCCCCGTGCTGAGGTTGCCCAACACAGTCCCCACTGTCGTGGGCCAGAGGGCCTCGTCACCGAGGGACGGCTAGGGAGACTGGAAAAGGCTGGGAAAGGAGGGTGCCCACAAGGAGTCACCTCCCCAAGGGCCCAGGTCCCCTATCCTTGCAGGATGGTGCTCAAAGATCTGAACTCTGTCAATCAGTCCTGGGAGATGTTTGTCCTCCCAGCTCACAGTCTGGGCTACTTTTTCACCCTGGCAGGGAGATGTCGTCTGCCTCTATCCCCTTGTGTTCCCGCATCGTTCCCTACCTGCTCCAGCTGCTCAGCACACAGGAGGCACGCTGGGATCTGCCTGCCCTGGCATTCCTTGTGGAGGTGAGCCTGATGGCCAAAAGTGCCTCCCTGCAGAGCTGCCTGCCACCTCTCTGCCCTCTCATAGCTGCAGCTGCCTGGGACGGTGCCCATGCCTTGTGCTGCTGCCCGGGCCCTGTTTCCTGTCTTGTTTCTGGGCTCCTGCCGGCTGCCTCCCCTGTCACTGCCCTGTGCCTTTCAGATCCTGGACTACCTGGACTTGAGCGAACGCAGCACTAACAGAGTCCTGGAAATCTTCTCAAGGCACCTGCGGAGCGAGAGCAGGGACAAGCGTCACCTGGCGCTCAGGGCCCTTTTCAAGTTGATTGACGATCCCTCGATGGTGAGAAGTGGGCAGTGGCTGAAGCTGCGCCAGGAAACGCAGTCCCTTGGGCTCGGCTGGGCTTCGGGCCCCGAGGCAGCTGCTGCCAGCTCTCCTGCCTCCTGCTTCTTCCTGAGTGCTTTGGGACAGGCCTTTGGCCTCTTGGCCCTGTGGCAGCAGGGTGGCGTTTCACAGACTTGTCTTCCACACAGGCTGAAAAAATGCGGAGCCTGACTGAAAGTCTTGTAGATTTCCTGTGGGATGCAGATGGAGAGATAGTCAGGATGACAGTCATGGTGCTCAGCTTTATCGTCTTGGACAAGGACATGCTGATACCCAGCCCCATTGCCCTGCAGCTGGCTGAGGCGCTCCTGCCACTCTTTGACCACGTAAGGC
Source organism: Cyanistes caeruleus (assembly GCF_971803275.1). Lineage (NCBI taxonomy): Eukaryota > Metazoa > Chordata > Aves > Passeriformes > Paridae > Cyanistes > Cyanistes caeruleus. The sequence continues at coordinate 1,921,454 of NW_028255890.1, read as the reverse complement.
TCTGTGCCCCCAGCCGAGGCCACTGGCTGCTGCCCAGACACTTGGTGCCCTGGGGATTCTCAGGCCTGCGCCCTGCTGAGCCCCATGCAGACAGGGCTGAGGTCTTTTTTCCTTCCTTCCTTTCATATAGGATAATAGCCAGGTGCAGCTGGTGTCCATATTATTCTTCCGATCATTGATGACTCTTCTAACAGAAAAGGAAAAAAAGGCCCTGAAGTCACACGTGCACCACAGCCTGCTGCCTCTCTTCTTCCACTGCCATGACGAGAACCAGCAGGTGGCAGAGGTGAGGATTCCTGGGCTGCTGCTGTCACCCGGGGAGGGGGCTCGGCCGCCTCCTGCCCTGGCACCTTGCCGGCTGCAGCCTCCTCCTGGCCTTGGCACACGAATGCGGGCGGGTCCTGTGTCCTGACTTGTGGGGCCATCTGCGGGTCTCTGCTGCTCTCCAGGCTTCTTGGGCAACGCTGCTTTGTGCGGCCGAGTTCCTGAAGAGGAGAGATCTTGAAAGACCTGTGAAAAAGAAGAAGCTGTGGATGATCACCGAGTGCCTGGTAAGGACGGCTTGGAAGGCCCAGCCTCAGCCTGGAGAAGCCCCCTGTCCCCAGCGCTCGGTGTGTGGGGCTGGCAGCTGCGCCCCTGCCCAGTGCCGCCCCCGGGGGCCGCACGGCTTCTTCTTCAGGCTCCTGTGGTCCCGAGCCTGGTTCCGATGGAGCCCCGATCCACTGGGGCTGCAGGGCAGGGCGGCACCGCGGCTCCCTGGGCAGCAGCCGGCCCTCTGCCCCTTCCAGAGCTCGGCGCCAGCGGCTGCTGGCCGGGCCTCAGGGTTGGCCGGGCAGGCAGCGCCTGGCCGAGGGGCAGAGCCCGCGCCAACCCTTCCCTCCTGCCGCTCTCTCCAGCTGGCACAGGACAGGAACCGAGCGGCGGAGGACCTGCGTCGGGCCCTGCCGTACCTGCAGAGCCCACAGGAGCCCCTGCGAGCGGCGGCCATCAGGTTCATCGGTGAGCCACGAGCCCGGGCTCCCTCCCCGCCCCGTCACAGCTCGGCCCCGGCCCCGACTGCTGCCCCGGCAGCGGCACCCGGGCCCGGTGCCCTGGAGCCCCGCCTGCCCTCGGGGCTGCTGCTGCCGGCCTCTGGCAGCCGTGCCCTTGGGCTGAGTCAGGATGTGGCACGGGCCCGGGTTGAGCCCTGCCGGGGCGGGAGGGCGTGTGAGCACAGGGCTGGCAGCGCCGCTGGCAGGGAGCTGTGCCGCTGGGGCCCTGACAGGCTCTGTGTTCCCAGGGATGGCCGGGCGGCTCCTGAGGCGGCAGAAAGAAGACCTGCAGCTAATTTACAAATGTGAGTGAGGGCAGCGGGCTGTCAGCGGGGCTGCTGGGTGGAGCTGCAAGTCCTGGACTGTCTGCGAAGGTCTCTGCTCAACGTGCGGATGAGGGGCGGCGTGGGTGGATCACTCCGAGGTTTCACGTGGGGCATTCGTGGCCAGCAGCTTCGGGCTGATCCCCTTGGTCCCTGCTCCCTGCTGGCCATGGCAAGAGCCGGCTGGGATGGCCCTGGCCGGGGGCTCTCCGTGGGCCTCCGCAGGTCTGGGAATCTGACCGTGGCTCTGTTCATCTCTCTTCCAGCCCTTAAGAACGTGGTTTGTGACACCAGCCCTGCCATCGGAAACCTGGCAATTCAAACATTTTACATCACCCAGGCAGTAGAGACGGCTCAATATTCCATCTTGGAGAACCTGCAAGTTCAGCTGCGCAGGGCATGGAGGACACGGCCTCGTCTGTTGGGCCTCAGCTGGCTGCGCTGCTGGAGCTCTGCTGGCAACTGACCCGGCAGGCTCTGTCTGCTGGGACCACCTGAACCAGCAGAGATTTTTTTTTGTTTCTTAAATATTGTTCTTTTCTTCTTTTCATTTTCTTTTAGGATATAAATATAGTATATATTATAATAGGCAGTCACTTCCCAAGACCTTTATCTTGCTGCCCATGGTGTACAGGGCATAGAGGAAGCGGGGAAAATGTGATTCCACTGGGGGAATCACAGCTCAGCAAGCTGCCCAGGCATGCAGTGGTGCAGGGAAAATGGCCAGAAACCCTTGGCCTTTGGTGGTTCTGCTGAAGGCACAAACCCTGTCTCAGCCAGGAAGCGCCGCCATCTGTGTCCTCGTGCCTGTGTGGTGCTGGCTGGGTTGCTGAGGGCTCCCACGTGCCTCTTGATCCTGCTCCTCTGGAGCTCCTGTGGGGCTGTGGCGCTGCTGCCGGGCTGCACTGGGGGAGACTCTGAGGGAACAGGGCACTGGGAAGCTGTAAATGGATGAGGGTCTGTGGAGGCCCAGGCAAGACAAAAGCGTGGGACGGCGTGAGGGGCATGTGTGGAGGCTGGAGGCTCCAAAGGGGACAGGAGGCCCCTGAAAGGCCGGACCGGTGGGAAGACCTGAGGAATTGGGTGTCAGAGGGCATAAGCAGCCCCCGGGCAGCCACCTTTTTCCTGACAGCCGGCCGACCTGGCACTTCCCCAGAATGTCTCCCAGGCCTGCAGCAGAAGCCCTCGAGGCTGGGACAACACCCCTCCAGGAGGGTGCGGACAGCCCAAGGTGTGCCCAGGCTGGGCTGGCTGGGGACATGCAGGGCAGGGGGGTGCTGCCAGGCCACGGCCACTGGGTGCCTGCGATAAGGGGCAGTGGGCAGAGGCAGGGCTGGCCGCCAGCCCGGGCCCTCGCGGCTGCCCAGGACACGGTGCTGTGACTGAGGCTCCCCTGACACAGAGCTCAGGGTCCGCAGAGCTGCTGCCACCAAGGGGAGGGTGGTGATGTCTCCTCCAGCAGGGCTGCCCAGTCGCTGCTGCTGAAGCGACTCAGGAGCCCACAGAAACAGCAGCAGAGTGTGCACAGGAACAGCAGCAGAGTGTGCACAGGAACAGCAGCAGCCCCAACGTCGGCACCTGCACAGTGAGGCGTCTGCAGCAGCTGAGTGCCAAACAGGGGGAGGCTGTGGGCACAGTTGCCTTTGGTTTGGCAAAAGGCTTCAGCAGAATTGACCACAATGGCTTTCTCTTCACTTGCCAGCCTCACAGCAACGCTTGGCAGCTTCAGCTGCAGCCTGTGCCCCTGACTGACTTGGATGGCCGTGCTTGAGGGCGGGCTCGCCTTCTACATGTCATTGTTGTTGTAGTGCGTCTAAAAATCTTGGTATCTCCCAAGAGTAAAACTCACCTCTGTTTTGTGTAATGTTAGTTCTTACCTGAGAACCTTCTCCCTTCCCCCTTCCCATTGGCTGTGACCTCTCTGTATCCCCCGATCACCCCCACCCCTTTGTATAAGAGATAAGACCCAGGGCATTTCTGTCTCTTTCTTGCCCCGGATGGACGACAGACAATAAACCTGCAATTTGGATTATTCCAGCAAGTTTGGGCCTCCTGTGCCTAGATACTTTGAGTCCGTGTTGTATCCACTTATCCCTCCGGCCCCTGTTCCCCAGGGAGAAGGGGCAGGGAGAGAGAGAGTTACACCCCTTGCTCCTGCAGAGGGGCAGGGAGAGGGGTGTCCCGGCCCTGCCTCCCGATGGGGGGGTGCCAGCCTACCGAGCCTGGCGTGGCAGGGTGCGGGCCTCCGCCTGGCTCCTGCAGGGGAGGAGCTGGGTCTCTCCACAGGCTTGGTGAGGGAATGGAGCCCCCAGAGCCCGGCGTGGGGGGGTGCAGGCAGAGAAACCCAGGGAATACCAGCCCTGGAGAAGATGAAGGTATGCTAACAGCGGCTCCTGTGGTATACAATAGCAGCTGATATTCAAGTCAGTTATGTTAATATTAACCAGCTGCCATCTGATAGTTTCTTACAGTTTGTAGATCGACTGAGACTACAGATACAGAGACAAGTTAAAGAACCAGTGGCCCAGACAGAACTGCTTCAAGAAATGGCCCAAAGAAATGCCAACGACGCTTGTCGTAGAGCAATTCTGAGTCTACTTATTAACCCTCCACCCACCATAGCAGATATGATTGAAGCCATGTGCCCAGAAAGCAGACTTGTACAGCGTACACGGCAAGAAACCAGGCAACCCAAGGACAGTGGCAGCAGTGACACCAGGAATGAATAAGCCACAGATGTCACCAGAACAGCTGCAGCACATCGTCTGTTTCCAGTGCAAGAGGCCAGGACATTTTGCAAGGAACTGTCCTCAAACCCAGCAACAAGGGAAACACTAGAAAGAAGCTCTAGCCAGTCAACCAAGAAACTAAAGTCTCAGCGCTTTTCTGTCAAGCGCAGAGACATAAAAATGACAGACCTGAAGCAGAAAAAAGACTCTATTTTAATGGGAAAAGGGGAGGAAAGGGAGCGGGCTGAGAGGCTGCAGAAATATAATTGTGAGGAAGGTTTGCCTAATAAGGTCTGGCAACCGCAAAAGTGATTCAGTAAGTGATTTGTAACTTGTCATGAGGTGACTTTACCTTTAAGGTGGTTTTAAGAGCTAAGGAAGTTGAAGTTGCTGGTGGCTGATGAGAGTCTTTTCTCCTGACCAATTATCGGTCATTACTGGGAATTGACAGCAGTTTTGAGCATTGAAAAGGGAGATCAACTTGTGAACCCTACCTTAAGATGTAAAGTCAGAGCACTCTTGGGCTCTTTGTTTCCTGGCTGTGAAAGGTAACAGAGCTCCAGGCCTCCCGTTCTCTGCCCGGCCATGTGGCCGGGCGGGGGCTGGGCTGGACCCAGCGGCTCTCGGCCGGGAGATGGGGGCTTGCGGGGGGCTTTCCCCGGGCTCTGGCCAAGCCAAGCCGATCTCTGGCTCGGCTGCAGGTTTTGCTGTGACTAAATTTACTAGAGACTGCCGAGTGAAGAAAGAAAGAGGCTCTGAACCTGCGGCGGGCTAAGGCGGCAACTACACTTTCCAGAACAGCCATGAGGAATCTTCTATCAATGACAGCTCCAGCTCCTGCACTGACAGAAGTCACAGAACCATCTACAAAGCCTGGGCAAGATTTTAACCCTTTCATTACCCAGATGAGACTTGCAGATTAATCTTTTTATCCAGAGAGGGAAAAAGAGAGTGATCAACATGAAAAGAGACTTTATAAACTACCAGTGACAGAAAAGAAAAGAAGCTTCAGAAAAGGTAGAGAATAAGGAGGTGCTTTAATTAAGATGAAATATTTTTCTGTTCAAGTTATGGAGATGGACAATAAAGTCCTGAAAGGACTCCTTTAATTCATGATAGAGTATGTAGGGAGGAATAAAGTGTTCAAAATGTAAATTTTGAGTAAAAAGTAGAGTAATTGTGGTACAGTGAAGTGCTGGAGGATTTGAAGCCTTGAGAGGCAATGAGAAAACTGTTTTCTAGTGAAGCTTACAGAGACAGATGAAGAAGACTTTTGCTTTTGAATAACTCGTCCTTAAAATGCCATCCCTAGACTCATGGCCCATACACACTTCAGAGTGATGTGAAATGGGAGGAGTGAGCTCTGATAACAGCAGTTCTGGGCAGCTGACATCAGGGCAATAGAAAACTATAACAGAAGTAGTTTTCTAGTGAGAAACTCCATAAATTAACAGAAAGAGACTTCTGTTTCTCTACAAAGACTGGTGAAAAGACTGTAGCAGGAATTGAGACTGTTCTAACCATCCAAGTTCCAAAGTTTTTGTCTCTGTGGTCATGTGAACAAGGGAATAGTGGGTAGTGGGGGATAAAAAAGGTTTTTCTGGAAGTTTATTCTGTTGTTCTTATTATTGTAGTTTGTGAATAAACGTTCTTTATTCCTTTTAAGTTTTATGCCTGTTTTGCTCTTGTTCTAATCCATATCTCACAGCAAGAAATAAGTAATTTTCTTAGTTACTGGTTTAAAACCACGACATAACTTCTAAAGCTTTTTGCTTCAGATCTGATCGTTGGACTGTCATTGGAGTAGACTTGCAGGATAATTCACAAGACCCGTCTGGACTGGATAGTAGGTATTTTGCTATTGGAGACACAGCACATTCACCAATAGAGATTGAGGTGGCTCCCATGACAATTAAGGGAGACCTAACACACCTCACTCTCTTAGCTAGGTGCCCTCAACCACCTTTCTATGTAGACAAAGGGCAGGTAATAGCCCAGGTGATCCCTGTTCCAACAGAAATCCCAGTAGATGACAAAGCACCAGGAGTCTACTGGGCAGAAGTAGTGGGTGAAGACAAACCCATTATGGGATGGAACTTAACACATAAATCAGAACATCTCCATGTAGAAGGGTTAATTGATATTGGGGCAGATGTGACTATCATACCTGAAAAGGTGTGGCCCTCACATTGGGAACTGTAACCCATGGCAGGAAAAATACAGGGTGTTGGAGGAATGAAACTGGTTAAAATTGCTAAAGGTATCGTCCAGATTGAAGGTCCGGAGGGTAGGTTAGCTAGTGTCCGACCTTTTGTTATAGACTACAAGTGCCCGCTGTGGGGAAGAGACACCATGTCCCAGTGGGGAGTGAAATTATCAATTCCTGAGACACCTCTGGATTTTTGATGGAGGCCACTGTAGAGTGTCCGGTCCAAAAGTTATCTTGGTGTCCTGGTATAGGGCAGATTTGGGAGAAAACCTCCAGTGGGGCTCCCCCAGGGAAGCAAACCCACGTGGCCCTTTTCTCCCACCCTCCAACCGGTTCGGGAAGAGATTTCTCTGAGAGAAGTGGAAAAAACCTGTTTATTTCACATCCACAGCACTACCCGGCACAAGAATGAACGATATCAAATTACAAAACCTCTTGCCGTTCAGAAGAGATGACAAACTTCAGAGGGTCTCTTTGCTGTGGGTGTTTGCTCTGTTATCAGTCTCTCTGGTGTTGGAAAATGCCGCTGCCCAGGCTGGGCTCCCGGTAGTCCACGGGTGCAAGCTCCCGGTGCTCCCTCGAGTCCCCAGTTCAGAGCAGGTTCGATTCGTTTCAGAAAAGGGGAAAGAAAACAGTCCAGGAAGACCTCTCTGCTCCGGCTAGCTGGAAAGCCAAAGCGATCTGTGTCTTGTTGTCTGTCTGTGTGGAAGTCAAAACTCCCGATGCGGGGGGAGCAAGTACAGTCTCTGATAACAGACTCGGTGCTTCTTTTCCACTCACTTTTACTCTTAGATGAAATTTTAAGAATACAAAGCCTGTGTCTGGGTTAGGTGGATGAATGGGGATACAATTTAACCTCCTAATCAACCCAAGACACTTCGGTAGATAATAATCCAGTTTGAGTGAACCAGTGGCCTCTCAGCAGACAAAAACTTGGGGTGCTAGAAAAGTTAGTAGAACAATAATTGGCCAAATGACACATAGTAGAAACAATCAGCCCTTGGAATTCCCCGGTGTTTGTAATAAAAAAGCCAGGGAAGGATAAATGGCACCTCCTTCAGGATTTGAGAGAAAGAAACAAAAAAATAGAGGACATGGGGTCTCTTTAACCAGGTATGCCATCCCCAACTATGTTACCACAAAATTGGCTCCTAGCAGTACTGGATATTAAAGACTGGTTTTTTCAAATTCCCCTGGGCCCAGCTGATGCGCCAAGGTTTGCCTTTTCCATTCCCACAATTAACCGAGAAGCCCCAATGAAAGGGTACCACTGGACAGTTATTACCTCAGGGGATGAAAGCAAGCCCCTTCATCTGCCAGTGGTATGTGGGGTCTTTGCCGTCCTCAGTGCGTGCTGAAAAGAGAGATGCCATCATTTTGCATTACATGGACGATGTTTTGGTATGCTGTCCCAAACACAACATGCTGCAAGACACCCTTGATGTAGTGGTTAAAGTTTTAACCTCTGCTGGATTCTAATTGCAGGAAGACAAAGTTCAAAGGATGCCACCTTGGAAATACCTGGGCCTGGAAATTACCGCAAGGATGGTTGTTGCACAAAAATTGGAAATTATTGGTAATCCTAAAACTCTAGCAGATCTCCATTCCCTATGCGGGTCACTAAACCGGGTCAGACCCTGGCTAGGTCTCACCAATGAGGACCTGGGCCCCCTGCTCAATTTATTGAAAGGGGAGAGAGAGCTGCTGTCTCCCAGGGAGCTGACTCCAGAAGCAAAAATTGTGATTGAAAAGGCACAAAAGGCCTTGACAGAAAGACAGGCACATCGCTTCAAACCTGAGCTGCCTTTCAAATTTATTGTCCTGGGCAAATTGCCACACCTACCTGGGTTAATATTCCAGTGGGCCGAGGGGCAGACAGATCCACTCTTAATAACAGAATGGGTTTTCCTCTCCCATCAATGACCCAAAACTATCACCAAGCCACAAGAGCTGATGGCTCAGCTGATTCAGTTGGCCAGGGTAAGGCTGCATGAACTGGCAGGTTGTGACTTTATGTGTATTCACCTCCCAGTCAGGCTCTCTGGAGAAGGCAAAAACTCCCCTGAGAGACTGACCAAAGAGATGTTTGAGCATCTGCTGCAGAGCAATGCTACCCTCCAGTTTGCTCTGGACAGCTCTAGTGGGCAAATTTCAGTTCATGCGCCAGCACACAAATTGTTTCATGAGGAATTCCACCTCATTCCTTGTGAGAAAAGGAGCCAAAGGCCACTCAAAGCTCTCACAGTGTTCACTGATGCATCTGGGACATCTCACAAGTCGGTGATGACTTGGAGAAATCCACAGACTCAGCTTTGGGAAGCTGATGTTGAGTTTGTAGAGGGGTCACCCCAGATAGCTGAACTGGCTGCGGCCATAAGAGCCTTTGAGAAGTTTTCAGAACCGATTAATTTGGTTACTGACTCAGCCTACGTAGCAGGAGTGGTGTCCAGAGCGGAGCAGGCAGTTCTCAAGGACATTGAGAACGAACATCTCTTTAGATTGCTTTCAAAACTGATTTATTTGGTTTCAAATCGAGAACAACCTTTCTATGTGATGCATATAAAGTTGCATACCCCATTGCCAGGTGAAATCGCTGAGGGAAACCGGGAGGCTGATTCCCTTGCTGCCCCAGCTGAAAAGGCACGTCTCCCAGATGTGTTCCAACAGGCAAAGATAAGTCACCAGCGATACCATCAAAATGTGCCAGGACTGATTCATCAGCTCCAGCTGACACGGGGTCAGGCTAAAGCCATCGTGGCTACCTGTCCCAGTTGTCAGCTCCAGGCAGTGCCATCATTAGGCCTGGGGGTTAATCCCCGAGGAATTGAAAGCTGTGAAGTGTGGCCAACAGATATCACTGACATCCCCAGTTTTGGTCACCTTAAGTATGTACACGTGAGCATTGATACATACTCAGGAGCAGTGTATGCCTCTGCTCATGCAGGAGAAAAATCTGTACATGCCAAACAACACTTAGTACAGGCCTTTTCTGTATTGGGAATCCCTAAAGAAATTTAAACAGATAATGGCCCAGCGTATCAATCCAAGGAGTTCCTGGAATTTGTCCAGCAGTGGGGAGTGGAACATAAAACTGGCATCCCCCACTCCTCCACAGGTCAAGCTGTGATTGAGTGTGCACACCAGACGCTCAAACAAGTCCTAGCCAGGTAAGGTAGCGAGGCAGTGTGGATGTCTCCACAACAAAAACCCTGTAAAACTCTGTTTGCCATTAATTTCCTAAACTGCTCATTTGAAAACATGAAGCCTCCTGTGACTTGGCATTTTAACAGTGATGATCAGTTTTAATTGTCACAGCGTCCACCAGTTTTAATCAGGGACCCTGAAACTTGGCAAACCAAGGGCCCCTATGAACTTGTCACCTGGGGGCGTGGTTACACGTGTGTCTCCACCCCTGCCGGCCCCTGATGGATTCCTCAGAAACGGGTAAAACCTTTTGTTCCAAAGAATCCAGCCCCAGCAATAAGAGATGAGAAGCAAGTGGCTGTTGCTTCCAAGAGAAGACGCCACCGAAGAGAGCAAGAAGAAACCTTTCTAGCCTCTGACCTGCATGCTTTGGCAGTAAATAAGTTTCCAAAAATGTCTGTTTCCTTGTTTTTAGAAATAACCTACCTCTCACTCAAATCCATGATGAGCCTTAACCCTGCTGTCATCGTGCTCGCACTGAGCAGCCTGACAGCGGCCTGGATCGTCGCACAGCCACGCCAGGACATCTGGGTGACCCTGGCACAAACACTTCATCAAGAAAACATATGTCTATCTACTTGAGCAGCGAAAAATCCTATGTCTACCTGCCTGGTAGGAATTCCATTGCAGGATGATGAATTTACACATCGCTTTAATACACTGACTCCTGAAGCAGGTAATGAATTTCCACAGCACTCAAATAGAAGCAGAGTTTAAAAACCCCGTCAAAGAGTGGCTGCCACATTTTCCTAAGGCAAGCCAGGAACCCCAGGAGTTAGAGCTACTGGGTTCCTCTCCAGCATTACACTGTGTACACTTTAGGGTCAGTCTTCCAATTAATAAAGAAACCTTCCACAATACAGTACAATATTGAGAAGAATTCACAGCAAAAAGGTGGTGCCATGTCCTAAGCTACATCAAAAGTGCACTCCTCAGCTCATACACATCTCAAAAGCCTCCCCAAAGGACTGTTCCTCATTTGTGGGGATAGTGCATGGGCAGGAATTCCACCCTGTCTCCTCGGAGGGCTGTGTACCAGAGGGCGTCTATCACTGTTAGCACCCAATCAAACATTAATTGGTGAATGGACCAATAAAAATAATTTGACGAGGAAAATTCAGAAGAGAAGTGCTACAAATTTAGATGAGAATTGTGATTCGGAGATTTTTCATTGGTCCAAATCAAAAAGAATTGCTGCATCCATTTTCCTTCTTTGGGTGGCTGCAGCCAAGGCCCTAGGTGAATTGGGACACCTAGAATGCTGGGTGGTAAAACAAGCAAATTTAACATCTAGCGCCGTAAGTGCCCTCCTAGAAGATGAGGAAGTTAGCAGGCAGGCAACACTCCAAAATGGTGCAGCGATAGACTTTCTCTTATTGCTCCACGGGCACGAGTGCCAGGAGTTGGAGGGTCTCTGCTGCATGAATCTGACATCGAAAGCTCCTAACATCCATGCCACACTCCAAGAGATGAAAAGCATGATCGGACAAGTCAAGCAAGAAGCAGATGACTGGTTTAATGGACTGTTTAAAAACTGGGGACTCTCGGGGTGGTGGGCTTCAGTAGTGAAAACTATTCTGTCACTGCTAGTCATTATTTTGCTAACGGAGTTTGGAGTTTTAAGCAGGATACTATACAAAAGCATAATTAAGCTGATCTCAGCTACCTCAGATGTCAACCATATAGAGCTGGCAGACCAGAGTAACCCTCACCAGCCTGCAAATGGTACTTGGTGGGCCACTTCAGGTCAGTAAGTCATATAAGCTCATTTCATGAATTATATAGAACAAAATAGGGGGAGATGTGCTAGTGCACAATCCTGGGTGTGCTTTAGTTTCTGTGTAAACCCTCCCTGCAGCTGTGACGTGTTTTTCCCTTCCCCTCCCTGTCCCTGAAATGTTATCCCATTGCTTGGTGTTATATGTCTCCCCGCCCCTCTCCCAAGGTTTGAAAGTACCTGGGAAATATTTCCTCCCTCTCTTTTTTTCCTCCTGGATCCCAGCCTGAATAAACATCTGACGTTGTGCCGGAGGGAAAAGCAGCTGTTTGGTCTTTATCTTGGTCATGAAGAGCCTCCCTGCCCTCCCCTCGACAGAGCTAGCCAGGATTAATCAGGAGGGACAAAGTGGGGCTACTTCACACCTGGCTCCCCCAAGTGTCCTCCAGACCCGCAAGTTCTTTCTAAATTCCCTCCCCAGACCCAAAACTGCCCTAAATGTTCCTCAGAAAAGTTTCCATGGGCCCCAAAGTGGCCCCTTTTACCCTGTCTGAGAAAATGACAATAGTTAGGATCAAAAGACTAAAAATAGGACTAATTAGCATAAAGAGGGAGAAAGAGTGGTCAATTAATTAATGAAGGGAATTGTGGTTGTTATGGATTATATTAATAAAAAAATCAAGATCCTTGTTGAATAAAAATAATTGGATTTATTTTAGCAAGCGGCAGCAAGCAAAACAGCGCTGGGCGGCCGGGGAATCACCGCTCCACCAACGGCTAGCGCCCCCCTCCCCAAACTTCAGAGCCCTTACAGTGTCTTCAGTTCCGGTTTCTGCGTCATCCGGGTTGATTCTGCTTCTGCGCGGCTTGTTGCTAGGTGGTCGTGTTTTGCTTTTCGGTGGTCGTGGGGAGGAAGATGCTCCTCTTCGTCACAGCATCGCCCTTGATCTGCAAGCCAAGCTCCATTTTTGGCTAAAATATTGGATACACAAGTTATGCTTCAAGCTCCATATCTGGCTAAGGTAATGAGTATACAAGTTATGCTCAACAACAGGATGTCCTTGGAGTTTCTGCCAGTTCTGCTTGGAACTTTTCAATTGCCAATATCTTGCTTAACCCTTTATTTTCTTGTTTTTACGAGCAAACTCCTTACATACTCATCACACCACCTGCTATTATAACTCAGTCCCCAGCCCCTCTGTTACCTCTGTCCACCCCGCAGCGGGCAGGGAGGCTGGGGAGGTAGTTTTAGCTTGCCAGACGAGGCCCTAAAAACGAGGCTCTTTCCCTATGCTGAGATGGCAGTTGCAGCTTTATTTCTTGGGATCCTTCAGGGTGAGATGGCAGAAGGGAAAGAGGAAGAGGTATGGACAGGCACTCCTTTTTCAGGACAGGGGAAGGGGCTGTGGGAATTTACACAACCAATAAGGGAACCTGGGGAGAACAAGATAAGGGAAAGAACTTACAAATCTACATTTTTAGGGGTACATTCTTTGGGTCATACCATTTTTCCTAACTGCATTACAACAAAAAGCCCAACAAAATTCTCTCAAATACATAAGAAATTCCAGAAATATCCCACGAAATTCCTGAAATCTTCTCAAAACCCTACCAAATTTCAGAAACATCAAAAAAAATCTTGACAAATTTCCACACAATCAAGGAAAAATTCATCAAAATTCTTCATATCTCCTCAAAATCCCTCAAAATCCACAAAAATCCCACAAAATTCAAGAAACATCCCACAAAATTCCCCCAAAATTCTCAAAACCCTAAAAAATGCCTGAAGCATCCCAAAAAACCTTGACAACTTTCCCCACAATCTAGGAAAAATCCCTCAAAATTCCTCAAGACAACTCAATATGCCTTAAAATTCCAGAAAAATCCTATGAAATTATAGAAACATCCCACAAAATATCAAGAACTTTCTGCACAATCTAAGAAAAATCCCTCTAAGTTCAAAAAACATCCCAAATAATTACTGAAATCTTCTCAAAACCCGACCAAATTCCAGAAACATCCCACAAAATCTTGACAACGTTGAACAAAATCTAAGAAATATCCATCAAAATTCTTCATGTCTCCTCAACATCCCACAAAATTCTACAAAAATCACACAAAATTCCAGAAACATCCCACAAAATTCCCAAAATCTTCTCAAAACACTACCAAATTCCAGAAACTACCCAAAAAATTGTGGCAACTTTCCACACAATCTCAGAAAAATCCCTCAAATTCCAATGTGTCTCCTCAAAATTCCCAAATAATTCCAGATACATCGGACAAAATTCCTGAAATCTTCTCAAAACCCTACGAAATTCCTAAAACATCTCACAAGATCTTGACAACTTTCCACACAATCTCAGAAAAATCCCACAATATTCTTCAAGTCAACTCATTGTCCCTCAAAATTCCAGAAACATTCTACAAAATCTTGAACAACTTTCCACACAATCTAGGAAAAAACCCGCAAAATTCTTCATGTATCCTCAAAATCCTTCAAAATTCTACAAAAATCCCACAAAATTCCAGAAACATCCAACAAAATTTAAAAAATTGTCACAAAACCCTACAGAATTCCTGAAACATCCCACAAAATCTTGACAACGATCCATACAATCTAGGAAAAATCCATCAAAATTCTTCAACTTAACTCAATATCCCACAAAATTCCTGAAACATCCCTCAAAATTCCCAAAGTCATCTCAAAACCCTCCCAAATTCAAGAAACATCCCACAAAATTCCCAAAATCTTCTCAAAATCCTACCAAATTCCAAAAACATCCCACAAAATCTCAACAACTTTCCACAAAATCTAGGAAAAATCCATCAAAATTCTTCAAGCCAACTCAATATCGCACAAAATTCCAGAAACAACCCACAAAATTCCCCAAATCATCTCAAAATCCAATAGAATTCCTGAAACATTCCACAATATCTTGAAAAATTTCTACACAATCTAGGAAAAATCCATCAAAATTTTTCATGTCTCCTCAAAATTCCCAAATAATTCCAGAAACATCCAACAAAATTCCCAAAATCTTCTCACAACCCCACCAATATCTAGAAACCTCCTAGCAAATCTTGACAACATTCAACAGAATCTAGGAAAAATCTACCAAAATTCTTCAAGTCAACTCAATGTCCCTCAAAATTCCAGAAACATCCTATGAAATCTTGACAACTTTCCACACAATCTGGGAAGAATCCATCAAAATTCTTCAAGTCAAGTCAATATCCCACAAAATTCCCAAAACATCCTACAAAATTTTCGAAATCTTCTCAAAACCCTTCAAAATTCCAGAAGCATCCTACAAAATCTTCACAACTCTCCACACAATCGAGGAAAAATCCATCAAAATTCTTCATGTCTCCGCAAAATCGATCAAAATTCCAAAAAAACATAAAAAATTCCAGAAACATCCCACAAAAATCCCAAAATCTTCTCAAAATACTACCAAATTCCACAAACTCCCTCAAAAAATCTTGGCAACTTTCCACACAATCTCAGAAAAATCCATCAAATTCCAACATGTCTCCTCAAAATTCCCAAATAATTACAGAAACATCTGGCAAAATTCCCGAAATCTTCTCAAAACCCTACCAAATTCCAGAAATCTCCCACAAATTCTTCACAACTTTCCACAAAATCTAGGAAAAATCCGTCAAAATTCTTCATGTTTCCTTAAAATTCCCGAATAATTCCAAAAACATCCCACAAAATTCAAAAAATCTTCTCAAAACAAAACCAAATTCCAAAAACACCCCCAAAAATCTTCACAACTTTGAACAAAATCTAAGAATAATCCATCAAACTTCTTCATGTGTCCTCAATCCCACAAAATTCTACAAAAATCCCTCAAAATTCCCGAAACATCCCACAAAATTCACAAAATCTTATCAAAACACTAACAAATTCCTGAAATAACCCACAAAATCTTGACAACTTTCCACACAATGTAGGATAAATCTCACAAAATTCTTCATGTCTTCTCAAAATTCCCAAATAATTCCAGAAATATCCGACAAAATTCCCGAAATCTTCTCAAAACCCTAACAAATTCCAGAAACATCCCACAAAATCTTGACAACTTTCCACACAATCCAGGAAAAATCCCGCAAAATTCTCCATGTCTCCACAATATCTAAAAAAATTCCTAAAACACCCCATAAAATCCCCGAAATCTTCTCAAACCCCTACCAAATTCCAGAAAAATCCCACAAAATTCCAAAAATCTTCTCAAAACCCTACCAAATTTTAGAAACACCCCACAAAATTCTCTAAATCTTCTCAAAACCCTTCGAAATTCTCGTAGTAGCTCACAAAATCTTGAGAACTTTCCACACAATCTAGGAAAAATCCATCAAAATTCTTCATGTCTCCTCCAAATCCCACAAAATTCCACAAAAATCACACAAAATTCCCAAAATCTTCTCAAAACCCTACCAAATTCCAAAAATATACCACAAAATTTGGACACCTTTCCACACAATTTAGGAAAAATCCCTCAAAATTCTTCATATCTCCTCAATATCCCCAAAAAATATTCCACAAAATTCCCACAAAATTCCTGAAATATGCCACAAATTTCGCGAAATCTTCTCAAAACCCTTCGAAATTTCAGTAACATCCCACAAAATCTTGACAAATTTCCACACAATCTACGAACAATCCGTCAAAACTCTTCATGTGTCCTCAAAAATCCCTCAAAATTCTAAAAAAACCCAAAGAAATACTGGAAAAATCCCTCAAAAATTCCCAAAATCTTCTCAAAACCCTACCAAATTACAGAAACATCCCACAAAATCTTGAGAACTTTCCACACAATCTAGGGAAAATACCTCAAAATTCTTCATGTCTCCACAAAATTCAACAAAAATCCAAAAAAAATCTATGAATCTTCTCAAAACCCTACCAAATTCCAGAAATATGCAACAAAATCGTGTCAAGTTTACCCACAATCTCGGAAAAATCCATCAAAATTCTTCAAGTAAATTCAATAGCCCACAAAATTCCAGAAACATCCCACAAAATTCTTGAAATATTTTCAAAACCCTACCAAATTCCAGAAACATCCCACAAAATCTTGACAACTTTCCACACAATATCGGAAAAATCCAACAAAATTCTTCAAGTCCCCTCAATATCACACAAAATTCCACAAAATCACACAAAATTCAAGAAACATCCCACAAAATCTTGACAACTTTCCACATTATCTCGGAAAAATCCCTCAAAATTTTTCATGTCTCCTCAAAATCCCTCAAAATTCCACAAAATTACATGAAATTCCAGAAAGATCCCACAAAATTCCCGAAATTTTCTCAAAACGCTACCAAATTCAAGAAACATCCCACAAAATCTTAACAACTTTCCCCACAATCTAGGAAAAATCCATCAAAATTCTTCATGTCTACTGACAATCCCACAAAATTCCACAAAAATCCCTCAAAATTCCAGAAACATTGCACAAAATTCCCAAAATCTTCTCAAAACCCTACCAAATTCCAGAAACATCCCACAAAATTCCCAAAATCTTCTCAAAACCCTACAATATTCTAGAAACATCCCACAAAATCTTGACAACTTTCCACACAATATCGGAAAAATCCAACAAAATTCTTCAAGTCCCCTCAATATCACACAAAATTCCACAAAATCACACAAAATTCAAGAAACATCCCACAAAATCTTGACAACTTTCCACATTATCTCGGAAAAATCCCTCAAAATTTTTCATGTCTCCTCAAAATCCCTCAAAATTCCACAAAATTACATGAAATTCCAGAAAGATCCCACAAAATTCCCGAAATTTTCTCAAAACGCTACCAAATTCAAGAAACATCCCACAAAATCTTAACAACTTTCCCCACAATTTAGGAAAAATCCATCAAAATTCTTCATGTCTACTGACAATCCCACAAAATTCCACAAAAATCCCTCAAAATTCCAGAAACATTGCAGAAAATTCCCAAAATCTTCTCAAAACCCTACCAAATTACAGAAACATCCCACAAAATTCCCAAAATCTTCTCAAAACCCTACCATATTCTAGAAACATCCCACAAAATCTTGAGAACTTTCCACATAATCTCGGAAAAATCCCTCAAAATTCTTCAGATTGCCTCAAAATTCCTCAAAATTCCACAAAAATCCAACATAATTCCAGATACATCCCACAAAATCTTGACAACTTCCCCCACAAATTAGGAAAAATGCATCAAAATTCATCAAGTCATGTCAATATTTCACAAAATTCTACAGAAATCCCAAAGAATTCCAGAAACATCCCACAAAATCTCCACAAATTGACACAAAATAAGAAAAATCCCTCAAAATTGTTCAAGTCTCCTCAGTATCCCAGAACATTGCAAAGAAATGCCACTAAATTCCAGGAAAATCTTGCAAAATTATTAAAATTTTTTCAAATACCCACGAAAATCCCACAAAATTTCTCAAACATCCCACAAATTGTGATAAACCTTGTGAAAACGCAACAAAATTCCAGAAACATCCCACAAAATCTTGACAAATTTCCACACAATCTCAGAAAAATCCATCAAAATTCTTCAGCATAAATAAATATCCCAAAAAATTCCAGAAACATCAAAGAAAATTCCCAAAATCTTCTCAAAACCCTACCAAATTCCAGAAACTTCCTATAGAAACGAGAAAACTTTTCAAAAAAATCTAGGAAAAATCACTCAAAATTCTTCATGTGTCTTCAAAATTAAACAAAAATCCCACAAAATTGCAGAAAAATCCCACATAATTCAGAAATTCTTCTCAAAACCCTAACAAATTCCAGAAACATCCCACAAAATCTTGACAACTTTCCACACAATCCAGGAAAAATCCCGCAAAATTCTCCATGTCTTGTCAAAATACCTGAAAATCCCACAAAAATAACACAAATTTCCAGAAACATCCCACAAAATCTTGAGAACTTTCCACACAATCTAGGGAAAATCACTCAAAATTCTTCATGTCTCCTCAAAATTCAACAAAAATCCCACAAAATTCCAGAAATATCCCACAAAATTCTATGAATCTTCTCAAAACCCTACCAAATTCCAGAAACATCCCACAAAATCTTGACAACTTTACACATTATCTCGGAAAAATCCCTCAAAATTTTTCATGTCTCCTCAAAATCCCTCAAAATTCCACAAAATTACCTGAAATTCCAGAAAGATCCCACAAAATTCCCGAAATTTTCTCAAAACGCTACCAAATTCAAGAAACATCCCACAAAATCTAAACAACTTTCCCCACAATCTAGGAAAAATCCATCAAAATTCTTCATGTCTACTGACAATCCCACAAAATTCCACAAAAATCCCTCAAAATTCCAGAAATATTGCACAAAATTCCCCAAATCTTCTCAAAACCCTACCAAATTCCAAAAACATCCCACAAAATTCGAGAAATCTTCTCAAAACCCTACCAAATTCCAGAAACATGCTTAAAAAAATCTTGACAACTTCCCATACTCTCTTGGAAAAATCCATCAAAATTCCTCATTTCTCCTCAATATCCCACAAAATTCCAGAAACATCCCTCAAAATCTTGACAACTTTCCACATTATCTCGGAAAAATCCCTCAAAATTTTTCATGTCTCCTCAAAATCCCTCAAAATTCCACAAAATTACATGAAATTCCAGAAAGATCCCACAAAATTCCCGAAATTTTCTCAAAACGCTACCAAATTCAAGAAACATCCCACAAAATCTTAACAACTTTCCCCACAATCTAGGAAAAATCCATCAAAATTCTTCATGTCTACTGACAATCCCACAAAATTCCACAAAAATCCATCAAAATTCCAGAAACATTGCACAAAATTCCCCAAATCTTCTCAAAACCTTACCAAATTCCAGAAACATCCCACAAAATTCGAGAAATCTTCTCAAAACTTTTCAAAATTCCAGAAACATCCTACAAAATCTTGAGAACTTTCCCCAAAATATCGGAAAAAAACCTCAAAATTCTTCATGTCTCCTCAATATCCCACAAAATTCCAAAAACCTTCTCAAAACCCTACCAAATTCCAGAAACATCCCCAAAAAAATCTCGATAACTTTCCATACTCTCTTTGAAAAATCCATCAAAATTCCTCATTTCTCCTCAATATCCCACAAAATTCCAGAAACATCCCTCAAAATCTTGACAATTTTCCACACAGTCTAGGAAAAATCCATCAAAATTCTTCATATCTCCTCAAAATCCCTCAAAATTCCACAAAGATCCCACAAAATTCCAGAAACATCCCACAAAATTCTATGAATCGTCTCAAAACCCTACCATATTAAATAAACATCCCACAAAATCTCGACAACTTTCCACACAATCTAGGTAAAATCTCACAAAATTCCTTATGTCTACTCCATATCCAAAAAAATTCCACAAAATTCCCGAAACATCCCACAAAATTCCCAAAATTTTCTCGAAACCCTTCGAAATTCCAGTAACATCCCGCAAAATCTTGACTACTTTCCAGGCAATCTAGGAAAAATCAATCAAAATTCTTCATGTCTCATCATTATCCCCCAAAACTCCACAAAATTCCCACAAAATTCCAGAAAAATCCCACAAAATTCGTGAAATCTTCTCAAAACCCTACCAAATTCGAGAAACATCCCACAAAATCTTGACAACTTTCCACACAATCCATGAAAAATCCATCAAAATTCTCCATGTCTTGTCAAAATACCTCAAAATTCAAAAAAAATCCAACATAATTCCAGAAACAACCCAAAAAATTCCCGAAATCTTCTCAAAACCCTACCATATTCTAGAAACATCCCACAAAATCTTGACAAATTTCCACACAATCTAAGAAAAATCCAGCAAAATTCTTCATGTCTAGTCAATATCCCCCAAAATTTTACAAAATTCCCAAAAAATTCCCAAATTCTTCTCAAAACCCTAACAAATTCCAGAAACATCCCACAAAATCTTGACAACTTTCCACACAATCCAGGAAAAATCCCGCAAAATTCTCCATGTCTTGTCAAAATACCTGAAAATCCCACAAAAATAACACAAATTTCCAGAAACATCCCACAAAATCTTGAGAACTTTCCACACAATCTAGGGAAAATCACTCAAAATTCTTCATGTCTCCTCAAAATTCAACAAAAATCCCACAAAATTCCAGAAATATCCCACAAAATTCTATGAATCTTCTCAAAACCCTACCAAATTCCAGAAATTTGCAACAAAATCGTGTCAAGTTTACCCACAATCTAGGAAAAATCCATCAAAATTCTTCAAGTAAATTCAATAGCCCACAAAATTCCAGAAACATCCCACAAAATTCTTGAAATATTTTCAAAACCCTACCAAATTTCAGAAACATCCCACAAAATCTTGACAACATTCCACACAATATCGGAAAAATAGATCAAAATTCTTCAAGTCCCCTCAATATCACACAAAATTCCACAAAATCACACAAAATTCCAGAAACGTCCCACAAAATTACAGAAATCTTCTCCAAACCCTTCCAAATTCCAGAAACATCCCACAAAATCTTGACAACTTTCCACATTATCTCGGAAAAATCCCTCAAAACTTTTCATGTCTCCTCAAAATCACTCAAAATTCCACAAAATTACCTGAAATTCCAGAAAGATCCCACAAAATTCCCGAAATTTTCTCAAAACGCTACCAAATTCAAGAAACATCCCACAAAATCTTAACAACTTTCCCCACAATCTAGGAAAAATCCATCAAAATTCTTCATGTCTACTGACAATCCCACAAAATTCCACAAAAATCCCTCAAAATTCCAGAAACATTGCACAAAATTCCCCAAATCTTCTCAAAACCCTACCAAATTCCAAAAACATCCCACAAAATTCGAGAAATCTTCTCAAAACCCTACCAAATTCCAGAAACATGCTTAAAAAAATCTTGACAACTTCCCATACTCTCTTTGAAAAATCCATCAAAATTCCTCATTTCTCCTCAATATCCCACAAAATTCCAGAAACATCCCTCAAAATCTTGACAACTTTCCACACAATCTAGGAAAAATCCATCAAGATGCCTTAAAATTCCACAAAAGTCCCAAAAAATTCCAGAAACATCCCAAAATATCTTGACAATTTTCCACACAGTCTAGGAAAAATCCATCAAAATTCGTCATGTCTCCTCAAAATCCCTCAAAATTCCACAAAGATCCCACAAACTTCCAGAAACATCCCACAAAATTCTATGAATCGTCTCAAAACCCTACCATATTAAATAAACATCCCACAAAATCTCGACAACTTTCCACACAATCTAGGAAAAATCTCACAAAATTCCTTATGTCTACTCCATATCCAAAAAAATTCCACAAAATTCCCGAAACATCCCACAAAATTGCCAAAATTTTCTCAAAACCCTTCGAAATTCCAGTAACATCCTGCAAAACCTTGACAACTTTCCACACAGTCTAGGAAAAATCCATCAAAATTCTTCATGTCTCATCATTATCCCTCAAAACTCCACAAAATTCCCACAAAATTCCAGAAACATCCCCCTAAATTCTCAAAATCTTCTCAAAACCCTCCCATATTTGAGAAACATCCCACAAAATCTTGACAACTTTCCACACAAACAAGGGAAAATCCATCAAAATTCTTCATGTCTAGTCAATATCCCCAAAAAATTAACAAAATTCCCAAAAAATTCCCAAAATCTTCTCAAAACCCTACCAGCTTCCAGAAACATCCCACAAAATCTTGACAACTTTCCACACAATCTAGGAAAAATCCATCAAGATGCCTTAAAATTCAAAAAAAGTCCCACAAAATTCCAGAAACATCCCACAAAATCTTGACAATTTTCGACACAGTCTAGGAAAAATCCATCAAAATTCTTCATATCTCCTAAAAATCAAAAAAAATTCCACAAAAAATTCCCACAAAATTCCAGAAACATCCCACAAAATCTTGACAACTTTCCACATAATCTCAGAAAAATCCCTCAAAATTCTTCAGGTTGCCTCAAAATCCCTCAAAATTCCACAAAATTACATTAAATTCCCGAAACATCCCACAAAATTCCCAAAGTTTTCTCAAAACCCTTCGAAATTCCAGTAACATCCTGCAAAACCTTGACAACTTTCCACACAGTCTAGGAAAAATCCATCAAAAATCTTCATGTCTCCTCAAAATCCCTCAAAATTCCACAAAGTTCCCACAAAATTCTAGAAACATCCCACAAAATCTTGCGAACTTTCCACATAATCTCGGAAAAATCCTTCAAAATTCTTCAGATTGCCTCAAAATTCCTCAAAATTCCACAAAAATTCCTCAAAATTCCAGATACATCCCACAAAATCTTGACAACTTCCCCCACAAATTAGGAAAAATGCATCAAAATTCATCAAGTCATGTCAATATTTCACAAAATTCTACAGAAATCCCACAGAATTCCAGAAACATCCCACAAAATCTCCACAAATTGACACAAAATAAGAAAAATCCCTCAAAATTGTTCAAGTCTCCTCAGTATCCCAGAACATTGCAAAGAAATGCCACTAAATTCCAGGTAAATCTTGCAAAATAATTAAAATTTTTTCAAATACCCACGAAAATCCCACAAAATTTCTCAAACATCCCACAAATTGTGATAAACCTTGAGAAAACGCAACAAAATTCCAGAAACATCACACAAACTTCCCAAAATCTTCTCAAAACTCTTCGAAATTCCAGAAACATCCCACAAAATCTCAACAACTTTCCACACAATCTCGGAAAAATCCATCAAAATGCCTTAATATCCTACAAAAATAACACAAAATTCCAGAAACATCCCACAAAATCTTGAGAACTTTCCACACAGTCTAGGAAAAATCCATCAAAATTCTTCATGTCTCCTTAAAATCCCTCAAAATTCCACAAAGTTCCCACAAAATTCCAGAAACATCCCACAAAATTCTATGAATCTTCTCAAAACCCTACCAAATTCTAGAAACATCCCACAAAATCTCTACAACTTTCCACACAATCTAGGAAAAATCTCACAAAATTCATTATGTCTACTCCATATCCAAAAAAATTCCACAAAATTCCCGAAACATCCCACACAATTCACAAAATCCTCTTGAAACCCTAACAAATTCCAGAAACATCCCACAAAATCTTGACAACTTTCCACACAATCTAGGGAAAATCACTCAAAATTCTTCATGTCTCCTCAATATCCCACAAAATTCCTAAAACATCCCCCTAAATTCTCAAAATCTTCTCAAAACCCTATCAAATTACAGAAACTTCCCACAAAATCCTAACAATTTACCACACAATCTAGGAAAAATCCATCAAGATGCCTTAAAATTCCAAAAAAGTCCCACAAAATTCCAGAAACATCCCACAAAATCTTGACAATTTTCGACACAGTCTAGGAAAAATCCATCCAAATTCTTCATATCTCCTAAAAATCAAAAAAAATTCCACAAAAAGTTCCCATAAAATTCCAGAAACATCCCCCAAAATCTTCTCAAAACCCTACCAAATTCGAGAAACATCCCACAAAATCTTGACAACTTTCCACACAATCTAGGGAAAATCCATCAAAATTTTTCATGTCTCCAGAATACCTAAAAAAATTCCAAAAACACCCCATAAAATCCCCGAAATCTTCTCAAACCCCTACCAAATTCCAGAATCATCCCACAAAATTCCACAAATCTTCTCAAAACCCTACCAAATTTTAGAAAGATCCCACAAAATTCTATAAATCTTCTCAAAACTCTTCGAAATTCACGTAATAGCCCACAAAATCTTGAGAACTTTCCACACAATCTAGGAAAAATCCATCAAAATTCTTCAGGTCTCCTCAAAATTCCCAAATAATTCCAGAAACATCCCATAAAATCCCCAAAATCTTCTCAAAACCCTACCAAATTCCAGAAACTTCCTACAGAAACGAGAAAACTTTTCAACACAATCTAGAAAAAATCACTCAAAATTCTTCATGTCTCTTCAAAATTAAACAAAAATTCCACAAAATTGCAGAAAAATCCGACAAAATTCCTGAAATCTTCTCAAAACCCTACCAAATTCCAGGAATATGCAACAAAATCGTGTCAAGTTTACCCACAATCTCGGAAAAATCCATCAAAATTCTTCAAGTAAATTCAATATCCCACAAAATTCCTGAAACATCAAACAAAATTCTTCAAATCTTTTCAAAACCCTACCAAATTCCAGAAACATCCCACAAAATCTTGACAAATTTCCACACAATATCGGAAAAATCCATCAAAATTCTTCAAGTCCCCTCAATATCCCACAAAATTCTACAAAATCACACAAAATTCCAGAAACGTCCCACAAAATTACAGAAATCTTCTCCAAACCCTACCAAATTCCAGAAACATCCCACAAAATCTTGACAACTTTCCACACAATCTCAGAAAAATCCATCAAAACTCCAATTTCACAGGCCTATTTAACATTTGATACATCAAAATCAGTCCTTTGATTTGTATTTTGGAAACTTGTTCATTTTGGGGAATTTGTCATCTTCTCAGGGCATTGAAGGTCAATCAAATGCTGCAGGTTTCATTCTTCCTTTAATATGGTCTGTGTGCTGGGGTTTGACTCTTAAGCAGAGCTCATTTTTTATTTTGCAGCCTAGCAGTTCTCCTGTGGGGCTGTGGGCAGGTCAATTCACTTGAGAACGATGGGTAAATCAGCTCCTGGGAAGCTGTGCACTGCCTGGCTATGGATGCTAAATCTGAACCAGAGTGCCTGTAGTTATTGCAGGCCACATAGCTCTCAGGTCTGACTGAAGCCTAGCCTGGGAAATTCATGAGAAGGAATTAAAACAATTCTCAGAGATACTAAACAGCCTTGCAGGTGTTGTTTTGCAACCTGTTGTTTCTCCTTGCAAGAGAGAGTCAGGGGGGGCAGAGTGCCCCTGACCAATGATAGTAATGTAGTACTTTGTTAACCAATAAGAGTTTCCTTTCTGTACTTTTCCACGTATCTGTCTATAAGACAGAGCTGAAGCAATAAACTGGGAATTCTCGTGTCGTGACTCCCATGAGAGTCCATGGTCGTTCCTTCAAGCCGTTCCCAATCGGAGCGACATCTGGTGACCGCCCGACGTGATGTTGAACCGACCCCTGAGGTCCGGTAACCCGACATAAACTGCAGCCGACCCCTGAGGTCAGAAGGCAACCGACGTGACTTCTGCTAATCCCCTGAGGGTAAGCAGCGAGCGGGAAAAAGCCAGCCCTTCCTCCTAGAGGGGTAAGTGGAATTCTCCCGGGCTTTCCAAGAGGAAGCTGGTTCTGGAAACCAACGGGATAGTGGAGCCTGCCGGTGAGTAGGTTTGGAACGGTCGTCTTGGCGAAGCAGAGCTCAAAAACCCCGGGTCCGAGCCGTTAGCGTGTGTGTGATTACATTCGCAGAGCCGCCAAGATAAGGTCCTCATAATGGGGAACTGTACTTCAGCTGATGAACAGCTGGCCTACCTTGCATGGCAGGATGCCCTGCCCCGCATGGGACTCAGTGTTTCTGAAGATGCCATGCGTGATTTGTTTCAGTGGGTTAAAGAGCAAGGTTTTAATATAACTATGGACAATGCCTTTAATCTCGAACTTTGGCTGTCAATAGAGAACCATTTACGGTCAAAATTCATGAACGGAGATATCAGCGTGTGTAGCCTAGCAGCCACCTGGGGAGTGCTTTTTAAAGCGCTGAAACAGAGCCAGTCTGAGGACAGTGAAACCGGGAGGAAAAACTTAGATGCCGGGAGTGCCTCCTTTGTACAAGATAAGGGACCGGGAGGTGAAACCGTGGATGAGCTGCATAGTGCTCTTTTAGCTCTGCCCAGACCCTCGGAGGACTTTAGCGGCGAGCGAGAGCAACCCGCAGCCCAGAGATCTCCCTCTCCAGAGCAGTCTGAGCGGCCGCCATCCGCGGAGCTGGGCGCGCGGGCCTTGCCAACGGGAAAGCGGCAGGCAAGCAGAGACTGCCCGCCTCCGCCCGTGCCACCCGCAAAGCCTCCGCCGGCGCCAAAAGCGCCACCGCCAGCCGCCGCAGAACCTGCTTTCTCCAGCGCCTCCGTGCTCTCCGAGCTTCTTCCTTCTGTGCCGCGAACAAAAGCGCAGACATCCCCGCTGCAGCCCGTCAGCGCGGCGGGGGAGGGGGAGAGAGTCGGCGCTCGGCTCCCCCGCGCCCGGCGCGCGGGCCACCGCCACCGAGGAGTCCGAGCGCAGCTCCGAAACACGGCGGGCCGCCACCACCGAGGGAGGGGGCGGGCCCGCCCAAGCAAACCCCCCGTGTACCAACGCGGCGGGGCACGCGGCTCCCCCCGGCAGAGGAGCGGCGGGGGGAAGGGAAACAGCAACCGCGTTCCCCCTGCGCCTGCCCGCCGCCACCAGCCGGGGTCCGGCCGGCCGCCGGCCGACCGCGGGCGGAGGAGCGGCGGGGAGAAGAAAAGCAGCAGCTTTGCTTTCCCCCTGTGCCTGCCCGCCGCCGCCGGCCGCGAAAACCCCGAAAAACCCGAACTCAAACCCAAATCTGGGGCCGGGGCCAGGCCCGTGGCAAGGATCGCCCCCCCCGCGCGTCCGAAACACCGGCGAGAAAGCGCAGGCGGGGGGGGCCGGCGACCTCGCTCTCCCCGCGCATGCGCGGGACGGCTCGCCCTCACGGTCCCCTCGCGCTCCAGCGGGGAGGCGCGGGAGGGAAAGAGAGCGCTTGCCGTGCTCCGCTCCCGATCTGAACTCTAGCAGCGGCCCCCCCGCACCCATAAAGGTGGCGGGGGGAGAGAAAGACAACGGCGGGCCGCTCCACCGGGACCTTCTGTACCGACCCGAAGCCGACCCGTCGGCTCCAGCGGCCTGAGCCGTGCCAGTGTCTTGCAGTCCCTGCAGGACCCAAAACTAACTCATTTTGTATCTTTTGAATTTTGTGTTTACAGAGCTGACAAACAGCCGTGAAGAGATGGTAACTTCAAATTCCCTAAACCTTCCTGGAATTCATGAACTACTGTTCAAACCCGATGAACAATAACAGGAGCAACCATGAAAACTTTATCAATCCCTCAAAAATCCCTCAATTGTATTTGAAAAAAAAAAAAAAAAAAAAAAAAAAAAAGCGGGATAAGAAGAGGGGATCAAATTGCATATAAATTGCATTGTGCATTGTTTTTATCACTTTGGTATTCTTTCAAACTACTCTATTGACATGTTAGACTGTCAATTCGAACAGACTAACAATGTTGTATATAGTTTTGTATAGTGTGTGTATTAATTCACTGAATTAGAAATATTAGACTCAATCATCAAATCCTTGCAAGGAGAACAAATCCTAAATACCAAAACATAAACCAAAATTCTAAATTAATTCTAAATCAGCATCCATTCTAATTTCTAGTAAAAGAAACCTCTTGTGCTGTGTTTGTTTCTTTTCTTGAAGGGCCCAACAGGAAATTACAAACACAGTACATTTTTATTTTTTTTTCCTAAGCGAAAAAGGTGAATTATGGATGCTAAATCTGAACCAGAGTGCCTGTAGTTATTGCAGGCCACATAGCTCTCAGGTCTGACTGAAGCCTAGCCTGGGAAATTCATGAGAAGGAATTAAAACAATTCTCAGAGATACTAAACAGCCTTGCAGGTGTTGTTTTGCAACCTGTTGTTTCTCCTTGCAAGAGAGAGTCAGGGGGGGCAGAGTGCCCCTGACCAATGATAGTAATGTAGTACTTTGTTAACCAATAAGAGTTTCCTTTCTGTACTTTTCCACGTATCTGTCTATAAGACAGAGCTGAAGCAATAAACTGGGAATTCTCGTGTCGTGACTCCCATGAGAGTCCATGGTCGTTCCTTCAAGCCGTTCCCAATCGGAGCGACACCTGGCCCCGATGCTTCAGCAAGCTTGAGGTCAGCTTGGCTGTCTTGGACTGTCTAATAATAATGCAGAATAATAGAATTAAGTATTCATTTTAATTGCTGATCAATAAGATGTGTTTTCATCTAAATCTGCGTGCTAGTTTCTAAACCACTACAGTCTGTTTCATCAATGACCTTCTTCATTTTTGCTTTCTAGTTTCTGCCGATCTCATTTTCTCGCCTGTCCCTGGGAGAGGAAGGGATGATGGCTGGAGGTTTGGCAGTCAGCGAGGGCCTGGCCACCACTACAGTTCTGGACTCTCAGCCTTGGAGATGTGATCAGGAATCTGCTGTTAGTTCCCAGTTTTGTATTGCAAAGACTGACCATGCTGCCAGCACTGTGTTTTATAAGTGAATTTCCATTTGGTCAAACTCCAAAGCAGCCTTAATTTTAAGGTGGAATTCTTTGTGGATGAGGCTGTGAAGAATATGGTGTTTATACTCCCATCCTACCGGCAGTACAGTAGAACAACTCCTAACTGATTTGGTAATAAAGACCTAGTTTTTCTTCACTAAACCTGCCCTAGCAAAATTCATAAGCTGGTGATAGCTATCTCTGGAGTGGAAAATCTTTATTGAGTTTATTGACAATTTAATATACTTTGTCAAGCTTTGCTGCTTAGTTTCTGTTCATCCAGAGACACCTGGGGCTACCTTTGCTTCCTAAGGGATTAAACTAGCAAGCACTTAGAATCAGATTTTGGGAAGATGGGTGCAGGAGACTTGGTAATTCACTTCAGAAAAATATAATAATGATGAACACTTCAGATGGAAATGATAGTATTTGACATACTATGTGAAATGCTTTTAAGTTATTTTTTAGTTTTTCTTTAATTTTTAATCCTGGATAAATTAAATGAGGCTTTTGGGGAAAGCATGAGCTGGAATTTATATTGTATTTATATTGCCCCGCCGTCACCGAGGACAGGGCTGTCCAAAGAAGTTGATGCAGCTGCTGAGGCAGAACTGTGACCTGATGCAGCTGCACCTTCGTTACTGCTCTCAGCCGAGGCCAAGAACCAAGTCAGCGGCAAAAGTGGGCATTGGGAGGAGACTCCGCATCTCCCCTCAGTTCTGACCTCCAGAGCGTCAAATCAGCTCTTTGACTCACAGCTCACCACAGACCTCGAAACAGGAGGCAAAGATCTACACCAGTTGGCCTTTCATAACTTCTCACCCATCTATTACCTTTCTGTGGCTAGCTTCAGAAAATGGGGGGGAAGCCATTCCAAAGAACACGACCAAGGAAATCACACAGCACTCGGGACTTTTTCCAGGCATCAAATTTTTAATGGATAATGTGAAGTAACGCAGAAGCAATTCCTGTCCACAGAAAAAAAGATTTCAAATGTTTTTGTCTCAAAGACAATCACTGGATGTTGAAAATTTCTGCTGCTGAAAGTTACATTAAGTCCTCAACACTGAGCAATCAATATCCCCACAATCTAAACTGTGAAATTACCACCTCGGCAAGGAGAAAATTTTCAGGATTTGCAACTCATCTCAAAACTTCAGTAGAACTGAACCAGCAGAATTTCCCTGAGATGCCATTGTGTTCTGGAACCCCTCAAATACTCACTAAAACAGACTTTACTTTCAGTAGGACAGCTGTTGATGAAAATCTGCGGTAAAACCTATGGGAAGTGGCCATGTGCACGCATCTTCCTTCCCACAGCAGGCACAATCAAATCCTCCTTTGAATGGCCTCAAAGTTGAGCAGCACTCATTGGCACAGCCTCTTCTCCCACAGACAGGCCAGTGAGCAACACGGCAGCGCCAGCCAGATGGGCAAGGACAAGAGAGAGCAGATGCCAACAAGGCTTTGAAGCTGTGCCAAGGGAGGTTTACGCTGGGCGTTGGCAAGAACTTGTGCCCAGAAAGGGCCATTAGATCCTGCAATGGCCTGACAGGGGGCTGCTGGAGTCATCCTTGTGGCAGGTGGGCAAGGCAAGCCAGGCCGCAGCGCTCGGGCCCCGCTCTGCTGGCCATGCTTGCCGCCATGGCTCACAGGTTGGACTCAACATTCTCTCAGGGCTCTCTGAGGCCAGGGCGTTCTGTGCTTCTGTGACATCACAGCCTCTGGCGACGGCACGGTGCCTGGCAACTGTCGCCAGCTGTTGCTGCGCCCCAGAGCCCAGGCAGACCTGCTTGCAGAGAGACGCCCAGAGCCTCTGTGCTGCCGGCAGAGCTCTATGGCTGCTCACGGCTCTTCCTCGCTGCTGCAGCTTTACGTGCTGCTGCTCTTGGCCCATCCCCTCGACCCTTCCAGCAAACTCGAGCAGAGCACGGATGCCTCTCCTATCCTTCCGGAGGATTTCTACCCGGAGGAGACGGACCCTGAGCAGATCCTGTGGGTGTCCTGGGCAGTCCTGCTGGTTGGCGTGCTCATCATAGGCATGGCCATGGGATGGGCCCTTGAGAGAAGATTTCAGAGATGCTGGGGAGAGGTGAGGCGGGGCTGGGGGGGTCAGGGAGGCGGGATGGGGCAGACCTTGAGGGCCTCTTGGGCACCCTTTGGCCAATGCCCTGCGGCAGAAGGGGCCTGAGCTCCTGGCTGGGGAATCCGGCCCAGGGGCTGAGCCCCATGGACAGCACCAAGCAGAGGCGGCCAGAGCTCTGCATGCTGCAGCCTCTTCCCCGGGGCAGCCCAGCCCAACTGAGCCCGAGTCTCTGTCTCCGAGGCCAAAGGCAGCCCCACTTTGTGGGTGCCGGCCCCGCTCTGCCCCTCTGCCTCTTCCATGGGGATCCCTGCGCTTTGCCTTGCAGCGGAATCTCCGGAGCCCTTCAGGCCGTGCAGGGCCCCGCCGCCATCGAAGACACGGCTGTCCAAAGAAGTTGATGCAGCTGCTGAGGCACAACCGTGACTTGATGCGGTTGTGCCTTCGCTCTCAGCCGAGACCAACAACCAAGACGGCGGCAAAAGAGGGCATTGGCAGGAGACTCCGCACCTCCCCGCAGCTCTGACCTCCAGCGTGGCACTCCGAATTCAGAACCTTACGGGGAATGTGTGACCAGTGCCCAGCCCAGGCACTGCGACGTTCCCCATCTTAGAAGTTAGCCACACCCCTATTGTTAGTTGTAGGATTCCCCACCACGTTTCCCCCAAGAAGTTGACCTTTCCCTTAGTGTTCAGTTCTAAACAGTTGAAGTATTGAAGTATTTTAGGTTTAAGATTCTTACCCCATAGTCTTCAAGTAACGTTGTAGTGTAGATTTTAGAAGTAGTCAAGTGAATAAAGTTCACGTTTTCTACACGTTGCTGTGTCATTGTCTTAATGTTGCACCTGAGACCTGGGGACTCCTTGAGAGATGGGTTTGCATGGCAGCTCCAGACTGCCTGCAATGGAGAGCCCGAGTGCCCCATCAGGGTTTGCAAGAGTATGGAGGGCAGCGGGAAAGAAGAAGGTGGCCAATATTCACCTGCCTCCACCTTCCAAGGAAGCTTGGAGTCAAACCCTGTCTGCACGTCAGGGGGGACCCTAAAGGCCCCGGCAGGCATCAGGATGGCCCCAGGACAGGGGGCTCGCAGGACTCTGGTGCACCATGAAAGGAGCAGGATCATCCTTGGAATGCTGGGAGAGAAATGCAGAGACGTCTCCCCTGGGATCCAGGCAAGGGCTGAATTCAGGCAGGCAATTAGATCCACAGGCTGCCTGGGCTATGGCAGCTATCAGTCCTGCTTCATAGATTTCTGGGGGGAGTTTATCTATATAGATCTGTATTTAGTTCTTTCTATTTATCCTGTTGACCCTCCAAATAGGATTAGATTTCATTTGCCTACAAAACATCCGTTTTTTGATTTGTAGGAATCAACCATCTGTGCTCCCAGTTTCAATGACTTCTCTCAAATTCATTCTGCATCTTGCTCCTTTACAGCACCATCAAATACCTCTGTTAAATAAAAAGAGTATCAGTGGAAGGACGACAATCTTGTTGCTTTCTGAAGAAAGTTAACTTTGATGACATATCTACTTTTAAAAATCCCATAGGAATAAAACTTACAGATCAGCTTTAGAATTTCAGAAGCTGGTTCAGAAGCTCAACTCTTCCACACCACTTTACTTTTTGGGGACATTCAGCAGCAATAGCAAACAAGCACAGCAAAGAAATGGAAGAAGAAATGCAGATCATCAGCAGCAGACCACCTAGCAAAATCCATTTTAAATACAGCTCCAAGTTCTCAAAGAGCAAGTGTGAAGTGTAAATGGAGACACTCACACCAAATTACTACCAGTTGGTACTTTTGGCATTTCCACTGGCTTTCCTCTTCACTTTTTTATCTCTCACCTAAGGGAGGAGAAAAAAACCCAAACAAACACAACCTTTCAGGCAGAGAAAAGATGTGGTTGCTCTTGAAGAAAGCATTTGATTCTGCCTGTAGAAGAACCTGTTGGGAAAAATAGTAGCTTTTAGCAAAATGCCACTGTGCTCTTGCACTTGTTCTACCACTGTGAGAAAGAACAGGCACGTCTGTAAGGTTCCTGCAGCTCACCCTGGCTGAGGGTCATTGACCACTTATCACTGCAGGGGTCACTGGCAATAACGATGGTGGAAAATGTGGAGGGAGCTGGATAAATAAATGCTTGCCATTGCCTTAGCAGAAAAAAACCCCATCAAAAACAACCCACCCTCAAAACAAAGCAATGAAAATAGTTTGCCTCTGAATGAAAAGAACTTCAATTAACCATATGATGTCTGCTTTTGGTTCAGCATTCATCAATCTGAATTTGAATATGCATAGGGTAATTCAAGGTAACTGAAGCTTAAAGATCATGTCTATTTACTTGTGCATAGCCTATACTGAAGCACATTAGAAAGCCGTGTTTTGCTTGAAATCTGCGCGGTATTAACTTCATTCACTCTTATACTCGCTAGGTAATTAAATACATGAAGAAACAGATTTATTTTTTTTTTTATTAAGAATGCATTATAAATTAGGAAGGCATGGCTTTATCAGTCTGCTGATACCAACATTACTCAGCTAAGTTGAAAGTATTAACACAAGAACTTGATGACAGAAGCAATGTTCATCAGAGCCTCAACAATAAAGTTGCAGTTCCAAGTTTTTCAGATGTCCTACACTTGCTAAGGCATCTCCAGAAAGAAGAGTCACCAGAAAATAGCAGAGGAAATTTGAAACCCATTTCTCTTTTGGTTTTTTTTTTTTCAGAACTTTCTTGTGGGCAACAGAGAACTCCTAATATATGGAATGAAATGTAGTTTTTATGCCAGAGTCATGAGTCATCCCCTCAGTTCCAACTCAGTTCCAACCTGATCCAGTGGTCACTTGAATCTTGGAAAGGGTCAAATCAGCAATATGAAATTTCAATTGTATTCATGAAAGTAGCTCTTTTTTCTCCATTCCCCTCCCTCTCCCAAATATATCAACACCAAGTGAGAAAGGCTTGATTTGAAAGATAATTATTACAGAATTAAACATGGACATAGCTAGTTTGCTACAAGTTCCAGCAGATAGAGAAACGAGAGCAGAATCAGAGGTTATCAAACTCAATATAAAATCCAGCTCATGCTTTCCCCAAAAGCCTCGTTTAATTTATCCAGGATTAAAAATAAAAGAAAAATGAAAAAATCATATAAAAGCATTTCACATAGTATGTCAAATACTATCATTGCCATCTGAAATGTTCATCATTATTATGTTTTCCCATAGTAAATTACAAGGTCTCCTGCACCCATCTTCCCAAAATCTGATTCTAAGAGCTTGCTAGTTTAATCCCTTAGGAAGCAAAAGTAGCCCCAAGTGTCTCTGGACAAACAGAAACTAAACAACAAAGCTTGACAACATATATTAAATTGTCAATAAACTCAATAAAGATTTTCCACGCCAGAGATAGCTATCACCAGCTTATGAATTTTGCTAGGGCAGGTTTAGTGAAGAAAAACTAGGTCTTTATTACCAAATCAGTTAGGAGTTGTTCTACTGTACTGCCGGTAGGATGGGAGTATAAACACCATATTCTTCACAGCCTCATCCACAAAGAATTCCACCTTAAAATTAAGGCTGCTTTGGAGTTTGACCAAATGAAAATTCACTCATAAAACACAGTGCTGGCAGCATGGTCAGTCTTTGCAATACAAAACTGGGAACTAACAGCCGATTCCTGATCACATCTCCAAGGCTGAGAGTCCAGAACTGTAGTGGTGGCCAGGCCCTCGCTGACTGCCAAACCTCCAGCCATCATCCCTTCCTCTCCCAGGGACAGGCGAGAAAATGAGATCGGCAGAATCTAGAAAGCTTAAGCTAAAATCAAGAAGGTCATTGATGAAACAGACTGTAGTGGTTTAGAAACTAGCACGCAGATTTAGATGAAAACAAATCTTATTGATCAGCAATTAAAATGAATACTTAATTCTATTATTCTGCATATTATTAGACAGTCGGAGACAGCCAAGCTGACCTCAAGCATGCTGAAGCATCGGGGCCAGGCAGTGCACAGCTTCCCAGGAGCTGATTTACCCATCGTTCTCAAGTGAATTGACCTGCCCACAGCCCCACAGTAGAACTGCTAGGCTGCAAAATAAAAAATGAGTTCTGCTTAAGAGTCAAACTCCAGCACATAGACCATATTAAAGGAAGAATGAAACCTGCAGCATTTGATGGACCTTCAATACCCTGAGGAGATGACAAATACCCCAAGATGAACAAGTTTCCAAAACACAAATCAAAGGACTGATTTTGATGTATCAAATGTTAAATAGGCCTGTGAAGTTGGAGTTGTTAGGTTGCACATGAAAGAAGGGAAAAAAAACACACCCCAACCCTCAAATGCAATTTTAGATCCCTCTTGGAAAATTTGCTTTAAAAAGAGAGGAATAGATACAATCTTCCCCTCACCTGGAGATTTTAATGAATTCAAGCGAGAAAAGAACCTCTTTTGACACCAACCATCCTTAGTAGCAACATTTTGCAGCACGCAATTTGCAAAAGTTAACCTGCCAGGCAATAATACAGAAAAGAAAAATGAAAAGGAGGGCAAGGAAAATCATCTTCTGCTGAAACTGCTCTTCTACAAAAACAAAGTGATATTAAGATTCAGCCCGTGAAGAACACATACCTCAACCATGAGAGAAAAACACAATTCTTAAAAATTTCTTTGCTACATTAGAGATAGAAAATTGACTACAAATCAGGTGTTCAGTACTTGTTGCTTGTTCAGTACTCAGACATCATAATTACTACCACAATATTAGAAGAACAATCCAATAGACCTATCCCAGGGATGCATTTTAATTCATTTGCTGGTGCCAGCCATGCTGTGCTTTGGTTCTATCCATCCATCCATCCTGCTGCAAAAAGGTTCAATTGTGTTTTCACCAGCTGAGACAAATCAGCTCTTTGACTCACAGCTCACCACAGACCTCGAAACAGGAGGCAAAGATCTACACCAGTTGGCCTTTCACAACTTCTCACCCATCTATTACCTTTCTGTGGCCAGCTTCAGAAAATGGGGGGGAAGCCATTCCAAAGAACACGACCAAGGAAATCACACAGCACTCGGGACTTTTTCCAGACATCAAATTTTTAATGGATGATGTGAAGTAACACAGAAGCAATTCCTGTCCACAGAAAAAAAGATTTCAAATGTTTTTGTCTCAAAGACAATCACTGGATGTTGAAAATTTCTGCTGCTGAAAGTTACATTAAGTCCTCAACACTGAGCAATCAATATCCCCACAATCTAAACTGTGAAATTACCACCTCGGCAAGGAGAAAATTTTCAGGATTTGCAACTCATCTCAAAACTTCAGTAGAACTGAACCAGCAGAATTTCCCTGAGATGCCATTGTGTTCTGGAACCCCTCAAATACTCACTAAAACAGACTTTACTTTCAGTAGGACAGCTGTTGATGAAAATCTGCGGTAAAACCTATGGGAAGTGGCCATGTGCACGCATCTTCCTTCCCACAGCAGGCACAATCAAATCCTCCTTTGAATGGCCTCAAAGTTGAGCAGCACTCATTGGCACAGCCTCTTCTCCCACAGACAGGCCAGTGAGCAACACGGCAGCGCCAGCCAGATGGGCAAGGACAAGAGAGAGCAGATGCCAACAAGGCTTTGAAGCTGTGCCAAGGGAGGTTTACGCTGGGCGTTGGCAAGAACTTGTGCCCAGAAAGGGCCATTAGATCCTGCAATGGCCTGACAGGGGGCTGCTGGAGTCATCCTTGTGGCAGGTGGGCAAGGCAAGCCAGGCCGCAGCGCTCGGGCCCCGCTCTGCTGGCCATGCTTGCCGCCATGGCTCACAGGTTGGACTCAACATTCTCTCAGGGCTCTCTGAGGCCAGGGCGTTCTGTGCTTCTGTGACATCACAGCCTCTGGCGACGGCACGGTGCCTGGCAACTGTCGCCAGCTGTTGCTGCGCCCCAGAGCCCAGGCAGACCTGCTTGCAGAGAGACGCCCAGAGCCTCTGTGCTGCCGGCAGAGCTCTATGGCTGCTCACGGCTCTTCCTCGCTGCTGCAGCTTTACGTGCTGCTGCTCTTGGCCCATCCCCTCGACCCTTCCAGCAAACTCGAGCAGAGCACGGATGCCTCTCCTATCCTTCCGGAGGATTTCTACCCAGAGGAGACGGACCCTGAGCAGATCCTGTGGGTGTCCTGGGCAGTCCTGCTGGTCGGCGTGCTCATCATAGGCATGGCCATGGGATGGGCCCTTGAGAGAAGATTTCAGAGATGCTGGAAAGAGGTGAGGCAGGGCTGGGGGGGTCAGGGAGGTGGGATAGGGCAGACCTTGAGGGCCTCTTGGGCACCCTTTGGCCAATGCCCTGCGGCAGAAGGGGCCTGAGCTCCTGGCTGGGGAATCCGGCCCAGGGGCTGAGCCCCATGGACAGCACCAAGCAGAGGCGGCCAGAGCTCTGCCTCCTGCAGCCTCTTCCCCGGGGCAGCCCAGCCCAACTGAGCCCGAGTCTCTGTCTCCGAGGCCAAAGGCAGCCCCACTTTGTGGGTGCCGGCCCCGCTCTTCCCCTCTGCCTCTTCCATGGGGATCCCTGCGCTTTGCCTTGCAGCGGAATCTCCGGAGCCCTTCAGGCCGTGCAGGGCCCCACCGCCATCGAAGACACGGCTGTCCAAAGAAGTTGATGCAGCTGCTGAGGCACAACCGTGACTTGATGCGGTTGTGCCTTCGCTCTCAGCCGAGACCAACAACCAAGACGGCGGCAAAAGAGGGCATTGGCAGGAGACTCCGCACCTCCCCGCAGCTCTGACCTCCAGTGCGGCACTCTGTCTTCAGAACATTACGGGGAATGCGTGACCAGTGCCCAGCCCAGGCACTGCGACGTTCCCCATCTTAGAAGTTAGCCACACCCCTATTGTTAGTTGTAGGATTCCCCACCACGTTTCCCCCAAGAAGTTGACCTTTCCCTTAGTGTTCAATTCTAAACAGTTGAAGTATTGAAGTATTTTAGGCTTAAGATTCTTACCCCATAGTCTTCAAGTAACGTTGTAGTGTAGATTTTAGAAGTAGTCAAGTGAATAAAGTTCACGTTTTCTACACGTTGCTGTGTCATTGTCTTAATGTTGCACCTGAGACCTGGGGACTCCTTGAGAGATGGGTTTGCATGGCAGCTCCAGACTGCCTGCAATGGAGAGCCCGAGTGCCCCAGCAGGGTTTGCAAGAGTATGGTGGGCAGCGGGAAAGAAGAAGGTGGCCAATATTCACCTGCCTCCACCTTCCAAGGAAGCTTGGAGTCAAACCCTGTCTGCACGTCAGGGGGGACCCTAAAGGCCCCGGCAGGCATCAGGATGGCCCCAGGACAGGGGGCTCGCAGGACTCTGGTGCACCATGAAAGGAGCAGGATCATCCTTGGAATGCTGGGAGAGAAATGCAGAGACGTCTCCCCTGGGATCCAGGCAAGGGCTGAATTCAGGCAGGCAATTAGATCCACAGGCTGCCTGGGCTATGGCAGCTATCAGTCCTGCTTCATAGATTTCTGGGGGGAGTTTATCTATATAGATCTGTATTTAGTTCTTTCTATTTATCCTGTTGACCCTCCAAATAGGATTAGATTTCATTTGCCTACAAAACATCCGTTTTTTGATTTGTAGGAATCAACCATCTGTGCTCCCAGTTTCAATGACTTCTCTCAAATTCATTCTGCATCTTGCTCCTTTACAGCACCATCAAATACCTCTGTTAAATAAAAAGAGTATCAGTGGAAGGACGACAATCTTGTTGCTTTCTGAAGAAAGTTAACTTTGATGACATATCTACTTTTAAAAATCCCATAGGAATAAAACTTACAGATCAGCTTTAGAATTTCAGAAGCTGGTTCAGAAGCTCAACTCTTCCACACCACTTTACTTTTTGGGGACATTCAGCAGCAATAGCAAACAAGCACAGCAAAGAAATGGAAGAAGAAATGCAGATCATCAGCAGCAGACCACCTAGCAAAATCCATTTTAAATACAGCTCCAAGTTCTCAAAGAGCAAGTGTGAAGTGTAAATGGAGACACTCACACCAAATTACTACCAGTTGGTACTTTTGGCATTTCCACTGGCTTTCCTCTTCACTTTTTTATCTCTCACCTAAGGGAGGAGAAAAAAACCCAAACAAACACAACCTTTCAGGCAGAGAAAAGATGTGGTTGCTCTTGAAGAAAGCATTTGATTCTGCCTGTAGAAGAACCTGTTGGGAAAAATAGTAGCTTTTAGCAAAATGCCACTGTGCTCTTGCACTTGTTCTACCCCTGTGAGAAAGAACAGGCACGTCTGTAAGGTTCCTGCAGCTCACCCTGGCTGAGGGTCATTGACCACTTATCACTGCAGGGGTCACTGGCAATAACGATGGTGGAAAATGTGGAGGGAGCTGGATAAATAAATGCTTGCCATTGCCTTAGCAGAAAAAAACCCCATCAAAACCAACCCACCCTCAAAACAAAGCAATGAAAATAGTTTGCCTCTGAATGAAAAGAACTTCAGTTAAGTATATGATGTCTGCTTTTGGTTCAGCATTCATCAATCTGAATTTGAATATGCATAGGGTAATTCAAGGTAACTGAAGCTTAAAGATCATGTCTATTTACTTGTGCATAGCCTATACTGAAGCACATTAAAAAGCCGTGTTTTGCTTCAAATCTGCGCAGTATTAACTTCATTCCCTCTTATACTCACTAGGTAATTAAATACATGAAGAAACAGATTATTTTTTTTTTTTTATTAAGAATGCATTATAAATTAGGAAGGCATGGCTTTATCAGTGTCTGCTAATACCAACATTACTCAGCTAAGTTGAAAGTATTAACACAAGAACTTGATGACAGAAGCAATGTTCATCAGAGCCTCAACAATAAAGTTGCAGTTCCAAGTTTTTCAGATGTCCTACACTTGCTAAGGCATCTCCAGAAAGAAGAGTCACCAGAAAATAGCAGAGGAAATTTGAAACCCATTTCTCTTTTGGTTTTTTTTTTTTCAGAACTTTCTTGTGGGCAACAGAAAACTCCTAATATGTGGAATGAAACGTAGTTTTTTTGCCTGAGTCATGAGTCATCCCCTCAGTTCCAACCTGATCCAGTGGTCACTTGAATCTTGGAAAGGGTCAAATCAGCAATATGAAATTTCAATTGTATTCATGAAAGTAGCTCTTTTTTCTCCATTCCCCTCCCTCTCCCAAATATATCAACACCAAGTGAGAAAGGCTTGATTTGAAAGATAATTATTACAGAATTAAACATGGACATAGCTAGTTTGCTACAAGTTCCAGCAGATAGAGAAACGAGAGCAGAATCAGAGGTTATCAAACTCAATATAAAATCCAGCTCATGCTTTCCCCAAAAGCCTCGTTTAATTTATCCAGGATTAAAAATAAAAGAAAAATGAAAAAATCATATAAAAGCATTTCACATAGTATGTCAAATACTATCATTTCCATCTGAAGTGTTCATCATTATTATGTTTTTCTGAAGTGAATTACCAAGTCTCCTGCACCCATCTTCCCAAAATCTGATTCTAAGTGCTTGCTAGTTTAATCCCTTAGGAAGCAAAGGTAGCCCCAAGTGTCTCTGGACAAACAGAAACTAAACAACAAAGCTTGACAACATATATTAAATTGTCAATAAACTCAATAAAGATTTTCCACGCCAGAGATAGCTATCACCAGCTTATGAATTTTGCTAGGGCAGGTTTAGTGAAGAAAAACTAGGTCTTTATTACCAAATCCGTTAGGAGTTGTTCTACTGTACTGCCGGTAGGATGGGAGTATAAACACCATGTTCTTCACAGCCTCATCCACAAAGAATTCCACCTTAAAATTAAGGCTGCTTTGGAGTTTGACCAAATGAAAATTCACTCATAAAACACAGTGCTGGCAGCATGGTCAGTCTTTGCAATACAAAACTGGGAACTAACAGCCGATTCCTGATCACATCTCCAAGGCTGAGAGTCCAGAACTGTAGTGGTGGCCAGGCCCTCGCTGACTGCCAAACCTCCAGCCATCATCCCTTCCTCTCCCAGGGACAGGCGAGAAAATGAGATCGGCAGAAACTAGAAAGCTTAAGCTAAAATCAAGAAGGTCATTGATGAAACAGACTGTAGTGGTTTAGAAACTAGCACGCAGACTTAGCTGAAAACAAATCTTATTGATCAGCAATTAAAATGAATACTTAATTCTATTATTCTGCATATTATTAGACAGTCGGAGACAGCCAAGCTGACCTCAAGCATGCTGAAGCATCGGGGCCAGGCAGTGCACAGCTTCTCAGGAGCTGATTTACCCATCGTTCTCAAGTGAATTGACAATTCACAATGCCCAGAGCCCCACAGTAGAACTGCTAGGCTGCAAAATAAACAATTAGCTCTGCTTAAGAGTCAAACTCCAGCACATAGACCATATTAAAGGAAGAATGAAACCTGCAGCATTTGATGGACCTTCAATACCCTGAGAAGATGACAAATTCCCCAAGATGAACAAGTTTCCAAAACACAAATCAAAGGACGGATTTTGATGGATAAAATGTTAAATAGGCCTGTGAAGCTGGAGTTGTTAGGCTGCACATGAAAGAAGGGAAAAAAAACACACCCCAATCCTCAAATGCAATTTTAGATCCCTCTTGGAAAATTTGCTTTAAAAAGAGAGGAATAGATACAATCTTCCCCTCACCTGGAGATTTTAATGAATTCAAGCCATTTCAAATCTGTCAAGAAAGCCCTACCACAGTCCCCGTCAAACAACATTTTCTTTCATTTTTTTCTTCTCATTACTACTTCAGAGCAGTCTAAATAACAGCAAATAAGGAAATTCAAGTTGCAATTCAAACACTAAGCTCTGGAGTCCTACATTGCCTTCAAACACCTGTATGAAACACTAACTTCATGCTTAATGCTCTCCAATACATAGAAGCCATTTATTTGCATATCCTTTGGCTGCTAAAGCTGTAACTTGCATTTCTATCAGCAGATGGGCCTGATTCTCACCTTCCCCTGATACACATGAGCAGTGTGGGCCCTGACTTTCTGGGCAGCTCACACTTCCTTGATTCAAACTCTTGACTTTGCTCTGTGTAACACGGCCCTTCCTGAATCCAGCCTAAGGTACGAAGCAGCCACACACCTTCTGAAGTTTCCATTATTGATATCTGCCTCTCCCCATTAGAATGCTTTGCAAAAACAATTAAGATCCAATGTTGCCCGTGTCTGCTGCAAGGAGGAGCTCTCTGGCTTTTTTACTCCTATTTTTAGAACATTCTCTTTCTAAGGTCATGACAGCTGGGTACAAATCCAGAGCAACACCTTGAAGCATTAACAAACAGAAGCAACAGAAAACAGAAGCTGCTGCATTTCCTGCGGCCATTTGAGGGTGCAATTGCAAGTGTGAAAATATTGCAGTTCTGTCATCCAGTAAGAAGTACACTTTCCAAAGGAAATCCATTCAAAGCAGATTATACAGCATAGATTTGTTATCCATTTTAAATTGTTACTGGAAGCCAAAGAAAGATTTCTTTGGGAGCCTCACAGGTTTTTCTTCAGAATTTATAATGGAACAGTTACTCTGCTTTAAATTTAAGTGGTTTTTTTCCCCAACAGTTTCACCTACCTCCTCACCAAGCTGATACAGAATAGAGGAGCACAGATAGTGGGAGGAACAGATTTGGAATTCCATAAATGGACTTCTCATGTGGCTAGAACTGATATTTACAGCTCTGTGGGCTTAGAGCATCCATCCAATGTCCTGCCAGTCCAGCACTTCCTGATGGTATTTGCAGCCACTGGTTCCACAGAAGTTAGATCAATGCGCTTCTCCTTGGATGTCATGTGGCTGCTGCAAGTGCAACAATGGAGCCACCAATTTCCATTTGCAAGGTCAGGATTACAAATTTAAAACCTTACTGTTACAAGATGTAAAGGCTCTCCAATCCTGCTGTAAACAAGAGCTTTTAAGACACTTAACTCTTCCAACTTCAGCTTGCTTCCAACTTTATGGTATTTGCTTTTTTAGATAATAAAGGATTGTCTGTAGATTACTGTGGATTAAAATTATAACTGCAGACCTGAGTATTGGTCTCAAGTTTGATGGTATGAGGAAGTTGATGGTCTTCTTATCCATCCCTGGAATCACCCTGATGCACTGTCTCAACTATCTCCAAGAGGTATTTATTTTTTTCAACATGGATTATCTATTTTATGAAGTTTGGAACAGGGAGAATGGCTGCCTTCCATACAAATCAAACAGGTTGGATTTTCAAGTGATTCGAATTGTATCAAAGTCTTCAGACCCAAATAGGTGTAGCTTCTGTGAAATACAGAAGCCCTTATGAAAGGCTCACTCAGAAGGTGTCAATAGAATAAATAATTTAAGAATATTAATAATAAAAAATTATTAAATTAAATAATTTAATAATAAAAAATATGAAGGAGGACAAGGGCTTCATTCCCTAACTCTGCAGAATTCCATCCAAGTAGAATCTCACTCACTTTACAATGAAAGGAAAATAGTTTAGTGGTGGTGGCAGGGACAAGGCGAGGATAGACGGTGCCAGGGAGGATTCTACACTTAGAGATGCTGAGTATCCAGCCAAGAGACAGAAATTCATAGCAGAATAAGCTTCTACAAACTGAAAATACGCTTGGCTCAGGTAGGTTTCAGGCCACAACTTTGATTCTCCAGCGGCAAAAGTAAAGAA
The DNA here is from genome assembly GCF_971803275.1 of Cyanistes caeruleus. NCBI lineage: Eukaryota > Metazoa > Chordata > Aves > Passeriformes > Paridae > Cyanistes > Cyanistes caeruleus. Next base: position 1,878,210 of record NW_028255890.1, on the reverse strand, counting down.
CAGTTCAGTCCTTTTTCCTCCCCAACTCATTCCTAGGTCCGCTCCTGCACAGTTTGTAAAAGAAAAAAAGAGTCTCATTCAGAACAAGGACGTAGGACCTTTTCCCCCTGTTGCAATTAATGTGAAAAAAAATAAAGAAAAATACCTGCTCTGCATCTTGTGTTTATCTGCCATTTTAAACCACATTCTGAGCTCATCTCTTCTCAGAGGTACTTCCTTTCTAAATTTTACTTTTATTTTTTGGGTCCAAAAAGTATTACTACAAGTAAACTTCCCCTTGAACAGCCTGCCAGAGAAGAAGAAACAGCAGTGTTTGCTATCTGCCACCAAATTTTACATCCTGTCCTATAATCTTATTTTCATAAGCTGAAAGCCATTGGGGAAGGCAGAGAGAGATCTACATTTGTGCATCCTAGCAGGATGCTGTGCTGGAAAATATCTCTACCGAGTGTTCTTGGGTTAGTGGATCCAAATGACTTGATAGTACTGAGGGTCTGCACTCATTTGTACTAAATGGATGTAGGGACATTGCCATTGGAAATACAAATTTACAAAGGGACTGCCCCATAGGCTTGTATGAGTAGTTTTAGTTTAGGGGCATTATCCGATGATATGACTGACGATATCATATGGTCTCTGTGTTAGCAACACAGCCCTACAGCCTTGGAATAAAGTTTCTAACAATAAAATATTTGGCATGCAATATGGAATGGTGGCCAAAAAGAAAATTAATGTCATCAAAGTTAAGGACCCTAGCAACATTTTAAGAGAAGTCTTATGAAGATGAAATTCTCTATTTCAGCTCATTATGTGTTGATCTATTTTATATATTAGTAAGGGCCTGTCTGCACAAACCAGTCTTTGAAATACGTCGTGATATTAAAGGCTAAAGTCCTTGAAACCTTCCTGCAGGAGAGAGAGTAAAGCAAAACAATATCCGTGTGTACAGGACAAAAAATGTAAACCTGTGTGCATTAGCCAATAGTAGCTTGCTTAGCCCACAGACCCTGTAAAACCCCATATAAGTGTGCAAAAGGTAGAAATAAAAGGCGTCCACGTTTACTTCTGTGAAGGCTGGTGAATAGCTGGTGGTCTCGCAATAATTTTGTGGCATTTTGAGAAAATTTTAAAAATTTTGTGGGATTTTCCTTGAATTTTATAGGATTTTTTTGGAATGTTGTGGAATTTTATAAGATTTTGTGGAATTTTGAGAACACTTGAGTAATTTTGAAAGATTTTTCATATATTGTGTGGAAATTTGTGCAGATTTTGTGGGATATTTCTAGAATTTGGAAGGGTTTTGAGAAGATTTCAGGAATTTTGCGGGACTTTTTCGTGAAATTTTTGGATTATTGTGGAATTTTTTGGAATATTGAGGAGACATGAAGAATTTTGATGGATTTTTCCTAGATTGTGTGGCAAGTTGTCAAGATTTTGTGGGACGTTTCTGGAATTTGTTAGGGTTTTGAGAAGAGTTTGGGAATTACGTGTGATTTTTGTGGATTTTATGGGATTTTGAAGAGACTTTAAGAATTTTGATGGATTTTTCCTAGATTGTGGGGAAAGTTGTCAAGATTTTGTGGGATGTTTCTGGAATTTGATAGGGTTTTGGGAAGATTTCGGGAATTTTGTGGGATGTCTCTGAAATTTTGTGAGATGTTTCTGGAATTTGGTAGGATTTTGAGGAGACATGAATAATTTTGATGGATTTTTCCTAGATTGTGTGGAAAGTTGTAGAGATTTTGTGGGATGTTTCTGGAATTTGATAGGGTTTTGAGAAGATTTCCGGAATTTTGTGGGATGTTTCTGGAAATTTGAGGGATATTGAGGAGACATGAAGAATTTTGAGGCGTTTTTCCTAGATTGTGTGGAAAGTTCTCAAGATTTTGTGGGATGTTTGTGGAATTTTGTATAGTTTTGCGATGATTTCGGGAATTTTGTGAGATGTTTCTGGAATTTCATGTGATGTTTGTGGAATTTTGAGGGGTTTTGAGTTGACTTGAACAATTTTGAGGGATTTTTCTTAGATTGTGTGGAAAGTTCTCAAGATTTTGTGGGATGTTTCTGGAATTTTGTGGGATTTTTTTGTGGAATTTTGAGGGATAGTGAGGAGATATAAAGAACTTTGATACATTTCTCCTAGATTGTGTAGAAAGCGGTGTAGATTTTGTGGGATCTTACTGGAATTTCGAAGGGTTTTGAGAAGATTTCACAAGTTTTGTGGGATGTTTTTGGAATTTTGAGGGTTATTGAGGAGACATGAAGAATTTTGATGGATTTTTCCTAGATTGTGTGAAAAGTTGCCAAGATTTTGTGGGTTGTTACTGGAATTTTATGGGGCTTTGAGAAAATTTCGGGAATTTTCCGGGATGTTTCTGAAATTTTATTGGGTTTTGAGAAGATTTGGGGAATTTTGTGGGATGTTTCTGAAATTTTGTTGGGTTTTCAGAAGGTTTAAAGGGATTTGTGGGATGTTTGAAAAATTTTGTGGGATTTTCTGGAATTTTGTGTGATTTTTGTGGAATTTTGAGGGATTTTGAAGAGACATGAAGAATTTTGATGGATTTTTCCTGGATTATATGGAACGTTGTCAAGATTTTGTGGGATGCTTCTGGAATTTGGTAGTGTTTTGAGAAGATTTCAGGAATTTTCTGGGGTGTTTCTGGAATTTTGTTTGATATGGAGCTGACTTGAAGAATTTTGAAAGATTTTTCAGATTCTGTGGAATGCTTTCAATATTTTGTGGGATGTTTCTGGAATCTGGTAGGATTTTGAGGAGACATGAATAATTTTGATGGATTTTTCCTAGATTGTGTGGAAAGTTTTCTTTTTTTTGTAAGCTGTCTTAGGAATGTCGTAGGGTTTTGATAAGGTTTTGGGACTTTATGGGATGTTTCTGGAATTTTGTGGGATTTTGAGGAGACATGAATAATTTTGATGGATTTTTCCTAGATTGTGTGGAAAGTTGTCGAGATTTTGTGGAATGTTTCTGGAATCTGGTAGAGTTTTTAGAAGATTTTGGGAATATTTTGGGATGTTTCAGGAATTTTGTGGGATTTTTTGTGGGAATTTTGCGGGATATTGAGGAGACATGAATAATTTTGATGGATTTTTTCAAGATTGTGTGGAAAGTTGTCAAGATTTTGTGGGACGTTTCTGGAAATTTGGTAGGATTTTGAGAGGTTTTTGGGAATTTTGTGGGATGTTTCTGGAATTTGGTAGGGTTTTGATAAGGTTTGGGGGATTTTTTTGGGATGTTTCTGGAATTTTGTGGGATTTTTGTGGAATTTTGTGGGATTTTGAAGAGACATGAAGAATTTTGAGGGATAATTCCCTGATTGTGTGGAAAGTTGTCAAGATTTTGTGGGATGTTTCTGGAATTTGTTAGGGTTTTGAGATGATTTTGAGGATTTTGTGGGATGTTTCTGGAATTTTGTGGATTTTTGTGGAATTTTGTGGGATTTTGAGTTGACTTGAAGGATTTTGAGGTATTTTTCTGAGATTGTAGGGAGAGTTGTCAAGATTTTGTGGAATTTATCTGGAATTTGGTAGGGTTTTGATAAGATTTTGGGAATTTTGTGGGAAATTTCTGGAATTTGGTAGGGTTTTGAGAAGATTTCGGGAATTTTGTGGGATGTTTCTGGAATTTTGTGGGATTTTTTGTGTAATTCTGTGGGATTTTGAGAAAATTTTAATAATTTTGCAAGATTTTTCTGGAATTTTGTGGCATTTCTTTGTAATGTTCTGGGATGTTGAGGACACTTGAACAATTTTGAGGGACTTTTCTTAGTTTGTGTGGAAATTTGTGGAGATTTTGTAGGATATTTCTGGAATTTTGTGGCATTTTTTTGGAAATTTGAGGGATTTTGAAGAGACATGAGGAATTTTGATGGATTTTTCATAGATTGTGTGGATAGTTGTCAAGATTTTGTGAGATGTTTCTGGAATTTGGTCGGGTTTTGAGATGATTTCGAGAATTTTGTGGGATGTTTCTGGAATTTCATGTGATTTTGTGGAATTTTGAAGGATTTTGAGGAGACATGAAGAATTTTGAGGGATTTTTCCTAGATTGTGTGGAAAGTTGTCAAGATTTTGTAGGATGTTTCTGGAATTTGGTAGGGTTTTGAGAAAATTTTGGGAATTTTGTGGGATGTTTCCTGAAATTTTTGGGATGCTTTTGGACTTTTGAGGGATATTGAGTAGACTTGAAGTAGTTTGAGATATTTTTCTGAGATTGTGTGGAATGTTGTCAAGATTTTGTGGGATGTTTCTGGGATTTGGTAGGTGTAAGAGACGGTCTGAAGATTCCCTCATCTGTCTCACAACCGTCTCAAGGACCGAGACTGAGACCCTGAATATCACAAGGGACTTGGTTTGGGGCTTTGGGCCTAGCTGAGATGGATGTTTGCTCAGTGATTGTTTGCAGGAGGTTGCACGGTACACTGCCCTCGTTCCTGCTGGTGAACAGAGGCTTGGTAACCTGCGCAACGAGTTCTCCAGGACTCATGGCTCTCGTTCCTGCTGGTGAGCAGAGGCTTGTGCGTGGTACCCTGTGCAATGGGTTTTCCACAACACCTTGCCCTCGTTCCTGCTGGTGAGCAAAGACTTGCAAGACATGGATCGCTCTGTACCCTACACCTGCTCCCCACGCAATGGAATTCATCACAATGATCATCAATCTCCTCTGGCTTTGGCCCTGCGCCCCTCGCTTTGCAGAAGACTATAAAATTATACCCCAAACTTACCTTCCTTTGAGATCTCCCCAATGGACAGAAGACTCTGCATCGTTGGACGGCTGAGTGGACTTTGACGTTGGTAGCTCTAATCCCCTTACTCTCTTTTCCTTATGCTTTGCTTTCTCCTTTCTCTCCCTCTATCGCATATTAGTGCTGATGAACACTCCATAAAGTGTGTTTTGCTGTTTAAGTCCTTGCTTTGCTGATAATCTTTTGTACTCTAAGACCGACTAAAAGAACCACATCACGAATCCCACCTTGCGGATCGTGACAGGGAGCTGCATCCAGATTATTTCATGTGAATCCCCTGAGTTGTCCAGCTGCCTCTGTGCCCTGTCCTCGGGAGTTTGTGGCCCAGGCACGACATGCAAGAGCTGTGGCACACCATGGGTACATGAAATTAAGTGGTAAGGCTGACATGCCAAAGCAGCATTTTCTAGGCACAGCTCCTAGGAAACTTCACAGGGAATTGCATACAATATTTGTGGCATTAGAAAGTGTTATAATTCACTGCTTTTATATGACCACCAGCTGCTAGCTTAAACCTACTACAATTTCTGCTCTAGAACAACCAAGCTGAAAGGTAGAATTAAACTCCTTGTGATGGTAATCCCCTTTTTCATATATTTGCACAATATCTAGTGCAGTGGGGCACTAATAACAATAGGAAGTTTTAGCTTTTAATTTTAACCTTCAGTCTGTCTGGGTTAGCATTTGCCTTTAAGGTGACTTAACATTTTGCATGTAATTACAGTCTCTGGATCTTTGAAAAGAGCTGTTTCTCTTGAGTTTTCTGAGTGGAATAAAATACATTTATTAGCCTGTAACCTTTTTTAAATCCCTCTCCCATATGGTATTCATGTGGCATCACATATAACAATGTAGGATAATAACCTGCCTAAGATGGGCTATCATGAATATTGATGAACAGGGTAATTAAGATCTCTGTGTATGGTGCATGACTACATATGGGCAACCTATTGATGCAATTTCTTAAGATTAAATCAAAATAATAGACGATAAACATAAGAGTTCTACCGGCTTATCTGATATTTCAATCCATTTCATGTTTGGGAAGAACTGAAATATTAATAAGCAGAAAGATCTGTTATTCAAATTAATTCTAGCAGGAAAGAAAACAATTTCGCCCTTTTTTTCTTTACCTGTTGACTTGTGGGACGGATGACAAGCTGATATGTTTCCCTGGAGGCTAACATCTCATGTTCCAGAATACAGGCTTTCATTAAAAAATGATGACTTGTGAGGAGATGTTCATATTCATGTGAACACAGTGCAGGTGCTCATCTTCTCTAGTGCCTACAGAGAGCCTGAAACAACCAGTGTGACAAACAAAGCACAGCTGAAACAGCCGACAGCAACTCCAGCATCAGTGATGAGGATTTATTCGTGTTCTTGTTGGGTTTGATCTCCCAGCACTATAAAAACTCCGGGGTCACTGATGGATAGATGCTCTGAATCCTCCATCAAGGCCGGTCCAGCACTGTGATGAGCAATGTGTGATGGTCACTCAAGCTCCATCTCTAGGTTAACCACACTTTTTGCCCTCACTGCTCACAGAATGCGTCTGCTTCACTCTGGTGATTTAAGGGCTTCTTCTAATTTCCATCCTAACTTTCTGCACCAATTTTACCCAATTGTTATTATGCCAAAAATCTCTTTTTCTTAAATAGTTGTGAGCTACCACTGCATATTAATGTCTCCCCCTTGAGTGCTGCAGCTATATCAGCTCTCAACCTTTACCTCGACTATCATGCTGTGTATTCACCTGATCATGGGGACAGCTCTTCTCTCCACCTCTTCCGCTCGGAATCACTTTCCCCAAACTTTAATCAGCCTTCCAAGTGAGGGTGTACCTCAGCCATATGAACAAGCATCAACACTTCCATACATCCACCTCTTCTTTTCCTGTCTGAAAACTGCTTGCAGTATTTTCCAGACAACTCACTTTGGCTGCTGACAGACAATCCCTAACTTTGACTGGTCCCCACGTCCTTTCTCACCTCAGTGATTGCCAGCTGATGAGCTCTCAGTTTGGAGCAGACAGTGCTATCATTGATCCTGCAGCGTTACCTTGCATGCTGAGTAGCCTCCCTCTGCAAACTCCTCTGGTTCTTGCTCTTTGTTTGTTGCCACAGGGAAGCGGGGCTGTGCTTTAGGTGCTGTGTGTTCAGGAGCACACAAGGCAGGGGGGATTTTTTATACAGGAGAAAGTGAAGGGTGTGAGGAAGTTGAAGGCAGTGCTAAAGCATTCGGTTTTTTTTTTTTTTCAGAAAAAAAAATCAGCTAAATTACCCATTTTCTTCAGAGTTACTTCTGCCAAGGGAAAGGAAAGATGAAACTGTGATGATTTTTGCAGCTGACTGTGAATGACATTCTGCTTTGGGAAGTGTTTGGATTACTGCTTACCTGAAGTGCTGGATATGGCAGCATGTTTTCCCTCTTTGCAATGTACAAGACTATTTTAGAACTTCTCTTTTGTTATTGGTGTGGAAAACAAATGGATTTTAGGGTAATAATACAGATTCTTAACTCTATTTTATTACATATTCTAAAATCAATTTTTAACAGAAGTTTTAATTATACATTACTTTCTTTAAAAGGGCAGAGGTACTTCAGATTGTTGATTGTGCTTGCAGAGACTTGGTTTCTTTTTCATTTTCTATCCCCATTATCCCTTTCCTGTAACCAATTTCAGTATTGCTAAGGAGCTTTCACTCAAATTGACAAACATTCGTAAAAACTCACTAAAATTAATACATTCTGAATCAATGCTGCTATTATTTTTTTTTTTTTTTGTATATTTATTAACTTGGAACCTCTGACCCTGATATAATGGGAAGGAAGAGTCTTTTCTCTCTTTGCATAAGCAAATTTCTTGGTAAATTGCAGCAGAAAATGCTCAGTCCTCCTCATTAATGGATCTGTCTTACACTTCACATGGCATGACTTGAGCAGTAAAGGGTGGGTTTGCAGCTTACACCACACACACCTAATGAATTCCTGAGCTGCTTGAATTGCAGAGCTGCCCATTTGATCATCGTGCAAAGATGACAGTGGTCTCGATACCCTGATTAACGTGGAACAAAATATATTTATAACAATAGTTTATTCTAAGCCTGGAGATAAAACTGCCTTTCTGCTGCCAAGCAGTCAGCACCCACGGCATGCAATTAGCAACTTCCTTCCACTGCTTTGAAAGACATTACTATCATGTATGCAGATAGTGGGATTTTTTAGGCTAAGTTATTGAAAATTAAATAGAAAGTTGTGAAAAGGAACAATAAATGGGTTTTCCATCTGAAAGCCAGTGGCTTTATAGGGAAAATCCGTAAGTGTGGCTGGTTTCCTGTATTGTTTGTTACAGAATAGTCATTACACACTTCACAAGTGAAGGGTATTGTAATCACAGTAATGGAAAAATGTAGCTCAGTTGTAAACTTGAACAGTGTTGGGGTTTTTTTGTTTCTGAGATAGCCTCTTAGCTGATTACATTTTTGACCACAAGCATTTCTTAAATGTTAGGCCACATTTTTCTCCTCATTATATAGATGAAACTTGTAAAGAAAACCTTTTCCAGTTTCACAAGTTTCTGATTAATCCAAAGAGCATTATAAATCTACAATAAGTTTGCCTTTTGACTAGCAGCGTTTGTAATAGCTTTAAAAAAGTAATCATTAAATGACTAATAACAAGCAATTGCCTTGATGCTCCTTGTTTTCAAATACCTATCTCAATTTAATGTCTTCCTGCAAGAAATTGTCAACAAAAATAATACAAATAAAAATGAGTGTTTGGTTAAAAGATGTCTCTAAACTTTGAAGTGGCAGGACTGGAAGAAGTATTTCTTTATTAATGGAAAAGTGTTGCTATTACAAGTAACGCTCCAAACGATGACGACCCTTCTGACATGTAGTGTAATCAGTCTGTACATGGTATGAGCAACCTGTGCTGGGAGTTGGAGTAATGATCACCATACCAAAAATAACCAAAATTTTGCACAGGTTTCAGCAGGACCAGGCGTTCATTTGCAGATGTAGAGCCATGCAGGGCTTAGAACCATTTCTTGCAGCAATTGCCTGAAAGTGCTAAGACCCTGAGACAGAGTGGGATTCAGTTCATTTGAGGAAGAGAGATTGCTGATGGTGCAGAAGGATGTGGAACAGGTGAAGACTTGAGCTGGAAGCAAAACATGAATGGGAAAGGGAGCATTTGTGTGTAGAGGCCGGCAGTGAGAAAGGCAGAAAGCTGAGTCCTTAGTTCACGGTGGAGCCTAGCAGTTGTCTAGATGTGCCTCTGGTTTGCCTGCAGTTCAGTAGGTTTTCCTCCTCCCTAATTTCTTGTCTGGATTTACTACTCATTTTCCAATTTTTTTGGTCAAGTACTGTGTGCCAGGCAGAAATGCTGGCCAGAAGCGCAGTCAGCGGTGTCCTAAGATGTATTGCTCAAAGAACGGCTAAGACATCACTCCCAGTTCACGCTGCATTGACAGCTCAAGAGCAAAGAGCCTGAAAAGTAGAACCAAGGATGATGAAAGCTGTTCATATTCCTGCCAGAAGCGCATGGCGCTGCAGCTGGTGACGCTCTGCGCCACAGCCCTCAGCTGTGAGGTGTCTAGCACATCTCAGTGAGCAACCAAGTGCTTCCGAGGACAAGCGCTCTCCCACACGTTTCTGTCCAGGCTGGCCAGCGATAGCCTAAAAGCAGCTGCTCAGAGAGAAGGGTAGGAGAGAAACTGTGAGTTTGAGCTCACAGCTGAGAATTTTAGTCACTTGACTTCCACCCCATGCTTTCTAGCCTGTTCTAAGAAAAGTAGAGTCCCCAGAACAAGACTCTGTCAGGATATTCTCCCAGTGGAGAAGCTTATGTACAGTTAACGTTCTTATCCCCTTTGTAAACTTGTACCCCTTGTTTACTCCGATGGTTATTAGTAAGGTTAATTACTTACCAGTTTCTGAAGTGTTTTAAAGGTTCTTATGAGACATTCCTGTACCCTTTCCCTTACTTCCTTGCTATTATATAACAAAGCAGCTCCCATAGAAGCTGTGCCACACTAGAACAAAGAAACTCCCAGGAAGCTGTGCAACTGAGTAGTGTGCAAACTAAGGCATGCAAGGCACCAAAACAACGAGCTAAGAGAGGAATAAAAGGACAAGGAAACATATTCTAGCAAGCTATGATGAAAGATCATCTCCCTGCATCACCTAAACCTGCTTAGAAACCATCTTCCTGCATCACCATGACCTAAAGAGGACAGGAATGGCCTGACACCCCTAGACAGTGAACCTGAACAAGAGGCCTCCTGGCTACTTTCCTGAGGACGGAAGCCCCAGCTCTGCAGTGTGTGCTGCAAAGCTGAATTGTGTCTCCTCCTTGGAGCTGACAGTGTGGGAATGGCTGTGGTGCAAGCAACCCCTTGGACCCCCCCCCCACCCCAAGAGCCAAATCCTAATAAAAGCATCAAACAGGAGTCTTGCCTCCTGGCCAATTTGTTTCAATTACCGTGTGCCGCACGGGCCGCGGCCGAGGGGGCCTGGACCCAGCCGGAGCTCCTCCCGGAGCCCAGCGGACTCCAGCTCAGCGGGGGCCGCAGGGGGGCACAGCTTAGGCTTGGCAAGGTGTGAGCAGCCGTGGTCCGGCCCAGCCTCAACCGGGGTCCCGCAGCCTCCCGTCCCCACCCGGTCACTGCCAAGGCTGGCCCGGCCCCGCCAGGCCGAGCCTGTGTGACTCAGCCCTTCTGGGACACAGGGCCAGAAAGACTTCAGCCCTGAAGCAGCAGGCTTTGAGTTCAAGCCTTGGGAAGTGCTTGCCAAAGGCTTAATGGCAATTCATACGTTCATCAAGTCACCCCACTGAAAGTTATGTTTCTAGAATCTTCCCGTATCTCTCCCCAGATTGATTGCAATTCATCACAGTATTTTGCAGCTTTCTAACCCCAGCCAGTGTCTGGACCCATGCCCTCAGACTGCGCCCTCACACCTCCCCTAGATATTGTTCTGTCTGCCCCTAGTCCTGGTCTTTGCACTTTGTTCCTGTGCTGCACAGGCTTTATGGGCCTCATCCCTACTTGATTTTCCTATTCCAGTTGGTTTTGGGGACTCCACGGCACTCGCTCCTTTAATTTTCTCCTCGGTTGTCTGGGTGTCAGGGGACCCTGAAGTTTTAAGGATTGTTGCGGCCACTGTCAGCACGACTGTAAGGGCCGCAGTGCAGCGGGGCCTGGCCCGACCGGCAGCCGAATACCTCCTCAAAGGTGGAAGCAAGAGAGAGATTTCCCGGGCTTGCTTGTCTGCAAAATGTCAATCTCACAGAGGTGGATCCAGCTTTTTAAATGCTTTAATAGGTAGTCAGTTCCCACAGCTAGCCAGCTCTTGGATTTTGCTTGGCACAGAGGCAGCTCTCGCTTAGCAGCTCCTCTCAGTAACATCATTTCCATGGGGGGCTTCTTCCCTGCTCACCAAATAGCAATTCATGCAAAAGCAGCACAAACTGTTCTTCCTGTCCTCCTGTCTTTGCTAGAGAGTGCCTTTCAAAGGGATAATAATTGGGAGCGAGGGGGTTTACATTTTCCATTGCAAAGGAGCCTCCTGCCTCCCTTAGCAGGCCCCTGTCTTTCAAACAAAGACACACACGGTCTCCTTTTGCACCTTCGCTTGGCCCCAGCCACTCCTGATCATTTGAAGGAGCGACTCAGAAAAGGGGCGGCAATCCCCCAAGGCCAGAGCTGCTCCAGGCTGCTCCTGGTGCCTTGGGCTTTTGAAGGGGTGCCGCGGTGGCCTTTGTGACACAGGCACGGGGTGCCGCGGTGGCCTTTGTGACACAGGCACGGGGTGCCGGGGTGGCCTTTGTGACACAGGCACGATGGGTCAGGGGCTGTGGTGACACGGGACCTTGCGGTGCCCAAAGTCCATTGTGACATGGCAGAGCCCCTCCCCAGCTGGGGAGTATATAAAGGGCTTGCGGGGCCCGGGTCTGTCCCAGGACAGTGGCTGTGTCCAGGTACCTGTGTGCGCCAGAGGACTGCAGGCATGCAGGAGGAGAAGGCAAAGCCCAAGTCCCAGCCCCACAGGCCCTGGCCCGGCTCACAGAGAGCCCAAGCCTTGAGGGAGCAGCAGGAGGAGGCTGAGAGGGCAAGCAGAGGGAGGAGAGGAGCCGTGGAGTCCTGCGCTGAGGAAGAGGCAGAGGTCTGCCAAGGAGAAATGAACAAGTTCCAGCAAGGGACTCCAGGGGAAGCCTGCACTCAGCCACAGCTGTGCCCAGGAGAAGCCCATAGCTGCCAGGAGCTCTCTGAGTGGGAAGAAGGCCTTGAGCAAGAGCTGGTCCAAGTATGGGGGAGCTCCTGGCATTTCTGGGACTGGGATGAGGGCAAGGAGCAAGAGCCCTCCCCAGTTGTCTCCGAGTGGGACGAGTGCAGGGAGCAGGAGCTGTGGCAGGCAGACAGCGATCACTGTCAGGAATTTTCAGATTGGGAAGAATCTCCTGAGCAGCGGCTGTCCCCAGGAGAAGGCACGAGCTGCCGGGCACTCTTGGACTGGGAAGCTTGCCACAAGCAAGAGCTGTCCCTGGATGGCCAGGAGGTGACTGGAGGCAAAGCAAAGAGAAAATCCTCCAGGTCCAGCTGGGATGATGACACTGATGGAGAACTGGCTCAGGACAGCAGGGAATACTGTGACATCCTGTGCAGCCAGCTCAAGCCCTGGCAGCGGGAGGACGATGACTGGGATGAGGTGAGCGTCCTGGAGCTGCACGAGGAAGGAGAAGAGGCCAGGCAGCAGAGACTGGCAGATTTAGCCCAAGAGGGAAGCCTGCTGCCTGTCCCTCGAGAAGCTTGGGTGGAGAGCCAGGAACCCGAGCTGTGCCCACAAGAGCAACTCTGTGCCGGGCCTGGCCCTCTGGCAGCCCAAGCCACAGTGGAAGATGTCTCTTCTCCTGGGCAGCCACTTCCCCACAGGAAAGGCCGCTCGCTCTTGAGGCGGGGGCTGCGGGCGCTGCGGGGGCTGTTCCGCTGCCCCTGCCTGGCGGCACAGCCACAGGATTAGCGCCCGCTGGCAGCAGCACCAGGCTGCAGATGGCGGCTGCCCCGCGGCCTGCCCGGTGCCCCGAGGTAGCCGCACGGGCTGCCCCGGCCTGCGCTGGCCCTGCGGCCGCTCTGCGGCACCCCCGGGGCGGCTCCCCGAGGGCACACGGCAGCCCAAAGCGGCACCCAAAGGGGGACCCTCACTGCCGGGGCTCAGCGCCGCATCCCGGCCCATCATCCGGCCAGGAAGGCACCTGGAAAGTCATCGGCTCCCAGCGGCAGCCTGGCACTGCCAGTGGCACCCCTGCACCGGGTCCCCAAGGGCCACAGCCACACGGCTCTTGGCCCTTTGCAGGGACACTGGCTCCAGCTCCTCCCTGCTGGACTCCAAGGCCATTTCCTCTCCTTCGGAAAGGACTTTGCTGTTCCTGTGGCACTTTGGCCATGAGGAATGGACACAGGCAGGAGGTGTTGCTCCCAGGACATGACGGCGGCCTGCTGGACTGCAACACACACAATTCTAACAAAAGAAAAGAAAGTTGTATTTAGGAAGTAGTAGTAGGAAAGAAAAAAACCCAACCCCCGCCCCCCCCCCCCCCTTACTAAAACCTGCATAAGACCCTCCAGAAACCAAAAAATGATAAAGAATAAGAATAGGAATATTAGGAAGAAGAGGTGGAAGCTGAAGTAGATCAAGACATAGTAGTACTTAAAACATGGAAAATTAAGAATAAGAATAAAATGTTGGAGTCTGGAATACAGAGTGTGTGCCCTTGTTTCTGATACTTAGTTATAAGATCCAGTTATAAGTTCCCCCAGGCAGGGCAGGTCCCTGGGTGCTGCCCCTGGCCCAGATAGTTTTCAGATGGGAAACACTATCAGAAGTAAGGTTTTAGAAGACAAAATGTCTTCCCTGCTGACAGCACCGTAAGGAATAGCTGCAGGGCAGAGTTTTAAAAATAGAGGTTGTCTTGACCTCTCTACAGCCTTGCATGGTTCTCAGCATGATAGATCAGGGGAAAAAATATTATAGTGGGTCGGACACATCACATTGCAACAGAGATGCAACAGCACCCCTGATTTTTCCATGGTTCTGGATGACAAGAACTAGGATACTGTTACCGCTGAAGATGAATAGATCATGCGGACACAGGTGGAGGTGTGCTGAAAAGAAGAGCAGAGTTTATAGTTTATTTCCTCCCAGGATTTATAGGCTTCTGACCACAGCCAGGGATTGGATGGTCAGGATAACATTTTTCTCACTGCACTGGCCATGAGAGATGCCCATCACAAGATGTGTAACAGAAAGAATGTACACATATCTATGTTTACAGTTACTCTCCTGGGAAAGTCCTTAGAAAACCATGTCAGCAAGCTCAGAAGCTGAGTTTTCAGGGCTACATCTCCCCCTTTTCGGTTTAACAAAAAGAAAAGAAAAAAGAAAAATGAACAAAGAAACTAGCAACATTATAAACAATCAAAAAGATAAATAATAGGAAAATACAATACTCCATACAATCAGAAGGCTGTAATTTCAGGGTGATAGCTCACGCTTTCATTATTACAAAAAAAACCTTTTTTTTTTTTTTTGGAAAAAAAAAGCAGAAAAACAACAAAACTCAAAAATAAATGAAACAATTGTCCAACATCAACACCTGCTTGTGGATGGCTCTCAATTTGGTCACAGAGGCAGAATCCATGGCCAGATTGAAAGGCGCCTGGGAAAACTTATGAAATGCTCTGACAGCAGCCTGTAATTCCATCAATTGGGCTGATCTAAACTCATGACTCTCCAAAAAAATAAAACAAAAACCACCAACCTAAAAACAAAACAGCGACATCAATGGAAAGATTAATCTAATAAACTTGAGGAGCAGAAACTGCTTGCAGAACCTCCTCCAGCATCTACAGTGCCTCTGGGGTCAGTGTCAGAGGTGACTTTAAATCAGAGTCCCCCTTTAATAGACCAAACAAGGGAGACAGTTTAGTCGTGGTCAGTCCCATATGAGGACACAACCATGTAAAACTCCATTAATATTTGGACATCATTCATGCAGTGTCTGCACTGAATGCAAAAAAAAGAACTGCACCTCCAGATGCGGGACTGTTCGTCCCAAAAATTATTTTGACCCTCAAATAATTTCAAGGAGGTTGTTTCTGGAGTCACTTGCAGCTCCGTATCATTGGCAAATGCCAGCAAATTTTGCATGCCTTATGGCAAAATCTCCATTGATATCTCTGTGTGGGCTCAGCTTTTTTTATTAATTTTTTTATTAATGATAGCTGGCACCAGAAAGGCAAATTTGGGTCTGTCATCAGGATGCAAAGGAATTGCAAAGAACAATCCTTCAGATCCACAATGAGGACTAGCCAATCAGCAGGAAGCATGGCAGGTGAAGGCATGCTAGCCTGCAACATCCCCATGCTTTCCATCATAGCATGAACTTTCTGGAGGTCTTGCAATAACTTCCATTTCCCAGACTTGTTCTTGACACAGAAAACAGGAATGTGCCAGGGACTGGTTGAAACTCCAGATCACTGTGATCCAACTGTTCTTGCATCAAGTCACGGAGGGTGACTAGTCTATCATGGGAAAGGACAACAGAATCTGCTGAACAAAGAGTCAGTCTCAAGTTCTTCTTTGCATAGAATCTGTCAGCATCGGCTCCAAGGGTCACTCTGGGGCCCATCAGCAAACCTGACAATCGTGATGTCCATGCCAGTGTCAAAAACCCGCAGAAGCTAATCTCTGACAGCACCTCACCAAGGATGGACAGGAGATGGATGGTGTAGACCCATTCAGGATGATCCCTGGCTGTCAGAACAGCAGTCCAGTGACCCAGGGAGGTCCAGGGAACCCGAAGCCACCATCTCCCCGCAGCTGGTTCTCAGCTCTGCGAACATAAAACTCAAAAGGCACAAGGTGAGCAAATCCAGGTCCTGCAGGGATAGGAACAGGAGGGGTGAGTGTGGAACCCATGGCAGAAATGCACCCCAGGAATTCCGAATCAACGTCCCCTGGGTGAGCAATAGTGCCTTGAGCAGTGGTATTCATCCACGCCAAAAGAAGAGCACTCATGCCTTCACCCACTGGACCAAAGCATTCGGAAACACGTGGAATGCCTGATACGCTCAGCTGCACAGTCATTTGACAAGAGGACAAGGTCCACAGGCCAGCTGAAGAAGCTCCAGCAGCCTGGGACCCCTGGCCCATCAAGGCCACTGACTTCGCCCCTGCGGCAGCACCACCCGAGCCAGTGGTAACTAGCGCAGGACATTGGTCTGCCGCGGCCGCAGGAGGCGGCGGGGGAGGGCCGGCTCCAGCCGCAGGCTCGGGTGATGCCCGGGAACCCGAGGCGGGGGGGGCTGGAGGCAGTTCAGCACAGCCCGCCTCCAGCGCCGGGAAGGACCGAGGCGCCGGTAGAGGCACAGCCTGCGAAGCCGCAGCACCGTCCTGCTCTGCTGCAAGGGGACAATCCAGGCTTGCAGGATGGGAATCCGGCAGCATGGGGCTGGCAGAACACGGCCTGGCATCGGCACCACTCGCAGAACCCGCCCCCACCCCCCACGAATCCGGCGCGGGGCGGGCAGCGCTCAGAACTGCCCCTAACAGCGTTTCTTCGGGGCGAAAGGTCCAAGAAGCGGTGCCAGCCGCTCCTCTGCTGGAAAAGCGTGCGCGGCCACCGGCGTGGAGCCCGGGCCCTGCCCGTCCCCCACCGCGGGGCAGGGCATGGCCCAGCCGCAGCAGGGACACGGGACCGGCCCTGAGGCATCCCCCAGGGTGGGCGCCGCCCCCCGTTCAAGCACCCCCCCCATCGGTCTGTGCCAGGAAAGCACACGGAGGAGGCGAGTCCGCCCCGGGCTTCCACCGCCGGGGCATGGGCCGAGGCGGCGTTACACCCCCTGGGTCCGCAGCGCTCCCAACGGCCTGCTGGCAGGGATCATCCAACCCCGCCCCGGGCCTACACCGCCGGGGCGCCGGTCGAGGCGGGGTCACACCCACCGGTCGCGCGGCGGCCCCGTTCAATCCGTCGCACCTTCGCCAGATCCCGAGCAGCGGGAGCAGCCGGGGCTCATAACCGACCAGCAGAGCCTCAATCAGGGAATCGCCTAAAGGGTCCCAAGCTGACTGTGAAAAAATCGCTTCAACCACAGGGAAAAACCCCTCAATTCTCCCATACTCACACAATCGCTGAAAGTCAGCATATGAAACATCAATCCCTCTCTGATCAGACACCGCATGCCATATTTCCAGAACCAGGCCTTCGCTGAGAGAAAGCCCAAAACCATCCATAGCCACAGGCTAGACAGTACCCTGTAACACACGTGCAAGACACGTCGGGGTTCCCCAGATGTTACGGTTGAAGATGAATAGATCACATGGACACAGGTTGAGGTGTGGTGAAAGAAAGAGCAGAATTTATTTTTCCTCCCAGGATTTATAGGCTTCTGACCAAGGCCAGGGATTGGATGGTCAGGATAACACTTTCTCACTGCACTGGCCATGAGAGATGCCCATCACAAGACGTGTAACAGAAAGAATGTACACATATCTACGCTTACAGTTACTCTCCTGGGAAAGTCCTTAGAAAACTATGTCAGCAAGCTCAGAAGCTGAGTTTTCAGGGTGACAGTCTATCTCAAGGCCATTTTCATCTTGGGACATCACTTATCTTCCTGACTACATCCTGTACCTCAATTTTAACATGTAACATCTGTAAAGCGCTGCATCTGCCTTGTAACACTGATTCTTTTGATTGCTTCGAATAATAACTTCAATAACAGTTACTATTTAGTTAGGACAAATCAATTCCATTTACTGCAATCCCGCATTTCTCTTTTTGACCACATTGCTTTTAAAAAAAACCAACTTGAATCTTAGTATTTTTTCTATATTCTCAATAATCTCATTTTTTGCATTCACTTTATTTCCATTTCTAATTTCTTTAACATTTCTTGTGCTGCATCAAGTTTTTTCCACTCTCTCTCAAATTTGGTTAACATTTTTTTGAGCTATTATAGTTACTTTCTGTTCAGTATTCCTTGAATTACTGAATGGATTATGGAATCATACAAGGTAGAAACAATAATCTTAAGGTAAAACACAATATCAAAAATTTTAACTTTTTCCATTATGTACTTTATAAAGGTTATCTCACCAATCAGTCTTCAGAAGAGAATTCCATTTTTGAACAGGTACATGTGTTACTCTTTTAATTTCTTCAGCAATTTTCGTGATGGCTTCTCCATGATCATTTATTTCCACACAACATTCAGATTCATTAAACTTTCTACAAACTCCCCCTACTTCAGTTAACAGATAGTCCAGGCCCATTCTGTTTTGATCTACTCATGCTCGCATTTGTGAATGTTGCTTGGCCAGCAACTTTAGGGCAGTAGAGGTATGATTTAAAATGACTTTAACTACTGCTTGGAGCCTTATGAAGTGATTCAAAAGGTAACATATTCCTCCTGGACCTCAGTATAACGAAGAAGGACGGTTGTATAACTCCTAAGGTACAGGATCTTTTCCACTTCTGAGGTAATTCCCTATACACTCTTGGCTCACAAATCCAATATATTATGTCAGGGGCTTTCCATTTGTTACTTGTTGTATCTGGTCATTCTCAATAGAATTTTAGGTCACTTACGGATTGCTAAGGGTTAGCTCCAAGACTTTTATACTAGCACAACTAGCCGATGGAGCCCCGGCCCAGCGGGCTGTGGGGCGAGATGGCTCCGCGGCTCCCTGGACAGCAGCCAACCCTCTGCCCCTTCCAGAGCTCGGCACCAGCGGCTGCTGGCCGGGCCTCAGGGCTGGCCGGGCATGGGAGGCTGGGGCTGGCTGCAGGTAGCGCCCGGCCGAGGGGCAGAGCCCGCGCCAACCATTCCCTCCTGCCGCTCTCTCCAGCTGGCACAGGACAGGAACCGAGCGGCGGAGGACCTGCGCCGGGCCCTGCCGTACCTGCAGAGCCCACAGGAGCCCCTGCGAGCGGCGGCCATCAGGTTCATCGGTGAGCCACGAGCCCGGGCTCCCTCCCTGCCCCGCCACAGCTCGGCCCCGGCCCCGGCTGCTGCCCCGGCAGCGGCACCCGGGCCCCACTCCCTGGAGCCCCGCCTGCCCTCGGGGCTGCTGCTGCCGGCCTCTGGCAGCCGTGCCCTTGGGCTGAGTCAGGATGCGGCACGGGCCCGGGCTGAGCCCTGCCGGGGCGGGAGGGCGTGTGAGCACAGGGCTGGCAGCGCCGCTGGCAGGGAGCTGTGCCGCTGGGGCCCTGACAGGCTCTGTGTTCCCAGGGATGGCCGGGCGGCTCCTGAGGGGGCAGAAAGAAGACCTGCAGCTAATTTACAAATGTGAGTGAGGGCAGCGGGCTGTCAGCGGGGCTGCTGGGTGGAGCTGCAAGTCCTGGACTGTCTGCGAAGGTCTCTGCTCAATGTGCGGATGAGGGGCGGCGTGGGTGGATCACTCCGAGGTTTCACGTGGGGCATTCGTGGCCAGCAGCTTCGGGCTGATCCCCTTGGTCCCTGCTCCCTGCTGGCCATGGCAAGAGCCGGCTGGGATGGCCCTGGCAGGGGGCTCTCTGTGGGCCTCCCAGGTCTGGGAATCTGACCGTGGCTCTGTTCATCTCTCTTCCAGCCCTTAAGAACGTGGTTTGTGACACCAGCCCTGCCATCGGAAACCTGGCAATTCAAACATTTTACATCACCCAGGCAGTAGAGACGGCTCGATATTCCATCTTGGAGAACCTGCAAGTTCAGCTGCGCAGGGCATGGAGGACACGGCCTCGTCTGTTGGGCCTCAGCTGGCTGCGCTGCTGGAGCTCTGCTGGCAACTGACCCGGCAGGCTCTGTCTGCTGGGGCCACCTGAACCAGCAGAGAATTTTTTTTGTTTCTTAAATATTGTTCTTTTCTTCTTTTCATTTTCTTTTAGGATATAAATATAGTATATATTATAATAGGCAGTCACTTCCCAAGACCTTTATCTTGCTGCCCATGGTGTACAGGGCATAGAGGAAGCGGGGAAAATGTGATTCCACTTGGGGAATCACAGCTCAGCAAGCTGCCCAGGCATGCAGTGGTGCAGGGAAAATGGCCAGAAACCCTTGGCCTTTGGTGGTTCTGCTGAAGGCACAAATCCTGTCTCAGCCAGGAAGCGCCGCCATCTGTGTCCTCGTGCCCGTGTGGTGCTGGCTGGGTTGCTGAGGGCTCCCACGTGCCTCTTGATCCTGCTCCTCTGGAGCTCCTGTGGGGCTGTGGCGCTGCTGCTGGTCCACGCTGGGGGAGACTCTGAGGGAACAGGGCACTGGGAGGCTGTAAATGGATGAGGGTCTGTGGAGGCCCAGGCGGGACAAAAGCGTGGGAAGGCGTGAGGGGCATGTGTGGAGGCTGGAGGCTCCAAAGGGGACAGGAGGCCCCTGAAAGGCCGGACCGGTGGGAAGACCTGAGGAATTGGGTGTCAGAGGGCATAAGCAGCCCCCGGGCAGCCACCTTTTTCCTGACAGCCGGCCGACCTGGCACTTCCCCAAAATGTCTCCCAGGCCTGCAGCAGAAGCCCTCGAGGCTGGGACAACACCCCTCCAGGAGGGTGCGGACAGCCCAAGGTGTGCCCAGGCTGGGCTGGCTGGGGACATGCAGGGCAGGGGGGTGCTGCCAGGCCACGGCCACTGGGTGCCTGCGATAAGGGGCAGTGGGCAGAGGCAGGGCTGGCCGCCAGCCCGGGCCCTCGCGGCTGCCCAGGACACGGTGCTGTGACTGAGGCTCCCCTGACACAGAGCTCGGGGTCCGCAGAGCTGCTGCCACCAAGGGGAGGGTGGTGATGTCTCCTCCAGCAGGGCTGCCCAGTCGCTGCTGCTGAAGCGACTCAGGAGCCCACAGAAACAGCAGCAGAGTGTGCACAGGAACAGCAGCAGAGTGTGCACAGAAACAGCAGCAGAGTGTGCACAGGAACAGCAGCAGCCCCAACGTTGGCACCTGCACAGTGAGGCGTCCGCAGCAGCCGGGTGCCAAACCGGGGGAGGCTGTGGGCACAGTTGCCTTTGGTTTGGCAGAAGGCTTCAGCAGAATTGGCCACAATGGCTTTCTCTTCACTTGCCAGCCTCACAGCAACGCTTGACAGCTTCAGCTGCAGCCTGTGCCCCTGACTGACTTGGATGGCCGTGCTTGAGGGCGGGCTCGCCTTCCACACTCAGGTGTCCCAAGGCAGCGGCATCAGCGCCATCGTGAGAGAGAGAGTAAGAGACTCTGATGGGACATGAGCCCTGTGCTGCAGCTGCCCTCCCTCTCTTCTGTCCAGGCACCTTAAAGACACATGAAACAAAATCCTGGACTTGCTTGGAACAAAGGAGTAAGCAGCATGCACTGAAAAAAAGCAGGGACTTACATGGCTTAGTTTTCCACTCCACTTGGAGAATCACAGAATCTCAGAACATTTTGTGTTGCAAAGTATCATAAACATCATCCACTTCCAACCACCCTGCCATGGGCACAGGTGGTGTGCAGACACAACTGTCACTAGAATTGGAAGAACACTTCTCCATGTTGACCTTTTCCTCTCCTGGATTTCAAGCAAAGATGAAAAAATCATCTGGTGAATCACAAATTAATATTGTAGCTCACAGAACTGGGAGCAGGAGTCTCCTGTGGCCCACGGTGTGTCCATTCAGCCATTGTTAGATCATCCAGTTGGAGCTCAGCCCGGTGCAGCCCAGGCACAGGCACCAGGCTGGTCCATTTCAGCATCCCAAAGTCTTTGTGGCTCCCTGTGCACCCATTGCTTCCTGAATCCATTCTTGAATTCCCAGTTACTGCTGTGCAGGACATGAGAACACAGGAATAGCTTGTTTGGCTCATTCTTGTGTTTGCTGCTCCTGCCTAAAGGAATCATCAGGACTATATGCTGATGTCATGGTATAGCCCAACAGCAAAGACTTCTTCTGTAGTGTCTAAAACTAAAACCTTGTGTGACTGTTCAGACACTCTAAAATCCAGGGTGAAGATGACAGCTTTGGTATGAAGAATCCTAGAAATTTTGACATGTGATTTTTCTAGTCAAGGATTTGAATGCCAATGTGGAAACTACAAAAATCTTCAAACTGGTTTTCATTGGCAACCCCTTTGAAATGGCATCAGCACACCTACAGGGGACAGGGTATGACAGCGAGGACAGTACTTGTCAATTCATGGCTTCAAGTGTGGGAGATAAATATTTTGCCCGGGTTCAACCTGAAGTTCAAGTTTTCCCAGGATTTTGATTGATTGGTCATTGCAGGTCAATTTAATAAATGCAAAAGGATGGAAAAGCACAATTTCTGGAGATTGTGCACTAGGGAGAAAATAGGAAGAAAACCTTGAAAACAGTCGGCAGGCTTTGGAAAAATTCTAAAAAGATGTGGGCTTTGGCTGCCCTCTGGCACAGAAGCCCCCCAGGGGTACAGGTCTCTGGGGCAGGAGACGAGTGCCAGCACTGCCAGGGCTCGGGTGGGGTGGCAGGTCTGCCTTGGCGGGGACTCTGCCACACCTGCTGATTTCAGTGCTGGCCGGGGCCCCAGGGCTCAGAGCAGCATTCGTGCCCTGGCCCACACGTTCCTTGTCTGTGTCACACCTGCAGGTTTAGAATGGCCACCAGCTGGGACGTGTCCCAAGGAGGCCGTGCCAGCTTCTGTGCAAGGCCCCGTGCCCTTCCTGCTGCGGCTGCGTCGGCAGCCCTGGGGGCTCCTTCTGCTGCCCTGAGCCTGCAGAGCAGGGCAGCGTTGGCTGATGGTTTGAGGCATTCCTAAAGATCCTGTTGGGCTGTCTTAGACCCTTTGGGCAAGAGATTCCTCCCAACCTGGGCCATTTTTGGGGGGATGGGGGCAGGGGGAACCAGGGCAGCTGGCAGGGTGCGTGAGGGCCCTTTGTGACATATGGTCACCATGGGATGGAAAGGACAGGGTGTCAGAGGGCCCTTTGTGACATGTGGTGGCATAGGAGCTGGCGGTGACAGGACCACGCCACAGTGCTCGGTGCACGCGACGGGACAGGACGCGTCAGAGCGGTGCTGTGAGGAGCCCCCGCACAGCACACTCGTTTGTGTCGGACCCGGAGCTTTTCCGAAGCGTTATTCCAACAGGTGACCTCGAGGCCAGACCACAGGGCTTGCTGACCTGTGGCCTTGCCGAGGCTTCTTTCTTAAGGTTCTGTCAAGGGCAGACCGTGGGACTTGGTGACCCGGGGCTTTTCCGAGGTGTCGCCCATCCCTGCAGTCACTGCCCTTGAGACCAGACCTCAAATCTTGACGAGGAGCCTCCTGTCCTTGTGGCAGGAGCCCTCAAGACACAAGTGCACGACTTGCTGTCCTGCCGTCTTGCCAGGACTTGAGTCTTGCAGGTGCCTTCCAGGCACGACTGCAGGACTTGCTGACTCGGAGCTTTTCCGAGCCATCTCTCCTGCAAGTAGCTATAAATCCAGTCCCTGCCATGGAGCAGCGACCCCCAAGAGTGCCCAAGTTGGCCTGGGTTGAGGAGGAGGAGGAAGGAGAAGGCCCTGGAGCTGTCCTGGCACAGGAGACTGAAGAGGTGCAGGAGTTCCAGGCACCACGGGAGGGTGAGTTGCAGAGCTCGGCCTTAGGGCTAGCGCCTGTTGCCAGCTTGGCCCCATCCCATTGCATGCCATGCCATCCCCTGGTGCTGTTCCTATGGAAAGGATGGGAGAGTGTTGAAGATGATATGGAGCAGCAACCCCCAAGAATGCCCAAGCTGGCCTGGGTGCAGGAGGAGGAGGAGGAAGAGGAAGAAGGCCCTGGAGCTGCCCCAGCACCAGAGACCGAAGAGGTGCAGCAGTTCCGGCCGCTGGAGGAGGGTGAGTGGCAGAGCTGGGCCACAGGGCTGGTGCCTGCGGCCATCTTGGCCCCATCCCATCCCATTGCATCCCATCTCATCCCATCCCACCCTGTCCTGTGGAGACACACCCATGGACAGCATAAAAGAGGGGCTGGGGCTGCCCCCCCAGCAGTGGCCGTGCTCCATCCCCTGGGGCATCCGCGGGGCTGTCCCTGCCTGGGGATCGCAGGGCTGGGCTGCGTTCTCCGGCCTCTCCCGCAGCCCCTCAGCTCTGGCTGCTCTTTGCCAGATGCAGCCATGGCCCAGACACAAGAGCAGGACCTTGGCGGTGGCCTCTTCCGCAGAACAGCGCAGGTACCTGCAGCCATCCCCAACTGGGCTGGGCCTGCTGGCACTGCTCAGCCCAGCAGCACGCCTGGAGCACTCCATGGAACATCCCCGATGTTTCTGTCTCCCGCCCTTCTCCTACAGCTGGTTTGCAGCTTCATCAAGAGAATTCGGGAAGAAGGGACCAGCGCCATGGCCACTGGGCTCAGACCTTATTCATACATCTTCAACACCAAGGCCACTGCTGCCCTGCTGGATATGCTTGTAGAGGAGGGTTTTTACAGTCAAAAGCAAGTAAGCAGCCTGTGGCCAGGGTTTGATCCTCCAGGGATCGCTTGGCCTCCCAAGCCACGCTTGCTGATCACTCAAAGCCTTTGAGGCCATTGCAGCGTGCTGAGAAGGGAAGCACTTCTCTGGGGAAGCTGGGGACATTCCTGACTCCCTGTGGCAGCTTTCCAAGTCTCCCCTTGTGCTTTCTCCAGGTGCCTGCCATGGTGAGGTACATCCACCAGTGGCTCATGGCCAATCAGTTCTCTGAGCACAGGCTGAACAGGACCCTGCTGGATCTGAGCGAGGCACAGCCCGCTGACGTGGTCATTGCTCTCCTGCGTGTGGCCCCAACGTGTGACAGGTACGGGGCCCACGTGCCCAGAGGGCTCAGGGCTCCTCAGCCCATCAGCCTGCACAGCCTGGCCCAGGTGTCTGACCAACAGAGACTTCCAGGGTCCTGTCTACCTGGGACCTTTCCCAGCCCTGCTACATCGGTCCCCGAGCCTGCTGCCATGCCATGGCCCTCAGGGCCCTGTCCCCACAGGGCTGGGCTGCCTGGCTGCTGCTGCTGGCGAGGGGCAGCAGGCAGAGGCAGAGCTGGCAGCAAGCTCAGCTCCCCCCCACTGCTGCCCAGGCCACGGGGATGTGTCTGAGACCCCCATGAGACAGAGCTGTCGCCCCGCAGAGCTGCTATGACCATGTGGAAGACCATCTTGTGCTCGCCCAGGACAGCGGAGCGGGCATACCGGATAGTCCTCGATGTGCTGGGGAACTGGCCAGAGCACAGCACGCGCACCTCTGATGGAGACAACACGGGTGTCTTTGCCCTGGCTGTGAGTTTCTGCAACTGGCCTTTGCTCAGCCCATGGCAAGCCACCTCTTCAGCAGCTCTGTTTCCTCCTTCCCCAACTGCATCTCCCTGCCTCAGGCACTGGGCTGAAACCTGGCCTAGGGGCAGCTTCAGGGGCACCAGGCGTGGAGCTCCCCAGGGGTTTCCCCTGACCGCTCCCTGCCACACTCAGGCCCTGCCACCCGCACACCTCGGCACTGAGCGCTGTCTCAGGGTTCTCTGTCCTCTGCAGGCAACTGTGCTGATGTGGAAGATCCTTCAGATGCCCTGCGTCCCACATGTAGTGACGGTGCATTTCCCCCGCCTCTTTGTGCATCTGCTCTTCCAAGTGTTCTTCAGCACTTTGGAGATGCCAGAGGATCTCAATGCCTTCTGGAAGGGATGCCAGGAGCAACACGGCCTTGCCATCAGCCCCAACAGGTGCTCTATCCCACTCCTCCTGTCCCTGCCATGTCTCCACGGCACGAGCCAGTGCTCCCAGCGTGACCTGGGCTTTGCTGTGCACACAGCTTTGCAGTGCAGGCCCTGAAGTCCCTGCTGTGCCAAATGCATCGTGAGGAAGTGGTGGTGGAAATGGAACACAAGCGTGGCTGGGACAAGCTGCTCTCTGCTGACACCCACCACTATGCCGTGGGTCTGCTGGCCAGGTGAGACCCCCTTCTCCCCACTGCCTCTGGCATTTGTGCCCCGTGCTGAGGTTGCCCAACACAGTCCCCACTGTCGTGGGCCAGAGGGCCTCGTCACCGAGGGACGGCTAGGGAGACTGGAAAAGGCTGGGAAAGGAGGGTGCCCACAAGGAGTCACCTCCCCAAGGGCCCAGGTCCCCTATCCTTGCAGGATGGTGCTCAAAGATCTGAACTCTGTCAATCAGTCCTGGGAGATGTTTGTCCTCCCAGCTCACAGTCTGGGCTACTTTTTCACCCTGGCAGGGAGATGTCGTCTGCCTCTATCCCCTTGTGTTCCCGCATCGTTCCCTACCTGCTCCAGCTGCTCAGCACACAGGAGGCACGCTGGGATCTGCCTGCCCTGGCATTCCTTGTGGAGGTGAGCCTGATGGCCAAAAGTGCCTCCCTGCAGAGCTGCCTGCCACCTCTCTGCCCTCTCATAGCTGCAGCTGCCTGGGACGGTGCCCATGCCTTGTGCTGCTGCCCGGGCCCTGTTTCCTGTCTTGTTTCTGGGCTCCTGCCGGCTGCCTCCCCTGTCACTGCCCTGTGCCTTTCAGATCCTGGACTACCTGGACTTGAGCGAACGCAGCGCTAACAGAGTCCTGGAAATCTTCTCAAGGCACCTGCGGAGCGAGAGCAGGGACAAGCGTCACCTGGCGCTCAGGGCCCTTTTCAAGTTGATTGACGATCCCTCGATGGTGAGAAGTGGGCAGTGGCTGAAGCTGCGCCGGGAAACGCAGTCCCTTGGGCTCGGCTGGGCTTCGGGCCCCGAGGCAGCTGCTGCCAGCTCTCCTGCCTCCTGCTTCTTCCTGAGTGCTTTGGGACAGGCCTTTGGCCTCTTGGCCCTGTGGCAGCAGGGTGGCGTTTCACAGACTTGTCTTCCACACAGGCTGAAAAAATGCGGAGCCTGACTGAAAGTCTTGTAGATTTCCTGTGGGATGCAGATGGAGAGATAGTCAGGATGACAGTCATGGTGCTCAGCTTTATCGTCTTGGACAAGGACATGCTGATACCCAGCCCCATTGCCCTGCAGCTGGCTGAGGCGCTCCTGCCACTCTTTGACCACGTAAGGCTCTGTGCCCCCAGCCGAGGCCACTGGCTGCTGCCCAGACACTTGGTGCCCTGGGGATTCTCAGGCCTGCGCCCTGCTGAGCCCCATGCAGACAGGGCTGAGGTCTTTTTTCCTTCCTTCCTTTCATATAGAATAATAGCCAGGTGCAGCTGGTGTCCATATTATTCTTCCGATCATTGATGACTCTTCTAACAGAAAAGGAAAAAAAGGCCCTGAAGTCACACGTGCACCACAGCCTGCTGCCTCTCTTCTTCCACTGCCATGACGAGAACCAGCAGGTGGCAGAGGTGAGGATTCCTGGGCTGCTGCTGTCACCCGGGGAGGGGGCTCGGCCGCCTCCTGCCCTGGCACCTTGCCGGCTGCAGCCTCCTCCTGGCCTTGGCACACGAATGCGGGCGGGTCCTGTGTCCTGACTTGTGGGGCCATCTGCGGGTCTCTGCTGCTCTCCAGGCTTCTTGGGCAACGCTGCTTTGTGCGGCCGAGTTCCTGAAGAGGAGAGATCTTGAAAGACCTGTGAAAAAGAAGAAGCTGTGGA
The DNA here is from genome assembly GCF_971803275.1 of Cyanistes caeruleus. Classification (NCBI taxonomy): domain Eukaryota; kingdom Metazoa; phylum Chordata; class Aves; order Passeriformes; family Paridae; genus Cyanistes; species Cyanistes caeruleus. The sequence continues at coordinate 1,850,905 of NW_028255890.1, read as the reverse complement.
TGATCACCGAGTGCCTGGTAAGGACGGCTTGGAAGGCCCAGCCTCAGCCTGGAGAAGCCCCCTGTCCCCAGCGCTCGGTGTGTGGGGCTGGCAGCTGCGCCCCTGCCCAGTGCCGCCCCCGGGGGCCGCACGGCTTCTTCTTCAGGCTCCTGTGGTCCCGAGCCTGGTTCCGATGGAGCCCCGATCCACTGGGGCTGCAGGGCAGGGCGGCACCGCGGCTCCCTGGGCAGCAGCCGGCCCTCTGCCCCTTGCAGAGCTCGGCGCCAGCGGCCGCTGGCCGGGCCTCAGGGTTGGCCGGGCAGGCAGCGCCTGGCCGAGGGGCAGAGCCCGCGCCAACCCTTCCCTCCTGCCGCTCTCTCCAGCTGGCACAGGACAGGAACCGAGCGGCGGAGGACCTGCGCCGGGCCCTGCCGTACCTGCAGAGCCCACAGGAGCCCCTGCGAGCGGCGGCCATCAGGTTCATCGGTGAGCCACGAGCCCGGGCTCCCTTCCCGCCCCGCCACAGCTCGGCCCCGGCCCCGACTGCTGCCCCGGCAGCGGCACCCGGGCCCCACGCCCTGGAGCCCCGCCTGCCCTCGGGGCTGCTGCTGCCGGCCTCTGGCAGCCGTGCCCTTGGGCTGAGTCAGGATGCGGCACGGGCCCGGGCTGAGCCCTGCCGGGGCGGGAGGGCGTGTGAGCACAGGGCTGGCAGCGCCGCTGGCAGGGAGCTGTGCCGCTGGGGCCCTGACAGGCTCTGTGTTCCCAGGGATGGCCGGGCGGCTCCTGAGGGGGCAGAAAGAAGACCTGCAGCTAATTTACAAATGTGAGTGAGGGCAGCGGGCTGTCAGCGGGGCTGCTGGGTGGAGCTGCAAGTCCTGGACTGTCTGCGAAGGTCTCTGCTCAATGTGCGGATGAGGGGCGGCGTGGGTGGATCACTCCGAGGTTTCACGTGGGGCATTCGTGGCCAGCAGCTTCGGGCTGATCCCCTTGGTCCCTGCTCCCTGCTGGCCATGGCAAGAGCCGGCTGGGATGGCCCTGGCCGGGGGCTCTCCGTGGGCCTCCGCAGGTCTGGGAATCTGACCGTGGCTCTGTTCATCTCTCTTCCAGCCCTTAAGAACGTGGTTTGTGACACCAGCCCTGCCATCGGAAACCTGGCAATTCAAACATTTTACATCACCCAGGCAGTAGAGACGGCTCGATATTCCATCTTGGAGAACCTGCAAGTTCAGCTGCGCAGGGGCATGGAGGACACGGCCTCGTCTGTTGGGCCTCAGCTGGCTGCGCTGCTGGAGCTCTGCTGGCAACTGACCCGGCAGGCTCTGTCTGCTGGGGCCACCTGAACCAGCAGAGAATTTTTTTTGTTTCTTAAATATTGTTCTTTTCTTCTTTTCATTTTCTTTTAGGATATAAATATAGTATATATTATAATAGGCAGTCACTTCCCAAGACCTTTATCTTGCTGCCCATGGTGTACAGGGCATAGAGGAAGCGGGGAAAATGTGATTCCACTTGGGGAATCACAGCTCAGCAAGCTGCCCAGGCATGCAGTGGTGCAGGGAAAATGGCCAGAAACCCTTGGCCTTTGGTGGTTCTGCTGAAGGCACAAACCCTGTCTCAGCCAGGAAGCGCCGCCATCTGTGTCCTCGTGCCCGTGTGGTGCTGGCTGGGTTGCTGAGGGCTCCCACGTGCCTCTTGATCCTGCTCCTCTGGAGCTCCTGTGGGGCTGTGGCGCTGCTGCCGGGCTGCACTGGGGGAGACTCTGAGGGAACAGGGCACTGGGAGGCTGTAAATGGATGAGGGTCTGTGGAGGCCCAGGCGAGACAAAAGCGTGGGAAGGCGTGAGGGGCATGTGTGGAGGCTGGAGGCTCCAAAGGGGACAGGAGGCCCCTGAAAGGCTGGACCGGTGGGAAGACCTGAGGAATTGGGTGTCAGAGGGCATAAGCAGCCCCCGGGCAGCCACCTTTTTCCTGACAGCCGGCCGACCTGGCACTTCCCCAGAATGTCTCCCAGGCCTGCAGCAGAAGCCCTCGAGGCTGGGACAACACCCCTCCAGGAGGGTGTGGACAGCCCAAGGTGTGCCCAGGCTGGGCTGGCTGGGGACATGCAGGGCAGGGGGGTGCTGCCGGCCCATGGCCACTGGGTGCCTGCGATAAGGGGCAGTGGGCAGAGGCAGGGCTGGCCGCCAGCCCGGGCCCTCGCGGCTGCCCAGGACACGGTGCTGTGACTGAGGCTCCCCTGACACAGAGCTCGGGGTCCGCAGAGCTGCTGCCACCAAGGGGAGGGTGGTGATGTCTCCTCCAGCAGGGCTGCCCAGTCGCTGCTGCTGAAGCGACTCAGGAGCCCACAGAAACAGCAGCAGAGTGTGCACAGGAACAGCAGCAGAGTGTGCACAGGAACAGCAGCAGCCCCAACGTCGGCACCTGCACAGTGAGGCGTCTGCAGCAGCTGAGTGCCAAACAGGGGGAGGCTGTGGGCACAGTTGCCTTTGGTTTGGCAAAAGGCTTCAGCAGAATTGACCACAATGGCTTTCTCTTCACTTGCCAGCCTCACAGCAACGCTTGGCAGCTTCAGCTGCAGCCTGTGCCCCTGACTGACTTGGATGGCCGTGCTTGAGGGCGGGCTCGCCTTCCACCTGTCATGTGTTGTTGTAGTGCGTCTAAAAATCTTGGTATCTCCCAAGAGTAAAACTCACCTCTGTTTTGTGTAATGTTAGTTCCTACCTGAGAACCTTCTCCCTTCCCCCTTCCCATTGGCTGTGACCTCTCTGTATCCCCCGATCACCCCCACCCCTTTGTATAAGAGATAAGATCCAGGGCATTTCTGTCTCTTTCTTGCCCCGGATGGACGACAGACAATAAACCTGCAATTTGGATTATTCCAGCAAGTTTGGGCCTCCTGTGTCTAGATACTTTGAGTCCGTGTTGTATCCACTTATCCCTCCGGCCCCTGTTCCCCAGGGAGAAGGGGCAGGGAGAGAGAGAGTTACACCCCTTGCTCCTGCAGAGGGGCAGGGAGAGGGGTGTCCCGGCCCTGCCTCCCGATGGGGGGGTGCCAGCCTACCGAGCCTGGCGTGGCAGGGTGCGGGCCCCCGCCTGGCTCCTGCAGGGGAGGAGCTGGGTCTCTCCACAGGCTTGGTGAGGGAATGGAGCCCCCAGAGCCCGGCGTGGGGGGGTGCAGGCAGAGAGACCCAGGGAATACCAGCCCTGGAGAAGATGAAGGTATGCTAACAGCGGCTCCTGTAGTATACAATAGCAGCTGATATTCAAGTCAGTTATGTTAATATTAACCAGCTGCCATCTGATAGTTTCTTACAGTTTGTAGATCGACTGAGACTACAGATACAGAGACAAGTTAAAGAACCAGTGGCCCAGACAGAACTGCTTCAAGAAATGGCCCAAAGAAATGCCAACGACGCTTGTCGTAGAGCAATTCTGAGTCTACCTATTAACCCTCCACCCACCATAGCAGATATGATTGAAGCCATGTGCCCAGAAAGCAGTCTTGTACAGCGTACACGGCAAGAAACCAGGCAACCCAAGGACAGTGGCAGCAGTGACACCAGGAATGAATAAGCCACAGATGTCACCAGAACAGCTGCAGCACATCGTCTGTTTCCAGTGCAAGAGGCCAGGACATTTTGCAAGGAACTGTCCTCAAACCCAGCAACAAGGGAAACACTAGAAAGAAGCTCTAGCCAGTCAACCAAGAAACTAAAGTCTCAGCGCTTTTCTGTCAAGCGCAGAGACATAAAAATGACAGACCTGAAGCAGAAAAAAGACTCTATTTTAATGGGAAAAGGGGAGGAAAGGGAGCGGGCTGAGAGGCTGCAGAAATATAATTGTGAGGAACGTTTGCCTAATAAGGTCTGGCAACCGCAAAAGTGATTCAGTAAGTGATTTGTAACTTGTCATGAGGTGACTTTACCTTTAAGGTGGTTTTAAGAGCTAAGGAAGTTGAAGCTGCTGGTGGCTGATGAGAGTCTTTTCTTCTGACCAATTATCGGTCATTACTGGGAATTGACAGCAGTTTTGACCATTGAAAAGGGAGATCAACTTGTGAACCCTACCTTAAGATGTAAAGTCAGAGCACTCTTGGGCTCTTTGTTTCCTGGCTGTGAAAGGTAACAGAGCTCCAGGCCTCCCGTTCTCTGCCCGGCCATGTGGCCGGGCGGGGGCTGGGCTGGACCCAGCGGCTCTCGGCCGGGAGATGGGGGCTTGCGGGGGGCTTTCCCCGGGCTCTGGCCAAGCCAAGCCGATCTCTGGCTCGGCTGCAGGTTTTGCTGTGACTAAATTTACTAGAGACTGCCGAGTGAAGAAAGAAAGAGGCTCTGAACCTGCGGCGGGCTAAGGCGGCGACTACACTTTCCAGAACAGCCATGAGGAATCTTCTATCAATGACAGCTCCAGCTGCTGCACTGACAGAAGTCACAGAACCATCTACAAAGCCTGGGCAAGATTTTAACCCTTTCATTACCCAGATGAGACTTGCAGATTAATCTTTTTATCCAGAGAGGGAAAAAGAGAGTGATCAACATGAAAAGAGACTTTATAAACTACCAGTGACAGAAAAGAAAAGAAGCTTCAGAAAAGGTAGAGAATAAGGAGGTGCTTTAATTAAGATGAAATATTTTTCTGTTCAAGTTATGGAGATGGACAATAAAGTCCTGAAAGAACTCCTTTAATTCATGATAGAGTATGTAGGGGGGAATAAAGTGTTCAAAGTGTAAATTTTGAGTAAAAAGTAGAGTAATTGTGGTACAGTGAAGTGCTGGAGGATTTGAAGCCTTAAGAGGCAATGAGAAAACTGTTTTCTAGTGAAGCTTACAGAGACAGATGAAGAAGACTTTTGCTTTTGAATAACTCGTCCTTAAAATGCCATCCCTAGACTCATGGCCCATACACACTTCAGAGTGATGTGAAATGGGAGGAGTGAGCTCTGATAACAGCAGTTCTGGGCAGCTGACATCAGGGCAATAGAAAACTATAACAGAAGTAGTTTTCTAGTGAGAAACTCCATAAATTAACAGAAAGAGACTTCTGTTTCTCTACAAAGACTGGTGAAAAAACTGTAGCAGGAATTGGGACTGTTCTAACCATCCAAGTTCCAAAGTTTTTGTCTCTGTGGTCATGTGAACAAGGGAATAGTGGGTAGTGGGGGATAAAAAAGGTTTTTTTGGAAGTTTATTCTGTTGTTCTTATTACTGTAGTTTGTGAATAAACGTTCTTTATTCCTTTTAAGTTTTATGCCTGTTTTGCTCTTGTTCTAATCCATATCTCACAGCAAGAAATAAGTAATTTTCTTAGTTACTGGTTTAAAACCACGACATAACTTCTAAAGCTTTTTGTTTCAGATCTGATCGTTGGACTGTCATTGGAGTAGACTTGCAGGATAATTCACAAGACCCGTCTGGACTGGATAGTAGGTATTTTGCTATTGGAGACACAGCACATTCACCAATAGAGATTGAGGTGGCTCCCATGACAATTAAGGGAGACCTAACACACCTCACTCTCTTAGCTAGGTGCCCTCAACCACCTTTCTATGTAGACAAAGGGCAGGTAATAGCCCAGGTGATCCCTGTTCCAACAGAAATCCCAGTAGATGACAAAGCACCAGGAGTCTACTGGGCAGAAGTAGTGGGTGAAGACAAACCCATTATGGGATGGAACTTAACACATAAATCAGAACATCTCCATGTAGAAGGGTTAATTGATACTGGGGCAGATGTGACTATCATACCTGAAAAGGTGTGGCCCTCACATTGGGAACTGTAACCCATGGCAGGAAAAATACAGGGTGTTGGAGGAATGAAACTGGCTAAAATTGCTAAAGGTATCGTCCAGATTGAAGGTCCGGAGGGTAGGTTAGCTAGTGTCCGACCTTTTGTTATTGACTACAAGTGCCCGCTGTGGGGAAGAGACACCATGTCCCAGTGGGGAGTGAAATTATCAATTCCTGAGACACCTCTGGATTTTTGATGGAGGCCACTGTAGAGTGTCCGGTCCAAAAGTTATCTTGGTGTCCTGGTTTAGGGCAGATTTGGGAGAAAACCTCCAGTGGGGCTCCCCCAGGGAAGCAAACCCACGTGGCCCTTTTCTCCCACCCTCCAACCGGTTCGGGAAGAGATTTCTCTGAGAGAAGTGGAAAAAACCTGTTTATTTCACATCCACAGCACTACCCGGCACAAGAATGAACGATATCAAATTACAAAACCTCTTGCCGTTCAGAAGAGATGACAAACTTCAGAGGGTCTCTTTGCTGTGGGTGTTTGCTCTGTTATCAGTCTCTCTGGTGTTGGAAAATGCCGCTGCCCAGGCTGGGCTCCCGGTAGTCCACGGGTGCAAGCTCCCGGTGCTCCCTCGAGTCCCCAGTTCAGAGCAGGTTCGATTCGTTTCAGAAAAGGGGAAAGAAAACAGTCCAGGAAGACCTCTCTGCTCCGGCTAGCTGGAAAGCCAAAGCGATCTGTGTCTTGTTGTCTGTCTGTGTGGAAGTCAAAACTCCCGATGCGGGGGGAGCAAGTACAGTCTCTGATAACAGACTTGGTGCTTCTTTTCCACTCACTTTTACTCTTAGATGAAATTTTAAGAATACAAAACCTGTGTCTGGGTTAGGTGGATGAATGGGGATACAATTTAACCTCCTAATCAACCCAAGACACTTGGGTAGATAATAATCCAGTTTGAGTGAACCAGTGGCCTCTCAGCAGACAAAAACTTGGGGCGCTAGAAAAGTTAGTAGAACAATAATTGGCCAAATGACACATAGTAGAAACAACCAGCCCTTGGAATTCCCCGGTGTTTGTAATAAAAAAGCCAGGGAAGGATAAATGGCACCTCCTTCAGGATTTGAGAGAAAGAAACAAAAAAATAGAGGACATGGGGTCTCTTCAACCAGGTATGCCATCCCCAACTATGTTACCACAAAATTGGCTAATAGCAGTACTGGATATTAAAGATTGGTTTTTTCAAATTCCCCTGCACCCAGCTGATGCGCCAAGGTTTGCCTTTTCCATTCCCACAATTAACCGAGAAGCCCCAATGAAAGGGTACCACTGGACAGTTATTACCTCAGGGGATGAAAGCAAGCCCCTTCATCTGCCAGTGATATGTGGGGTCTTTGCCGTCCTCAGTGCGTGCTGAAAAGAGAGATGCCATCATTTTGCATTACATGGACGATGTTTTGGTATGCTGTCCCAAACACAACATGCTGCAAGACACCCTTGACCTAGTGGTTAAAGTTTTAACCTCTGCTGGATTCCAATTGCAGGAAGACAAAGTTCAAAGGATGCCACCTTGGAAATACCTGGGCCTGGAAATTACCGCAAGGATGGTTGTTGCACAAAAATTGGAAATTATTGGTAATCCTAAAACTCTAGCAGATCTCCATTCCCTATGCGGGTCACTAAACTGGGTCAGACCCTGGCTAGGTCTCACCAATGAGGACCTGGGCCCCCTGCTCAATTTATTGAAAGGGGAGAGAGAGCTGCTGTCTCCCAGGGAGCTGACTCCAGAAGCAAAAATTGTGATTGAAAAGGCACAAAAGGCCTTGACAGAAAGACAGGCACATCGCTTCAAACCTGAGCTGCCTTTCAAATTTATTGTCCTGGGCAAATTGCCACACCTACCTGGGTTAATATTCCAGTGGGCCGAGGGGCAGAGAGATCCACTCTTAATAACAGAATGGGTTTTCCTCTCCCATCAATGACCCAAAACTATCACCAAGCCACAAGAGCTGATGGCTCAGCTGATTCAGTTGGCCAGGGTAAGGCTGCATGAACTGGCAGGTTGTGACTTTATGTGTATTCACCTCCCAGTCAGGCTCTCTGGAGAAGGCAAAAACTCCCCTGAGAGACTGACCAAAGAGATGTTTGAGCATCTGCTGCAGAGCAATGCTACCCTCCAGTTTGCTCTGGACAGCTCTAGTGGGCAAATTTCAGTTCATGCGCCAGCACACAAATTGTTTCATGAGGAATTCCACCTCATTCCTTGTGAGAAAAGGAGCCAAAGGCCACTCAAAGCTCTCACAGTGTTCACTGATGCATCTGGGACATCTCACAAGTCGGTGATGACTTGGAGAAATCCACAGACTCAGCTTTGGGAAGCTGATGTTGAGTTTGTAGAGGGGTCACCCCAGATAGCTGAACTGGCTGCGGCCATAAGAGCCTTTGAGAAGTTTTCAGAACCGATTAATTTGGTTACTGACTCAGCCTACGTAGCAGGAGTGGTGTCCAGAGCGGAGCAGGCAGTTCTCAAGGACATTGAGAACGAACATCTCTTTAGATTGCTTTCAAAACTGATTTATTTGGTTTCAAATCGAGAACAACCTTTCTATGTGATGCATATAAAGTTGCATACCCCATTGCCAGGTGAAATCGCTGAGGGAAACCGGGAGGCTGATTCCCTTGCTGCCCCAGCTGAAAAGGCACGTCTCCCAGATGTGTTCCAACAGGCAAAGATAAGTCACCAGCGATACCATCAAAATGTGCCAGGACTGATTCATCAGCTCCAGCTGACACGGGGTCAGGCTAAAGCCATCGTGGCTACCTGTCCCAGTTGTCAGCTCCAGGCAGTGCCATCATTAGGCCTGGGGGTTAATCCCCGAGGAATTGAAAGCTGTGAAGTGTGGCCAACAGATATCACTGACATCCCCAGTTTTGGTCACCTTAAGTATGTACACGTGAGCATTGATACATACTCAGGAGCAGTGTATGCCTCTGCTCATGCAGGAGAAAAATCTGTACATGCCAAACAACACTTAGTACAGGCCTTTTCTGTATTGGGAATCCCTAAAGAAATTAAAACAGATAATGGCCCAGCGTATCAATCCAAGGAGTTCCTGGAATTTGTCCAGCAGTGGGGAGTGGAACATAAAACTGGCATCCCCCACTCCTCCACAGGTCAAGCTGTGATTGAGTGTGCACACCAGACGCTCAAACAAGTCCTAGCCAGGTAAGGTAGCGAGGCAGTGTGGATGTCTCCACAACAAAAACCCTGTAAAACTCTGTTTGCCATTAATTTCCTAAACTGCTCATTTGAAAACATGAAGCCTCCTGTGACTCGGCATTTTAACAGTGATGATCAGTTTTAATTGTCACAGCGTCCACCAGTTTTAATCAGGGACCCTGAAACTTGGCAAACCAAGGGCCCCTATGAACTTGTCACCTGGGGGCGTGGTTACACATGTGTCTCCACCCCTGCAGGCCCCTGATGGATTCCTCAGAAACGGGTAAAACCTTTTGTTCCAAAGAATCCAGCCCCAGCAATAAGAGATGAGAAGCAAGTGGCTGTTGCTTCCAAGAGAAGACGCCACCGAAGAGAGCAAGAAGAAACCTTTCTAGCCTCTGACCTGCATGCTTTGGCAGTAAATAAGTTTCCAAAAATGTCTGTTTCCTTGTTTTTAGAAATAACCTACCTCTCACTCAAATCCATGATGAGCCTTAACCTGCTGTCATCCTGCTCGCACTTAGCAGCCTGACAGCGGCCTGGATCGTCACACAGCCACGCCAGAACATCTGGGTGACCCTGGCACAAACACTTCATCAAGAAAACATATGTCTATCTACTTGAGCAGCGAAAAATCCTATGTCTACCTGCCTGGTAGGAATTCCATTGCAGCATGATGAATTTACACATCGCTTTAATACACTGACTCCTGAAGCAGGTAATGAATTTCCACAGCACTCAAATAGAAGCAGAGTTTAAAAACCCCGTCAAAGAGTGGCTGCCACATTTTCCTAAGGCAAGCCAGGAACCCCAGGAGTTAGAGCTACTGGGTTCCTCTCCAGCATTACACTGTGTACACTTTAGGGTCAGTCTTCCAATTAATAAAGAAACCTTCCACAATATAGTACAATATTGAGAAGAATTCACAGCAAAAAGGTGGTGCCACGTCCTAAGCTACATCAAAAGTGCACTCCTCAGCTCATACACATCTCAAAAGCCTCCCCAAAGGACTGTTCCTCATTTGTGGGGATAGCGCATGGGCAGGAATTCCACCCTGTCTCCTCGGAGGGCTGTGTACCAGAGGGCGTCTATCACTGTTAGCACCCAATCAAACATTAATTGGCGAATGGACCAATAAAAATAATTTGACGAGGAAAATTCAGAAGAGAAGTGCTACAAATTTAGATGAGAATTGTGATTCGGAGATTTTTCATTGGTCCAAACCAAAAAGAATTGCTGCATCCATTTTCCTTCTTTGGGTGGCTGCAGCCAAGGCCCTAGGTGAATTGGGACACCTAGAATGCTGGGTGGTAAAACAAGCAAATTTAACATCTAGCGCCATAAGTGCCCTCCTAGAAGATGAGGAAGTTAGCAGGCAGGCAACACTCCAAAATGGTGCAGCGATAGACTTTCTCCTATTGCTCCACGGGCACGAGTGCCAGGAGTTGGAGGGTCTCTGCTGCATGAATCTGACATCGAAAGCTCCTAACATCCATGCCACACTCCAAGAGATGAAAAGCATGATCGGACAAGTCAAGCAAGAAGCAGATGACTGGTTTAATGGACTGTTTAAAAACTGGGGACTCTCGGGGTGGTGGGCTTCAGTAGTGAAAACTATTCTGTCACTGCTAGTCATTATTTTGCTAACGGAGTTTGGAGTTTTAAGCAGGATACTATACAAAAGCATAATTAAGCTGATCTCAGCTACCTCAGATGTCAACCATATAGAGCTGGCAGACCAGAGTAACCCTCACCAGCCTGCAAATGGTACTTGGTGGGCCACTTCAGGTCAGTAAGTCATATAAGCTCATTTCATGAATTATATAGAACAAAATAGGGGGAGATGTGCTAGTGCACAATCCTGGGTGTGCTTTAGTTTCTGTGTAAACCCTCCCTGCAGCTGTGACGTGTTTTTCCCTTCCCCTCCCTGTCCCTGAAATGTTATCCCATTGCTTGGTGTTATATGTCTCCCCGCCCCTCTCCCAAGGTTTGAAAGTACCTGGGAAATATTTCCTCCCTCTCTTTTTTTTCCTCCTGGATCCCAGCCTGAATAAACATCTGACGTTATGCCGGAGGGAAAAGCAGCTGTTTGGTCTTTATCTTGGTCATGAAGAGCCTCCCTGCCCTCCCCTCGACAGAGCTAGCCAGGATTAATCAGGAGGGACAAAGTGGGGCTACTTCACCCCTGGCTCCCCCAAGTGTCCTCCAGACCCGCAAGTTCTTTCTAAATTCCCTCCCCAGACCCAAAACTACCCTAAATGTTCCTCAGAAAAGTTTCCATGGGCCCCAAAGTGGCCCCTTTTACCCTGTCTGAGAAAATGACAATAGTTAGGATCAAAAGACTAAAAATAGGACTAATTAGCATAAAGAGGGAGAAAGAGTGGTCAATTAATTAATGAAGGGAATTGTGGTTGTTATGGATTATATTAATAAAAAAATCAAGATCCTTGTTGAATAAAAATCATTGGATTTATTTTAGCAAGCGGCAGCAAGCAAAACAGCGCTGGGCGGCCGGGGAATCACCGCTCCACCAACGGCTAGCGCCCCCCTCCCCAAACTTCAGAGCCCTTACAGTGTCTTCAGTTCCGGTTTCTGCGTCATCCGGGTTGATTCTGCTTCTGCGCGGCTTGTTGCTAGGTGGTCGTGTTTTGCTTTTCGGTGGTCGTGGGGAGGAAGATGCTCCTCTTCGTCACAGCATCGCCCTTGATCTGCAAGCCAAGCTCCATTTTTGGCTAAAATATTGGATACACAAGTTATGCTTCAAGCTCCATATCTGGCTAAGGTAATGAGTATACAAGTTATGCTCAACAACAGGATGTCCTTGGAGTTTCTGCCGGTTCTGCTTGGAACTTTTCAATTGCCAATATCTTGCTTAACCCTTTATTTTCTTGTTTTTACGAGCAAACTCCTTACATACTCATCACACCACCTGCTATTATAACTCAGTCCCCAGCCCCTCTGTTACCTCTGTCCACCCCGCAGCGGGCAGGGAGGCTGGGGAGGTAGTTTTAGCTTGCCAGACGAGGCCCTAAAAACGAGGCTCTTTCCCTATGCTGAGATGGCAGTTGCAGCTTTATTTCTTGGGATCCTTCAGGGTGAGATGGCAGAAGGGAAAGAGGAAGAGGTATGGACAGGCACTCCTTTTTCAGGACAGGGGAAGGGGCTGTGGGAATTTACACAAACAATAAGGGAACCTGGGGAGAACAAGATAAGGGAAAGAACTTACAAATCTACATTTTTAGGGGTACATTCTTTGGGTCATACCATTTTTCCTAACTGCATTACAACAAAAAGCCCAACAAAATTCTCTCAAATACATAAGAAATTCCAGAAATATCCAACGAAATTCCTGAAATCTTCTCAAAACCCTACCAAATTTCAGAAGCATCAAAAAAAAATCTTGACAAATTTCCACACAATCAAGGAAAAATTCATCAAAATTCTTCATATCTCCTCAAAATCCATCAAAATCCACAAAAATCCCACAAAATTCAAGAAACATCCCACAAAATTCCCCCAAAATTCTCAAAACCCTAAAAAATGCCTGAAGCATCCCAAAAAACCTTGACAACTTTCCCCACAATCTAGGAAAAATCCCTCAAAATTCCTCAAGACAACTCAATATGCCTTAAAATTCCAGAAAAATCCTATGAAATTATAGAAACATCCCACAAAATATCAAGAACTTTCTGCACAATCTAAGAAAAATCCCTCTAAATTCAAGAAACATCCCAAATAATTACTGAAATCTTCTCAAAACCCGACCAAATTCCAGAAACATCCCACAAAATCTTGACAACGTTGAACAAAATCTAAGAAATATCCATCAAAATTCTTCATGTCTCCTCAACATCCCACAAAATTCTACAAAAATCACACAAAATTCCAGAAACATCCCACAAAATTCCCAAAATCTTCTCAAAACACTACCAAATTCCAGAAACTACCCAAAAAATTGTGGCAACTTTCCACACAATCTCAGAAAAATCCCTCAAATTCCAATGTGTCTCCTCAAAATTCCCAAATAATTCCAGATACATCGGACAAAATTCCTGAAATCTTCTCAAAACCCTACGAAATTCCTAAAACATCTCACAAGATCTTGACAACTTTCCACACAATCTCAGAAAAATCCCACAATATTCTTCAAGTCAACTCATTGTCCCTCAAAATTCCAGAAACATTCTACAAAATCTTGAACAACTTTCCACACAATCTAGGAAAAAACCCGCAAAATTCTTCATGTATCCTCAAAATCCTTCAAAATTCTACAAAAATCCCACAAAATTCCAGAAACATCCAACAAAATTTAAAAAATTGTCACAAAACCCTACAGAATTCCTGAAACATCCCACAAAATCTTGACAACGATCCATACAATCTAGGAAAAATCCATCAAAATTCTTCAACTTAACTCAATATCCCACAAAATTCCTGAAACATCCCTCAAAATTCCCAAAGTCATCTCAAAACCCTCCCAAATTCAAGAAACATCCCACAAAATTCCCAAAATCTTCTCAAAATCCTACCAAATTCCAAAAACATCCCACAAAATCTCAACAACTTTCCACAAAATCTAGGAAAAATCCATCAAAATTCTTCAAGCCAACTCAATATCGCACAAAATTCCAGAAACAACCCGCAAAATTCCCCAAATCATCTCAAAATCCAATAGAATTCCTGAAACATTCCACAATATCTTGACAAATTTCCACACAATCTAGGAAAAATCCATCAAAATTTTTCATGTCTCCTCAAAATTCCCAAATAATTCCAGAAACATCCAACAAAATTCCCAAAATCTTCTCACAACCCCACCAATATCTAGAAACCTCCTAGCAAATCTTGACAACATTCAACAGAATCTAGGAAAAATCTACCAAAATTCTTCAAGTCAACTCAATGTCCCTCAAAATTCCAGAAACATCCTATGAAATCTTGACAACTTTCCACACAATCTGGGAAGAATCCATCAAAATTCTTCAAGTCAAGTCAATATCCCACAAAATTCCCAAAACATCCTACAAAATTCCCGAAATCTTCTCAAAACCCTTCAAAATTCCAGAAGCATCCTACAAAATCTTCACAACTCTCCACACAATTGAGGAAAAATCCATCAAAATTCTTCATGTCTCCGCAAAATCGATCAAAATTCCAAAAAAACATAAAAAATTCCAGAAACATCCCACAAAAATCCCAAAATCTTCTCAAAATACTACCAAATTCCACAAACTCCCTCAAAAAATCTTGGCAACTTTCCACACAATCTCAGAAAAATCCATCAAATTCCAACATGTCTCCTCAAAATTCCCAAATAATTCCAGAAACATCTGGCAAAATTCCCGAAAACTTCTCAAAACCCTACCAAATTCCAGAAATCTCCCACAAATTCTTCACAACTTTCCACAAAATCTAGGAAAAATCCCTCTAAATTCTTCATGTTTTCGTTAAAATTCCCAAATAATTCCAAAAACATCCCACAAAATTCAAAAAATCTTCTCAAAACACAACCAAATTCCAAAAACACCCCCAAAAATCTTCACAACCTTGAACAAAATCTAAGAATAATCCATCAAACTTCTTCATGTGTCCTCAATCCCACAAAATTCTACAAAAATCCCTCAAAATTCCCGAAACATCCCACAAAATTCACAATATCTTATCAAAACACTAACAAATTCCTGAAATAACCCACAAAATCTTGACAACTTTCCGCACAATCTAGGATAAATCTCACAAAATTCTTCATGTCTTATCAAAATTCCCAAATAATTCCAGAAATATCCGACAAAATTCCCGAAATCTTCTCAAAACCCTAACAAATTCCAGAAACATCCCACAAAATCTTGACAACTTTCCACACAATCCAGGAAAAATCCCGCAAAATTCTCCAAGTCTCCACAATATCTAAAAAAATTCCTAAAACACCCCATAAAATCCCCGAAATCTTCTCAAACCCCTACCAAATTCCAGAAACATCCCACAAAATTCCACAAATCTTCTCAAAACCCTACCAAATTTTAGAAACACCCCACAGAATTCTCTAAATCTTCTCAAAACCCTTCGAAATTCTCGTAATAGCCCACAAAATCTTGAGAACTTTCCACACAATCTAGGAAAAATCCATCAAAATTCTTCATGTCTCCTCCAAATCCCACAAAATTCCACAAAAATCACCCAAAATTCCCAAAATCTTCTCAAAACCCTACCAAATTCCAAAAATATACCACAAAATTTGGACACCTTTCCACACAATTTAGGAAAAATCCCTCAAAATTCTTCATATCTCCTCAATATCCCCAAAAAATATTCCACAAAATTCCCACAAAATTCCTGAAATATGCCACAAATTTCGCGAAATCTTCTCAAAACCCTCCGAAATTTCAGTAACATCCCACAAAATCTTGACAAATTTCCACACAATCTACGAACAATCCGTCAAAACTCTTCATGTGTCCTCAAAAATCCCTCAAAATTCTAAAAAAACCCAAAGAAATAGTGGAAAAATCCCTCAAAAATTCCCAAAATCTTCTCAAAACCAAACTACAGAAACATCCCACAAAATCTTGAGAACTTTACACACAATCTAGGGAAAATACCTCAAAATTCTTCATGTCTCCACAAAATTCAACAAAAATCCCACAAAATTCTATGAATCTTCTCAAAACCCTACCAAATTCCAGAAATATGCAACAAAATCGTGTCAAGTTTACCCACAATCTCGGAAAAATCCATCAAAATTCTTCAAGTAAATTCAATATCCCACAAAATTCCAGAAACATCAAACAAAATTCTTGAAATCTTTTCAAAACCCAACCAAATTCCAGAAACATCCCACAAAATCTTGACAACTTTCCACACAATATCGGAAAAATCCATCAAAATTCTTCAAGTCCCCTCAATATCACACAAAATTCCACAAAATCACACAAAATTCCAGATACATCCCACAAAATCTTGACAACTTTCCACATTATCTCGGTAAAATCCATCAAAATTTTTCATGTCTCCTCAAAATCCCTCAAAATTCCACAAAATTACCTGAAATTCCAGAAAGATCCCACAAAATTCCCGAAATTTTCTCAAAACGCTACCAAATTCAAGAAACATCCCACAAAATCTTAACAACTTTCCCCACAATCTAGGAAAAATCGATCAAAATTCTTCATGTCTACTGACAATCCCACAAAATTCCACAAAAATCCCTCAAAATTCCAGAAACATTGCACAAAATTCCCAAAATCTTCTCAAAACCCTACCAAATTCCAGAAACATCCCACAAAATTCCCAAAATCTTCTCAAAACCCTACCATATTCTAGAAACATCCCACAAAATCTTGAGAACTTTCCACATAATCTCAGAAACATCCCTCAAAATTCTTCAGGTCGCCTCAAAATTCCTCAAAATTCCACAAAAATCCAACATAATTCCAGATACATCCCACAAAATCTTGACAACTTCCCCCACAAATTAGGAAAAATGCATCAAAATTCATCAAGTCATGTCAATATTTCACAAAATTCTACAGAAATCCCACAGAATTCCAGAAACATCCCACAAAATCTCCACAAATTGACACAAAATAAGAAAAATCCCTCAAAATTGTTCAAGTCTCCTCAGCATCCCAGAACATTGCAAAGAAATGCCACTAAATTCCAGGAAAATCTTGCAAAATTAATAAAATTTTTTCAAATACCCGCGAAAATCCCACAAAATTTCTCAAACATCCAACAAATCGCGATAAACCTTGTGAAAACGCAACAAAATTCCAGAAACATCACACAAACTTCCCAAAATCTTCTCAAAACTCTTCGAAATTCCAGAAACATCCCACAAAATCTCAACAACTTTCCACACAATCTCGGAAAAATCCATCAAAATGCCTTAATATCCTACAAAAATAACACAAAATTCCAGAAACATCCCACAAAATCTTGAAAACTTTCCACACAGTCTAGGAAAAATCCATCAAAATTCTTCATGTCTCCTCAAAATCCCTCAAAATTCCACAGAGTTCCCACAAAATTCCAGAAACATCCCACAAAATTCTATGAATCTTCTCAAAACCCTACCAAATTCTAGAAACATCCCACAAAATCTCTACAACTTTCCACACAATCTAGGAAAAATCTCACAAAATTCCTTATGTCTACTCCATATCCAAAAAAATTCCACAAAATTCCCGAAACATCCCACACAATTCACAAAATCCTCTCGAAACCCTAACAAATTCCAGAAACATCCCACAAAATCTCGACAACTTTCCACACAATCTAGTGAAAATCCGTCAAAATTCTTCATGTCTCCTCAATATCCAACAAAATTCCTAAAACATCCCCCTAAATTCTCAAAATCTTCTCAAAACCCTACCAAATTACAGAAACATCCCACAAAATCTTGACAACTTTCCACACAAACAAGGGAAAATCATCAAAATTCTTCATGTCCAGTCAATATCCCCAAAAAATTTACGAAATTCCCCAAAAATTCTTAAAATCTTCTCAAAACCCGACCAGCTTCCAGAAACATCCCACAAAATCTTGACAACTTTCCACACAATCTAGGAAAAATCCATCAAGATGCCTTAAAATTCCACAAAAGTCCCACAAAATTCCAGAAACATCCCACAAAATCTTGACAATTTTCCACACAGTCTAGGAAAAATCCATCAAAATTCTTCATATCTCCTAAAAATCAAAAAAAATTCCGCAAAAAATTCCCACAAAATTCCAGAAACATCCCTCAAAATCTTGAGAACTTTCCACATAATCTCTGAAAACTCCCTCAAAATTCTTCAGGTTGCCTCAAAATCCCTCAAAATTCCACAAAATTACATGAAATTCCAGAAAGATCCCACAAAATTCTCAAAATTTTCTCAAAACGCTACCAAATTCAAGAAACATCCCACAAAATCTTGACAATTTTCCACACAAACAAGGGAAAATCATCAAAATTCTTCATGTCTAGTCAATATCCCCCAAAATTTTACAAAATTCCCAAAAAATTCCCAAAATCTTCTCAAAACCCTACCAGCTTCCAGAAACATCCCACAAAATCGTGACAATTTTCCACACAAACTAGGGAAAATTCATCAAAATTCTTCAGGTCTCCACAATATCTACAAAAATTCCAAAAACACCCCATAAAATCCCCGAAATCTTCTCAAACCCCTACCAAATTCCAGAAACATCCCACAAAATTCTCTAAATCTTCACAAAACCCTTCGAAATTCCCGTAATAGCCCACAAAATCTTGAGAACTTTCCACACAATCTAGGAAAAATCCATCAAAATTCTTCTTGTCTCCCCAAAATCCCACAAAATTTACAAAAATCACACAAAATTCCCAAAATCTTCTCAAAACCCTACCAAACTCCAGCAACATCCAACAAAATTCCTAAACTCTTCTCAAAACCCTTCGAAATTCTAGTAACATCCCACAAAATCTCTACAACTGTCCTCACAATCTCGGAAAAATCCCTCAAAATTCTTCATGTCTCCTCAATATCTCAAAAAATTCCAGAAGCATCCCACAAAATCCTCGAAATCTCCTGAAAATCTTTCCAAATTCCAGAAACATCCCACAAAATTCTCTAAATCTTCTGTAAACCCTACCAAATTCCAGAAACATCCCACAAAATCTTGACAACTTTCCACACAAACTAGGGAAAATCCATCAAAATTCTTCACGTCTAGTCAATATCCCACAAAATTTTACAAAATTCCCAAAAAATTCCCAAAATCTTCTCAAAACCCTACCAGCTTCCAGAAACATCCCACAAAATCTTGACAACTTTCCACACAATCTAGGAAAAATCCATCAAGATGCCTTAAAATTCCAAAAAAGTCCCACAAAATTCCAGAAACATCCCACAAAATCTTGACAATTTTTGACACAGTCTAGGAAAAATCCATCAAAATTCTTCATATCTCCGAAAAATCCAAAAAAAATCCACAAAAAATTCCCACAAAATTCCAGAAACATCCCACAAAATCTTGACAACTTTCCACATAATCTCTGAAAAATCCCTCAAAATTCTTCAGGTTGCCTCAAAATCCCTCAAAATTCCACAAAATTACATTAAATTCCCGAAACATCCCACAAAATTCCCAAAATTTTCTCAAAACCCTTCGAAATTCCAGTAACATCCTGCAAAACCTTGACAACTTTCCACACAGTCTAGGAAAAATCCATCTAAATTCTTCATGTCTCCTCAAAATCCCTCAAAATTCCACAAAGTTCCCACAAAATTCTAGAAACATCCCACAAAATCTTGAGAACTTTCCACATAATCTCGGAAAAATCCCTCAAAATTCTTCAGGTCGCCTCAAAATTCCTCAAAATTCCACAAAAATCCCTCAAAATTCCAGATACATCCCACAAAATCTTGACAACTTCCCCCACAAATTAGGAAAAATGCATCAAAATTCATCAAGTCATGTCAGTATTTCACAAAATTCTACAGAAATCCCACAGAATTCCAGAAACATCCCACAAAATCTCCACAAATTGACACAAAATAAGAAAAATCCCTCAAAATTGTTCAAGTCTCCTCAGTATCCCAGAACATTGCAAAGAAATGCCACTAAATTCCAGGTAAATCTTGCAAAATAATTAAAATTTTTTCAAATAACCACGAAAATCCCACAAAATTTCTCAAACATCCCACAGATTGTGATAAACCTTGTGAAAACGCAACAAAATTCCAGAAACATCACAAAAATTCCCAAAATCTTATCAAAACTCTTCGAAATTCCAGAAACATCCCACAAAATCTCAACAACTTTCCACACAATCTCAGAAAAATCCATCAAAATTATTCAGGTCGCCTCAAAATTCCTCAAAATTCCACAAAAATCCCTCAAAATTCCAGATACATCCCACAAAATCTTGACAACTTCCCCCACAAATTAGGAAAAATGCATCAAAATTCATCAAGTCATGTCAATATTTCACAAAATTCTACAGATATCCCTCAGAATTCCAGAAACATCCCACAAAATCTCCACAAATTGACACAAAATAAGAAAAATCCCTCAAAATTGTTCAAGTCTCCTCAGTATCCCAGAACATCGCAAAGAAATGCCACTAAATTCCAGGTAAATCTTGCAAAATAATTAAAATTTTTTCAAACACCCACGAAAATCCCACAAAATTTCTCAAACATCCCACAGATCGTGATAAACCTTGTGAAAACGCAACAAAATTCCAGAAACATCACACAAACTTCCCAAAATCTTCTCAAAACTCTTCGAAATTCCAGAAACATCCCACAAAATCTCAACAACTTTCCACACAATCTCGGAAAAATCCATCAAAATGCCTTAATATCCTACAAAAATAACACAAAATTCCAGAAACATCCCACAAAATCTTGAAAACTTTCCACACAGTCTAGGAAAAATCCATCAAAATTCTTCATGTCTCCTCAAAATCCCTCAAAATTCCACAGAGTTCCCACAAAATTCCAGAAACATCCCACAAAATTCTATGAATCTTCTCAAAACCCTACCAAATTCTAGAAACATCCCACAAAATCTCTACAACTTTCCACACAATCTAGGAAAAATCTCACAAAATTCCTTATGTCTACTCCATATCCAAAAAAATTCCACAAAATTCCCGAAACATCCCACACAATTCACAAAATCCTCTCGAAACCCTAACAAATTCCAGAAACATCCCACAAAATCTCGACAACTTTCCACACAATCTAGTGAAAATCCATCAAAATTCTTCATGTCTCCTCAATATCCAACAAAATTCCTAAAACATCCCCCTAAATTCTCAAAATCTTCTCAAAACCCTACCAAATTCGAGAAACATCCCACAAAATCTTGACAACTTTCCACACAAACAAGGGAAAATCATCAAAATTCTTCATGTCCAGTCAATATCCCCAAAAAATTTACAAAATTCCCCAAAAATTCTTAAAATCTTCTCAAAACCCGACCAGCTTCCAGAAACATCCCACAAAATCTTGACAACTTTCCACACAATCTAGGAAAAATCCATCAAGATGCCTTAAAATTCCACAAAAGTCCCACAAAATTCCAGAAACATCCCACAAAATCTTGACAATTTTCCACACAGTCTAGGAAAAATCCATCAAAATTCTTCATATCTCCTAAAAATCAAAAAAAATTCCGCAAAAAATTCCCACAAAATTCCAGAAACATCCCTCAAATTCTTGAGAACTTTCCACATAATCTCTGAAAACTCCCTCAAAATTCTTCAGGTTGCCTCAAAATCCCTCAAAATTCCACAAAATTACATGAAATTCCAGAAAGATCCCACAAAATTCTCAAAATTTTCTCAAAACGCTACCAAATTCAAGAAACATCCCACAAAATCTTGACAATTTTCCACACAAACAAGGGAAAATCATCAAAATTCTTCATGTCTAGTCAATATCCCCCAAAATTTTACAAAATTCCCAAAAAATTCCCAAAATCTTCTCAAAACCCTACCAGCTTCCAGAAACATCCCACAAAATCGTGACAATTTTCCACACAAACTAGGGAAAATTCATCAAAATTCTTCAGGTCTCCACAATATCTACAAAAATTCCAAAAACACCCCATAAAATCCCCGAAATCTTCTCAAACCCCTACCAAATTCCAGAAACATCCCACAAAATTCTCTAAATCTTCACAAAACCCTTCGAAATTCCCGTAATAGCCCACAAAATCTGGAAAACTTTCCACACAATCTAGGAAAAATCCATCAAAATTCTTCTTGTCTCCCCAAAATCCCACAAAATTTACAAAAATCACACAAAATTCCCAAAATCTTCTCAAAACCCTACCAAACTCCAGCAACATCCAACAAAATTCCAAAACTCTTCTCAAAACCCTTCGAAATTCTAGTAACATCCCACAAAATCTCTACAACTGTCCTCACAATCTCGGAAAAATCCCTCAAAATTCTTCATGTCTCCTCAATATCTCAAAAAATTCCAGAAGCATCCCACAAAATCCTCGAAATCTCCTGAAAATCTTTCCAAATTCCAGAAACATCCCACAAAATTCTCTAAATCTTCTGTAAACCCTACCAAATTCCAGAAACATCCCACAAAATCTTGACAACTTTCCACACAAACTAGGGAAAATCCATCAAAATTCTTCACGTCTAGTCAATATCGCACAAAATTTTACAAAATTCCCAAAAAATTCCCAAAATCTTCTCAAAACCCTACCAGCTTCCAGAAACATCCCACAAAATCTTGACAACTTTCCACACAATCTAGGAAAAATCCATCAAGATGCCTTAAAATTCCAAAAAAGTCCCACAAAATTCCAGAAACATCCCACAAAATCTTGACAATTTTTGACACAGTCTAGGAAAAATCCATCAAAATTCTTCATATCTCCGAAAAATCCAAAAAAAATCCACAAAAAATTCCCACAAAATTCCAGAAACATCCCACAAAATCTTGACAACTTTCCACATAATCTCTGAAAAATCCCTCAAAATTCTTCAGGTTGCCTCAAAATCCCTCAAAATTCCACAAAATTACATTAAATTCCCGAAACATCCCACAAAATTCCCAAAATTTTCTCAAAACCCTTCGAAATTCCAGTAACATCCTGCAAAACCTTGACAACTTTCCACACAGTCTAGGAAAAATCCATCTAAATTCTTCATGTCTCCTCAAAATCCCTCAAAATTCCACAAAGTTCCCACAAAATTCTAGAAACATCCCACAAAATCTTGAGAACTTTCCACATAATCTCGGAAAAATCCCTCAAAATTCTTCAGGTCGCCTCAAAATTCCTCAAAATTCCACAAAAATCCCTCAAAATTCCAGATACATCCCACAAAATCTTGACAACTTCCCCCACAAATTAGGAAAAATGCATCAAAATTCATCAAGTCATGTCAGTATTTCACAAAATTCTACAGAAATCCCACAGAATTCCAGAAACATCCCACAAAATCTCCACAAATTGACACAAAATAAGAAAAATCCCTCAAAATTGTTCAAGTCTCCTCAGTATCCCAGAACATTGCAAAGAAATGCCACTAAATTCCAGGTAAATCTTGCAAAATAATTAAAATTTTTTCAAATAACCACGAAAATCCCACAAAATTTCTCAAACATCCCACAGATTGTGATAAACCTTGTGAAAACGCAACAAAATTCCAGAAACATCACAAAAATTCCCAAAATCTTATCAAAACTCTTCGAAATTCCAGAAACATCCCACAAAATCTCAACAACTTTCCACACAATCTCAGAAAAATCCATCAAAATTATTCAGGTCGCCTCAAAATTCCTCAAAATTCCACAAAAATCCCTCAAAATTCCAGATACATCCCACAAAATCTTGACAACTTCCCCCACAAATTAGGAAAAATGCATCAAAATTCATCAAGTCATGTCAATATTTCACAAAATTCTACAGATATCCCTCAGAATTCCAGAAACATCCCACAAAATCTCCACAAATTGACACAAAATAAGAAAAATCCCTCAAAATTGTTCAAGTCTCCTCAGTATCCCAGAACATCGCAAAGAAATGCCACTAAATTCCAGGTAAATCTTGCAAAATAATTAAAATTTTTTCAAACACCCACGAAAATCCCACAAAATTTCTCAAACATCCCACAGATCGTGATAAACCTTGTGAAAACGCAACAAAATTCCAGAAACATCACACAAACTTCCCAAAATCTTCTCAAAACTCTTCGAAATTCCAGAAACATCCCACAAAATCTCAACAACTTTCCACACAATCTCGGAAAAATCCATCAAAATGCCTTAATATCCTACAAAAATAACACAAAATTCCAGAAACATCCCACAAAATCTTGAAAACTTTCCACACAGTCTAGGAAAAATCCATCAAAATTCTTCATGTCTCCTCAAAATCCCTCAAAATTCCACAGAGTTCCCACAAAATTCCAGAAACATCCCACAAAATTCTATGAATCTTCTCAAAACCCTACCAAATTCTAGAAACATCCCACAAAATCTCTACAACTTTCCACACAATCTAGGAAAAATCTCACAAAATTCCTTATGTCTACTCCATATCCAAAAAAATTCCACAAAATTCCCGAAACATCCCACACAATTCACAAAATCCTCTCGAAACCCTAACAAATTCCAGAAACATCCCACAAAATCTCGACAACTTTCCACACAATCTAGTGAAAATCCATCAAAATTCTTCATGTCTCCTCAATATCCAACAAAATTCCTAAAACATCCCCCTAAATTCTCAAAATCTTCTCAAAACCCTACCAAATTCGAGAAACATCCCACAAAATCTTGACAACTTTCCACACAAACAAGGGAAAATCATCAAAATTCTTCATGTCCAGTCAATATCCCCAAAAAATTTACAAAATTCCCCAAAAATTCTTAAAATCTTCTCAAAACCCGACCAGCTTCCAGAAACATCCCACAAAATCTTGACAACTTTCCACACAATCTAGGAAAAATCCATCAAGATGCCTTAAAATTCCACAAAAGTCCCACAAAATTCCAGAAACATCCCACAAAATCTTGACAATTTTCCACACAGTCTAGGAAAAATCCATCAAAATTCTTCATATCTCCTAAAAATCAAAAAAAATTCCGCAAAAAATTCCCACAAAATTCCAGAAACATCCCTCAAATTCTTGAGAACTTTCCACATAATCTCTGAAAACTCCCTCAAAATTCTTCAGGTTGCCTCAAAATCCCTCAAAATTCCACAAAATTACATGAAATTCCAGAAAGATCCCACAAAATTCTCAAAATTTTCTCAAAACGCTACCAAATTCAAGAAACATCCCACAAAATCTTGACAATTTTCCACACAAACAAGGGAAAATCATCAAAATTCTTCATGTCTAGTCAATATCCCCCAAAATTTTACAAAATTCCCAAAAAATTCCCAAAATCTTCTCAAAACCCTACCAGCTTCCAGAAACATCCCACAAAATCGTGACAATTTTCCACACAAACTAGGGAAAATTCATCAAAATTCTTCAGGTCTCCACAATATCTACAAAAATTCCAAAAACACCCCATAAAATCCCCGAAATCTTCTCAAACCCCTACCAAATTCCAGAAACATCCCACAAAATTCTCTAAATCTTCACAAAACCCTTCGAAATTCCCGTAATAGCCCACAAAATCTGGAAAACTTTCCACACAATCTAGGAAAAATCCATCAAAATTCTTCTTGTCTCCCCAAAATCCCACAAAATTTACAAAAATCACACAAAATTCCCAAAATCTTCTCAAAACCCTACCAAACTCCAGCAACATCCAACAAAATTCCAAAACTCTTCTCAAAACCCTTCGAAATTCTAGTAACATCCCACAAAATCTCTACAACTGTCCTCACAATCTCGGAAAAATCCCTCAAAATTCTTCATGTCTCCTCAATATCTCAAAAAATTCCAGAAGCATCCCACAAAATCCTCGAAATCTCCTGAAAATCTTTCCAAATTCCAGAAACATCCCACAAAATTCTCTAAATCTTCTGTAAACCCTACCAAATTCCAGAAACATCCCACAAAATCTTGACAACTTTCCACACAAACTAGGGAAAATCCATCAAAATTCTTCACGTCTAGTCAATATCGCACAAAATTTTACAAAATTCCCAAAAAATTCCCAAAATCTTCTCAAAACCCTACCAGCTTCCAGAAACATCCCACAAAATCTTGACAACTTTCCACACAATCTAGGAAAAATCCATCAAGATGCCTTAAAATTCCAAAAAAGTCCCACAAAATTCCAGAAACATCCCACAAAATCTTGACAATTTTTGACACAGTCTAGGAAAAATCCATCAAAATTCTTCATATCTCCGAAAAATCCAAAAAAAATCCACAAAAAATTCCCACAAAATTCCAGAAACATCCCACAAAATCTTGACAACTTTCCACATAATCTCTGAAAAATCCCTCAAAATTCTTCAGGTTGCCTCAAAATCCCTCAAAATTCCACAAAATTACATTAAATTCCCGAAACATCCCACAAAATTCCCAAAATTTTCTCAAAACCCTTCGAAATTCCAGTAACATCCTGCAAAACCTTGACAACTTTCCACACAGTCTAGGAAAAATCCATCTAAATTCTTCATGTCTCCTCAAAATCCCTCAAAATTCCACAAAGTTCCCACAAAATTCTAGAAACATCCCACAAAATCTTGAGAACTTTCCACATAATCTCGGAAAAATCCCTCAAAATTCTTCAGGTCGCCTCAAAATTCCTCAAAATTCCACAAAAATCCCTCAAAATTCCAGATACATCCCACAATATCTTGACAACTTCCCCCACAAATTAGGAAAAATGCATCAAAATTCATCAAGTCATGTCAGTATTTCACAAAATTCTACAGAAATCCCACAGAATTCCAGAAACATCCCACAAAATCTCCACAAATTGACACAAAATAAGAAAAATCCCTCAAAATTGTTCAAGTCTCTTCAGTATCCCAGAACATTGCAAAGAAATGCCACTAAATTCCAGGTAAATCTTGCAAAATAATTAAAATTTTTTCAAATACCCACGAAAATCCCACAAAATTTCTCAAACATCCCACAGATTGTGATAAACCTTGTGAAAACGCAACAAAATTCCAGAAACATCACACAAACTTCCCAAAATCTTATCAAAACTCTTCGAAATTCCAGAAACATCCCACAAAATCTCAACAACTTTCCACACAATCTCAGAAAAATCCCTCAAATTCCAATGTGTCTCCTCAAAATTCCCAAATAATTCCAGATACATCGGACAAAATTCCTGAAATCTTCTCAAAACCCTACGAAATTCCTAAAACATCTCACAAGATCTTGACAACTTTCCACACAATCTCAGAAAAATCCCACAATATTCTTCAAGTCAACTCATTGTCCCTCAAAATTCCAGAAACATTCTACAAAATCTTGAACAACTTTCCACACAATCTAGGAAAAAACCCGCAAAATTCTTCATGTATCCTCAAAATCCTTCAAAATTCTACAAAAATCCCACAAAATTCCAGAAACATCCAACAAAATTTAAAAAATTGTCACAAAACCCTACAGAATTCCTGAAACATCCCACAAAATCTTGACAACGATCCATACAATCTAGGAAAAATCCATCAAAATTCTTCAACTTAACTCAATATCCCACAAAATTCCTGAAACATCCCTCAAAATTCCCAAAGTCATCTCAAAACCCTCCCAAATTCAAGAAACATCCCACAAAATTCCCAAAATCTTCTCAAAATCCTACCAAATTCCAAAAACATCCCACAAAATCTCAACAACTTTCCACAAAATCTAGGAAAAATCCATCAAAATTCTTCAAGCCAACTCAATATCGCACAAAATTCCAGAAACAACCCGCAAAATTCCCCAAATCATCTCAAAATCCAATAGAATTCCTGAAACATTCCACAATATCTTGACAAATTTCCACACAATCTAGGAAAAATCCATCAAAATTTTTCATGTCTCCTCAAAATTCCCAAATAATTCCAGAAACATCCAACAAAATTCCCAAAATCTTCTCACAACCCCACCAATATCTAGAAACCTCCTAGCAAATCTTGACAACATTCAACAGAATCTAGGAAAAATCTACCAAAATTCTTCAAGTCAACTCAATGTCCCTCAAAATTCCAGAAACATCCTATGAAATCTTGACAACTTTCCACACAATCTGGGAAGAATCCATCAAAATTCTTCAAGTCAAGTCAATATCCCACAAAATTCCCAAAACATCCTACAAAATTCCCGAAATCTTCTCAAAACCCTTCAAAATTCCAGAAGCATCCTACAAAATCTTCACAACTCTCCACACAATTGAGGAAAAATCCATCAAAATTCTTCATGTCTCCGCAAAATCGATCAAAATTCCAAAAAAACATAAAAAATTCCAGAAACATCCCACAAAAATCCCAAAATCTTCTCAAAATACTACCAAATTCCACAAACTCCCTCAAAAAATCTTGGCAACTTTCCACACAATCTCAGAAAAATCCATCAAATTCCAACATGTCTCCTCAAAATTCCCAAATAATTCCAGAAACATCTGGCAAAATTCCCGAAAACTTCTCAAAACCCTACCAAATTCCAGAAATCTCCCACAAATTCTTCACAACTTTCCACAAAATCTAGGAAAAATCCCTCTAAATTCTTCATGTTTTCGTTAAAATTCCCAAATAATTCCAAAAACATCCCACAAAATTCAAAAAATCTTCTCAAAACACAACCAAATTCCAAAAACACCCCCAAAAATCTTCACAACCTTGAACAAAATCTAAGAATAATCCATCAAACTTCTTCATGTGTCCTCAATCCCACAAAATTCTACAAAAATCCCTCAAAATTCCCGAAACATCCCACAAAATTCACAATATCTTATCAAAACACTAACAAATTCCTGAAATAACCCACAAAATCTTGACAACTTTCCGCACAATCTAGGATAAATCTCACAAAATTCTTCATGTCTTATCAAAATTCCCAAATAATTCCAGAAATATCCGACAAAATTCCCGAAATCTTCTCAAAACCCTAACAAATTCCAGAAACATCCCACAAAATCTTGACAACTTTCCACACAATCCAGGAAAAATCCCGCAAAATTCTCCAAGTCTCCACAATATCTAAAAAAATTCCTAAAACACCCCATAAAATCCCCGAAATCTTCTCAAACCCCTACCAAATTCCAGAAACATCCCACAAAATTCCACAAATCTTCTCAAAACCCTACCAAATTTTAGAAACACCCCACAGAATTCTCTAAATCTTCTCAAAACCCTTCGAAATTCTCGTAATAGCCCACAAAATCTTGAGAACTTTCCACACAATCTAGGAAAAATCCATCAAAATTCTTCATGTCTCCTCCAAATCCCACAAAATTCCACAAAAATCACCCAAAATTCCCAAAATCTTCTCAAAACCCTACCAAATTCCAAAAATATACCACAAAATTTGGACACCTTTCCACACAATTTAGGAAAAATCCCTCAAAATTCTTCATATCTCCTCAATATCCCCAAAAAATATTCCACAAAATTCCCACAAAATTCCTGAAATATGCCACAAATTTCGCGAAATCTTCTCAAAACCCTCCGAAATTTCAGTAACATCCCACAAAATCTTGACAAATTTCCACACAATCTACGAACAATCCGTCAAAACTCTTCATGTGTCCTCAAAAATCCCTCAAAATTCTAAAAAAACCCAAAGAAATAGTGGAAAAATCCCTCAAAAATTCCCAAAATCTTCTCAAAACCCTACCAAACTACAGAAACATCCCACAAAATCTTGAGAACTTTACACACAATCTAGGGAAAATACCTCAAAATTCTTCATGTCTCCACAAAATTCAACAAAAATCCCACAAAATTCTATGAATCTTCTCAAAACCCTACCAAATTCCAGAAATATGCAACAAAATCGTGTCAAGTTTACCCACAATCTCGGAAAAATCCATCAAAATTCTTCAAGTAAATTCAATATCCCACAAAATTCCAGAAACATCAAACAAAATTCTTGAAATATTTTCAAAACCCAACCAAATTCCAGAAACATCCCACAAAATCTTGACAACTTTCCACACAATATCGGAAAAATCCATCAAAATTCTTCAAGTCCCCTCAATATCACACAAAATTCCACAAAATCACACAAAATTCCAGATACATCCCACAAAATCTTGACAACTTTCCACATTATCTCGGTAAAATCCATCAAAATTTTTCATGTCTCCTCAAAATCCCTCAAAATTCCACAAAATTACCTGAAATTCCAGAAAGATCCCACAAAATTCCCGAAATTTTCTCAAAACGCTACCAAATTCAAGAAACATCCCACAAAATCTTAACAACTTTCCCCACAATCTAGGAAAAATCGATCAAAATTCTTCATGTCTACTGACAATCCCACAAAATTCCACAAAAATCCCTCAAAATTCCAGAAACATTGCACAAAATTCCCAAAATCTTCTCAAAACCCTACCAAATTCCAGAAACATCCCACAAAATTCCCAAAATCTTCTCAAAACCCTACCATATTCTAGAAACATCCCACAAAATCTTGAGAACTTTCCACATAATCTCAGAAACATCCCTCAAAATTCTTCAGGTCGCCTCAAAATTCCTCAAAATTCCACAAAAATCCAACATAATTCCAGATACATCCCACAAAATCTTGACAACTTCCCCCACAAATTAGGAAAAATGCATCAAAATTCATCAAGTCATGTCAATATTTCACAAAATTCTACAGAAATCCCACAGAATTCCAGAAACATCCCACAAAATCTCCACAAATTGACACAAAATAAGAAAAATCCCTCAAAATTGTTCAAGTCTCCTCAGCATCCCAGAACATTGCAAAGAAATGCCACTAAATTCCAGGAAAATCTTGCAAAATTAATAAAATTTTTTCAAACACCCACGAAAATCCCACAAAATTTCTCAAACATCCAACAAATCGCGATAAACCTTGTGAAAACGCAACAAAATTCCAGAAATATCACACAAACTTCCCAAAATCTTCTCAAAACTCTTCGAAATTCCAGAAACATCCCACAAAATCTCAACAACTTTCCACACAATCTCGGAAAAATCCATCAAAATGCCTTAATATCCTACAAAAATAACACAAAATTCCAGAAACATCCCACAAAATCTTGAAAACTTTCCACACAGTCTAGGAAAAATCCATCAAAATTCTTCATGTCTCCTCAAAATCCCTCAAAATTCCACAGAGTTCCCACAAAATTCCAGAAACATCCCACAAAATTCTATGAATCTTCTCAAAACCCTACCAAATTCTAGAAACATCCCACAAAATCTCTACAACTTTCCACACAATCTAGGAAAAATCTCACAAAATTCCTTATGTCTACTCCATATCCAAAAAAATTCCACAAAATTCCCGAAACATCCCACACAATTCACAAAATCCTCTCGAAACCCTAACAAATTCCAGAAACATCCCACAAAATCTCGACAACTTTCCACACAATCTAGTGAAAATCCGTCAAAATTCTTCATGTCTCCTCAATATCCAACAAAATTCCTAAAACATCCCCCTAAATTCTCAAAATCTTCTCAAAACCCTACCAAATTCGAGAAACATCCCACAAAATCTTGACAACTTTCCACACAAACAAGGGAAAATCATCAAAATTCTTCATGTCCAGTCAATATCCCCAAAAAATTTACAAAATTCCCCAAAAATTCTTAAAATCTTCTCAAAACCCGACCAGCTTCCAGAAACATCCCACAAAATCTTGACAACTTTCCACACAATCTAGGAAAAATCCATCAAGATGCCTTAAAATTCCACAAAAGTCCCACAAAATTCCAGAAACATCCCACAAAATCTTGACAATTTTCCACACAGTCTAGGAAAAATCCATCAAAATTCTTCATATCTCCTAAAAATCAAAAAAAATTCCGCAAAAAATTCCCACAAAATTCCAGAAACATCCCTCAAATTCTTGAGAACTTTCCACATAATCTCTGAAAACTCCCTCAAAATTCTTCAGGTTGCCTCAAAATCCCTCAAAATTCCACAAAATTACATGAAATTCCAGAAAGATCCCACAAAATTCTCAAAATTTTCTCAAAACGCTACCAAATTCAAGAAACATCCCACAAAATCTTGACAATTTTCCACACAAACAAGGGAAAATCATCAAAATTCTTCATGTCTAGTCAATATCCCCCAAAATTTTACAAAATTCCCAAAAAATTCCCAAAATCTTCTCAAAACCCTACCAGCTTCCAGAAACATCCCACAAAATCGTGACAATTTTCCACACAAACTAGGGAAAATTCATCAAAATTCTTCAGGTCTCCACAATATCTACAAAAATTCCAAAAACACCCCATAAAATCCCCGAAATCTTCTCAAACCCCTACCAAATTCCAGAAACATCCCACAAAATTCTCTAAATCTTCACAAAACCCTTCGAAATTCCCGTAATAGCCCACAAAATCTTGAGAACTTTCCACACAATCTAGGAAAAATCCATCAAAATTCTTCTTGTCTCCCCAAAATCCCACAAAATTTACAAAAATCACACAAAATTCCCAAAATCTTCTCAAAACCCTACCAAACTCCAGCAACATCCAACAAAATTCCAAAACTCTTCTCAAAACCCTTCGAAATTCTAGTAACATCCCACAAAATCTCTACAACTGTCCTCACAATCTCGGAAAAATCCCTCAAAATTCTTCATGTCTCCTCAATATCTCAAAAAATTCCAGAAGCATCCCACAAAATCCTCGAAATCTCCTGAAAATCTTTCCAAATTCCAGAAACATCCCACAAAATTCTCTAAATCTTCTGTAAACCCTACCAAATTCCAGAAACATCCCACAAAATCTTGACAACTTTCCACACAAACTAGGGAAAATCCATCAAAATTCTTCACGTCTAGTCAATATCCCACAAAATTTTACAAAATTCCCAAAAAATTCCCAAAATCTTCTCAAAACCCTACCAGCTTCCAGAAACATCCCACAAAATCTTGACAACTTTCCACACAATCTAGGAAAAATCCATCAAGATGCCTTAAAATTCCAAAAAAGTCCCACAAAATTCCTGAAACATCCCACAAAATCTTGACAATTTTTGACACAGTCTAGGAAAAATCCATCAAAATTCTTCATATCTCCGAAAAATCCAAAAAAAATCCACAAAAAATTCCCACAAAATTCCAGAAACATCCCACAAAATCTTGACAACTTTCCACATAATCTCTGAAAAATCCCTCAAAATTCTTCAGGTTGCCTCAAAATCCCTCAAAATTCCACAAAATTATATTAAATTCCCGAAACATCCCACAAAATTCCCAAAATTTTCTCAAAACCCTTCGAAATTCCAGTAACATCCTGCAAAACCTTGACAACTTTCCACACAGTCTAGGAAAAATCCCTCAAAATTCTTCAGGTCGCCTCAAAATTCCTCAAAATTCCACAAAAATCCCTCAAAATTCCAGATACATCCCACAAAATCTTGACAACTTCCCCCACAAATTAGGAAAAATGCATCAAAATTCATCAAGTCATGTCAGTATTTCACAAAATTCTACAGAAATCCCACAGAATTCCAGAAACATCCCACAAAATCTCCACAAATTGACACAAAATAAGAAAAATCCCTCAAAATTGTTCAAGTCTCCTCAGTATCCCAGAACATTGCAAAGAAATGCCACTAAATTCCAGGTAAATCTTGCAAAATAATTAAAATTTTTTCAAATAACCACGAAAATCCCACAAAATTTCTCAAACATCCCACAGATTGTGATAAACCTTGCGAAAACGCAACAAAATTCCAGAAACATCACAAAAATTCCCAAAATCTTATCAAAACTCTTCGAAATTCCAGAAACATCCCACAAAATCTCAACAACTTTCCACACAATCTCAGAAAAATCCATCAAAATTATTCAGGTCGCCTCAAAATTCCTCAAAATTCCACAAAAATCCCTCAAAATTCCAGATACATCCCACAAAATCTTGACAACTTCCCCCACAAATTAGGAAAAATGCATCAAAATTCATCAAGTCATGTCAATATTTCACAAAATTCTACAGATATCCCTCAGAATTCCAGAAACATCCCACAAAATCTCCACAAATTGACACAAAATAAGAAAAATCCCTCAAAATTGTTCAAGTCTCCTCAGTATCCCAGAACATCGCAAAGAAATGCCACTAAATTCCAGGTAAATCTTGCAAAATAATTAAAATTTTTTCAAACACCCACGAAAATCCCACAAAATTTCTCAAACATCCCACAGATCGTGATAAACCTTGTGAAAACGCAACAAAATTCCAGAAACATCACACAAACTTCCCAAAATCTTCTCAAAACTCTTCGAAATTCCAGAAACATCCCACAAAATCTCAACAACTTTCCACACAATCTCGGAAAAATCCATCAAAATGCCTTAATATCCTACAAAAATAACACAAAATTCCAGAAACATCCCAAAAAATCTTGAAAACTTTCCACACAGTCTAGGAAAAATCCATCAAAATTCTTCATGTCTCCTCAAAATCCCTCAAAATTCCACAGAGTTCCCACAAAATTCCAGAAACATCCCACAAAATTCTATGAATCTTCTCAAAACCCTACCAAATTCTAGAAACATCCCACAAAATCTCTACAACTTTCCACACAATCTAGGAAAAATCTCACAAAATTCCTTATGTCTACTCCATATCCAAAAAAATTCCACAAAATTCCCGAAACATCCCACACAATTCACAAAATCCTCTCGAAACCCTAACAAATTCCAGAAACATCCCACAAAATCTCGACAACTTTCCACACAATCTAGTGAAAATCCATCAAAATTCTTCATGTCTCCTCAATATCCAACAAAATTCCTAAAACATCCCCCTAAATTCTCAAAATCTTCTCAAAACCCTACCAAATTCGAGAAACATCCCACAAAATCTTGACAACTTTCCACACAAACAAGGGAAAATCATCAAAATTCTTCATGTCCAGTCAATATCCCCAAAAAATTTACAAAATTCCCCAAAAATTCTTAAAATCTTCTCCAAACCCGACCAGCTTCCAGAAACATCCCACAAAATCTTGACAACTTTCCACACAATCTATGAAAAATCCATCAAGATGCCTTAAAATTCCAAAAAAGTCCCACAAAATTCCAGAAACATCCCACAAAATCTTGACAATTTTCCACACAGTCTAGGAAAAATCCATCAAAATTCTTCATATCTCCTAAAAATCAAAAAAAATTCCGCAAAAAATTCCCACAAAATTCCAGAAACATCCCTCAAAATCTTGAGAACTTTCCACATAATCTCTGAAAACTCCCTCAAAATTCTTCAGGTTGCCTCAAAATCCCTCAAAATTCCACAAAATTACATGAAATTCCAGAAAGATCCCACAAAATTCTCAAAATTTTCTCAAAACGCTACCAAATTCAAGAAACATCCCACAAAATCTTGACAATTTTCCACACAAACAAGGGAAAATCATCAAAATTCTTCATGTCTAGTCAATATCCCCCAAAATTTTACAAAATTCCCAAAAAATTCCCAAAATCTTCTCAAAACCCTACCAGCTTCCAGAAACATCCCACAAAATCGTGACAATTTTCCACACAAACTAGGGAAAATTCATCAAAATTCTTCAGGTCTCCACAATATCTACAAAAATTCCAAAAACACCCCATAAAATCCCCGAAATCTTCTCAAACCCCTACCAAATTCCAGAAACATCCCACAAAATTCTCTAAATCTTCACAAAACCCTTCGAAATTCCCGTAATAGCCCACAAAATCTGGAAAACTTTCCACACAATCTAGGAAAAATCCATCAAAATTCTTCTTGTCTCCCCAAAATCCCACAAAATTTACAAAAATCACACAAAATTCCCAAAATCTTCTCAAAACCCTACCAAACTCCAGCAACATCCAACAAAATTCCAAAACTCTTCTCAAAACCCTTCGAAATTCTAGTAACATCCCACAAAATCTCTACAACTGTCCTCACAATCTCGGAAAAATCCCTCAAAATTCTTCATGTCTCCTCAATATCTCAAAAAATTCCAGAAGCATCCCACAAAATCCTCGAAATCTCCTGAAAATCTTTCCAAATTCCAGAAACATCCCACAAAATTCTCTAAATCTTCTGTAAACCCTACCAAATTCCAGAAACATCCCACAAAATCTTGACAACTTTCCACACAAACTAGGGAAAATCCATCAAAATTCTTCACGTCTAGTCAATATCGCACAAAATTTTACAAAATTCCCAAAAAATTCCCAAAATCTTCTCAAAACCCTACCAGCTTCCAGAAACATCCCACAAAATCTTGACAACTTTCCACACAATCTAGGAAAAATCCATCAAGATGCCTTAAAATTCCAAAAAAGTCCCACAAAATTCCAGAAACATCCCACAAAATCTTGACAATTTTTGACACAGTCTAGGAAAAATCCATCAAAATTCTTCATATCTCCGAAAAATCCAAAAAAAATCCACAAAAAATTCCCACAAAATTCCAGAAACATCCCACAAAATCTTGACAACTTTCCACATAATCTCTGAAAAATCCCTCAAAATTCTTCAGGTTGCCTCAAAATCCCTCAAAATTCCACAAAATTACATTAAATTCCCGAAACATCCCACAAAATTCCCAAAATTTTCTCAAAACCCTTCGAAATTCCAGTAACATCCTGCAAAACCTTGACAACTTTCCACACAGTCTAGGAAAAATCCATCTAAATTCTTCATGTCTCCTCAAAATCCATCAAAATTCCACAAAGTTCCCACAAAATTCTAGAAACATCCCACAAAATCTTGAGAACTTTCCACATAATCTCGGAAAAATCCCTCAAAATTCTTCAGGTCGCCTCAAAATTCCTCAAAATTCCACAAAAATCCCTCAAAATTCCAGATACATCCCACAAAATCTTGACAACTTCCCCCACAAATTAGGAAAAATGCATCAAAATTCATCAAGTCATGTCAGTATTTCACAAAATTCTACAGAAATCCCACAGAATTCCAGAAACATCCCACAAAATCTCCACAAATTGACACAAAATAAGAAAAATCCCTCAAAATTGTTCAAGTCTCCTCAGTATCCCAGAACATTGCAAAGAAATGCCACTAAATTCCAGGTAAATCTTGCAAAATAATTAAAATTTTTTCAAATAACCACGAAAATCCCACAAAATTTCTCAAACATCCCACAGATTGTGATAAACCTTGTGAAAACGCAACAAAATTCCAGAAACATCACAAAAATTCCCAAAATCTTATCAAAACTCTTCGAAATTCCAGAAACATCCCACAAAATCTCAACAACTTTCCACACAATCTCAGAAAAATCCATCAAAATTATTCAGGTCGCCTCAAAATTCCTCAAAATTCCTCAAAATTCCACAAAAATCCCTCAAAATTCCAGATACATCCCACAAAATCTTGACAACTTCCCCCACAAATTAGGAAAAATGCATCAAAATTCATCAAGTCATGTCAATATTTCACAAAATTCTACAGATATCCCTCAGAATTCCAGAAACATCCCACAAAATCTCCACAAATTGACACAAAATAAGAAAAATCCCTCAAAATTGTTCAAGTCTCCTCAGTATCCCAGAACATCGCAAAGAAATGCCACTAAATTCCAGGTAAATCTTGCAAAATAATTAAAATTTTTTCAAATAACCACGAAAATCCCACAAAATTTCTCAAACATCCCACAGATCGTGATAAACCTTGTGAAAACGCAACAAAATTCCAGAAACATCACACAAACTTCCCAAAATCTTCTCAAAACTCTTCGAAATTCCAGAAACATCCCACAAAATCTCAACAACTTTCCACACAATCTCGGAAAAATCCATCAAAATGCCTTAATATCCTACAAAAATAACACAAAATTCCAGAAACATCCCAAAAAATCTTGAAAACTTTCCACACAGTCTAGGAAAAATCCATCAAAATTCTTCATGTCTCCTCAAAATCCCTCAAAATTCCACAGAGTTCCCACAAAATTCCAGAAACATCCCACAAAATTCTATGAATCTTCTCAAAACCCTACCAAATTCTAGAAACATCCCACAAAATCTCTACAACTTTCCACACAATCTAGGAAAAATCTCACAAAATTCCTTATGTCTACTCCATATCCAAAAAAATTCCACAAAATTCCCGAAACATCCCACACAATTCACAAAATCCTCTCGAAACCCTAACAAATTCCAGAAACATCCCACAAAATCTCGACAACTTTCCACACAATCTAGTGAAAATCCATCAAAATTCTTCATGTCTCCTCAATATCCAACAAAATTCCTAAAACATCCCCCTAAATTCTCAAAATCTTCTCAAAACCCTACCAAATTCGAGAAACATCCCACAAAATCTTGACAACTTTCCACACAAACAAGGGAAAATCATCAAAATTCTTCATGTCCAGTCAATATCCCCAAAAAATTTACAAAATTCCCCAAAAATTCTTAAAATCTTCTCAAAACCCGACCAGCTTCCAGAAACATCCCACAAAATCTTGACAACTTTCCACACAATCTAGGAAAAATCCATCAAGATGCCTTAAAATTCCAAAAAAGTCCCACAAAATTCCAGAAACATCCCACAAAATCTTGACAATTTTCCACACAGTCTAGGAAAAATCCATCAAAATTCTTCATGTCTCCTCAAAATCCCTCAAAATTCCACAGAGTTCCCACAAAATTCCAGAAACATCCCACAAAATTCTATGAATCTTCTCAAAACCCTACCAAATTCTAGAAACATCCCACAAAATCTCTACAACTTTCCACACAATCTAGGAAAAATCTCACAAAATTCCTTATGTCTACTCCATATCCAAAAAAATTCCACAAAATTCCCGAAACATCCCACACAATTCACAAAATCCTCTCGAAACCCTAACAAATTCCAGAAACATCCCACAAAATCTCGACAACTTTCCACACAATCTCGGAAAAATCCATCAAAATGCCTTAATATCCTACAAAAATAACACAAAATTCCAGAAACATCCCACAAAATCTTGAAAACTTTCCACACAGTCTAGGAAAAATCCATCAAAATTCTTCATGTCTCCTCAAAATCCCTCAAAATTCCACAGAGTTCCCACAAAATTCCAGAAACATCCCACAAAATTCTATGAATCTTCTCAAAACCCTACCAAATTCTAGAAACATCCCACAAAATCTCTACAACTTTCCACACAATCTAGGAAAAATCTCACAAAATTCCTTATGTCTACTCCATATCCAAAAAAATTCCACAAAATTCCCGAAACATCCCACACAATTCACAAAATCCTCTCGAAACCCTAACAAATTCCAGAAACATCCCACAAAATCTCGACAACTTTCCACACAATCTAGTGAAAATCCATCAAAATTCTTCATGTCTCCTCAATATCCAACAAAATTCCTAAAACATCCCCCTAAATTCTCAAAATCTTCTCAAAACCCTACCAAATTACAGAAACATCCCACAAAATCTTGACAACTTTCCACACAAACAAGGGAAAATCATCAAAATTCTTCATGTCCAGTCAATATCCCCAAAAAATTTACAAAATTCCCCAAAAATTCTTAAAATCTTCTCAAAACCCGACCAGCTTCCAGAAACATCCCACAAAATCTTGACAACTTTCCACACAATCTAGGAAAAATCCATCAAGATGCCTTAAAATTCCACAAAAGTCCCACAAAATTCCAGAAACATCCCACAAAATCTTGACAATTTTCCACACAGTCTAGGAAAAATCCATCAAAATTCTTCATATCTCCTAAAAATCAAAAAAAATTCCGCAAAAAATTCCCACAAAATTCCA
This sequence comes from Cyanistes caeruleus, assembly GCF_971803275.1. Classification (NCBI taxonomy): domain Eukaryota; kingdom Metazoa; phylum Chordata; class Aves; order Passeriformes; family Paridae; genus Cyanistes; species Cyanistes caeruleus. Next base: position 1,811,656 of record NW_028255890.1, on the reverse strand, counting down.
GAAACATCCCTCAAAATCTTGAGAACTTTCCACATAATCTCTGAAAACTCCCTCAAAATTCTTCAGGTTGCCTCAAAATCCCTCAAAATTCCACAAAATTACATGAAATTCCAGAAAGATCCCACAAAATTCTCAAAATTTTCTCAAAACGCTACCAAATTCAAGAAACATCCCACAAAATCTTGACAATTTTCCACACAAACAAGGGAAAATCATCAAAATTCTTCATGTCTAGTCAATATCCCCCAAAATTTTACAAAATTCCCAAAAAATTCCCCAAATCTTCTCAAAACCCTACCAGCTTCCAGAAACATCCCACAAAATCGTGACAATTTTCCACACAAACTAGGGAAAATTCATCAAAATTCTTCAGGTCTCCACAATATCTACAAAAATTCCAAAAACACCCCATAAAATCCCCGAAATCTTCTCAAACCCCTACCAAATTCCAGAAACATCCCACAAAATTCTCTAAATCTTCACAAAACCCTTCGAAATTCCCGTAATAGCCCACAAAATCTGGAAAACTTTCCACACAATCTAGGAAAAATCCATCAAAATTCTTCTTGTCTCCCCAAAATCCCACAAAATTTACAAAAATCACACAAAATTCCCAAAATCTTCTCAAAACCCTACCAAACTCCAGCAACATCCAACAAAATTCCAAAACTCTTCTCAAAACCCTTCGAAATTCTAGTAACATCCCACAAAATCTCTACAACTGTCCTCACAATCTCGGAAAAATCCCTCAAAATTCTTCATGTCTCCTCAATATCTCAAAAAATTCCAGAAGCATCCCACAAAATCCTCGAAATCTCCTGAAAATCTTTCCAAATTCCAGAAACATCCCACAAAATTCTCTAAATCTTCTGTAAACCCTACCAAATTCCAGAAACATCCCACAAAATCTTGACAACTTTCCACACAAACTAGGGAAAATCCATCAAAATTCTTCACGTCTAGTCAATATCCCACAAAATTTTACAAAATTCCCAAAAAATTCCCAAAATCTTCTCAAAACCCTACCAGCTTCCAGAAACATCCCACAAAATCTTGACAACTTTCCACACAATCTAGGAAAAATCCATCAAGATGCCTTAAAATTCCAAAAAAGTCCCACAAAATTCCAGAAACATCACACAAAATCTTGACAATTTTCCACACAGTCTAGGAAAAATCCATCAAAATTCTTCATATCTCCGAAAAATCAAAAAAAAATCCACAAAAAATTCCCACAAAATTCCAGAAACATCCCACAAAATCTTGACAACTTTCCACATAATCTCTGAAAAATCCCTCAAAATTCTTCAGGTTGCCTCAAAATCCCTCAAAATTCCACAAAATTACATTAAATTCCCGAAACATCCCACAAAATTCCCAAAATTTTCTCAAAACCCTTCGAAATTCCAGTAACATCCTGCAAAACCTTGACAACTTTCCACACAGTCTAGGAAAAATCCATCTAAATTCTTCATGTCTCCTCAAAATCCCTCAAAATTCCACAGAGTTCCCACAAAATTCTAGAAACATCCCACAAAATCTTGAGAACTTTCCACATAATCTCGGAAAAAATCCCTCAAAATTCTTCAGGTCGCCTCAAAATTCCTCAAAATTCCACAAAAATCCCTCAAAATTCCAGATACATCCCACAATATCTTGACAACTTCCCCCACAAATTAGGAAAAATGCATCAAAATTCATCAAGTCATGTCAGTATTTCACAAAATTCTACAGAAATCCCACAGAATTCCAGAAACATCCCACAAAATCTCCACAAATTGACACAAAATAAGAAAAATCCCTCAAAATTGTTCAAGTCTCTTCAGTATCCCAGAACATTGCAAAGAAATGCCACTAAATTCCAGGAAAATCTTGCAAAATAATTAAAATTTTTTCAAATACCCACGAAAATCCCACAAAATTTCTCAAACATCCCACAGATTGTGATAAACCTTGTGAAAACGCAACAAAATTCCAGAAACATCACACAAACTTCCCAAAATCTTCTCAAAACCCTAACATATTCCAGAAACATCCCACAAAATTCCCAAAATCTTCTCAAAACTCTTCGAAATTCCAGAAACATCCCACAAAATCTCTACAACTTTCCACACAATCTCGGAAAAATCCATCAAAATGCCTTAAAATCCCACAAAAATAACACAAAATTCCCGAAACATCCCGCAAAACCTTGACAACTTTCCACACAGTCTAGGAAAAATCCATCTAAATTCTTCATGTCTCCTCAAAATCCCTCAAAATTCCACAAAGTTCCCACAAAATTCCAGAAACATCCCACAAAATTCTATGAATCTTCTCAAAACCCTACCAAATTCTGGAAACATCCCACAAAATCTCTACAACTTTCCACACAACCTAGGAAAAATCTCACAAAATTCATTATGTCTACTCCATATCCAAAAAAATTCCACAAAATTCCCGAAACATCCCACACAATTCACAAAATCCTCTCGAAACCCTAACAAATTCCAGAAACATCCCACAAAATCTCGACAACTTTCCACACAATCTAGTAAAAATCCATCAAAATTCTTCATGTCTCCTCAATATCCCACAAAATTCCTAAAACATCCCCCTAAATTCTCAAAATCTTCTCAAAACCCTACCAAATTCGAGAAACATCCCACAAAATCTTGACAATTTTCCACACAAACAAGGGAAAATCATCAAAATTCTTCATGTCTAGTCAATATCCCCAAAAAATTTACAAAATTCCCCAAAAATTCTTAAAATCTTCTCAAAACCCTACCAGCTTCCAGAAACATCCCACAAAATCTTGACAACTTTCCACACAATCTATGAAAAATCCATCAAGATGCCTTAAAATTCCACAAAAGTCCCACAAAATTCCAGAAACATCCCACAAAATCTTGACAATTTTCCACACAGTCTAGGAAAAATCCATCAAAATTCTTCATATCTCCGAAAAATCCAAAAAAAATCCACAAAAAATTCCCACAAAATTCCAGAAACATCCCACAAAATCTTGACAACTTTCCACATAATCTCTGAAAAATCCCTCAAAATTCTTCAGGTTGCCTCAAAATCCCTCAAAATTCCACAAAATTACATTAAATTCCCGAAACATCCCACAAAATTCCCAAAATTTTCTCAAAACCCTTCGAAATTCCAGTAACATCCTGCAAAACCTTGACAACTTTCCACACAGTCTAGGAAAAATCCATCTAAATTCTTCATGTCTCCTCAAAATCCCTCAAAATTCCACAGAGTTCCCACAAAATTCTAGAAACATCCCACAAAATCTTGAGAACTTTCCACATAATCTCGGAAAAAATCCCTCAAAATTCTTCAGGTCGCCTCAAAATTCCTCAAAATTCCACAAAAATCCCTCAAAATTCCAGATACATCCCACAAAATCTTGACAACTTCCCCCACAAATTAGGAAAAATGCATCAAAATTCATCAAGTCATGTCAGTATTTCACAAAATTCTACAGAAATCCCACAAAATTCCAGAAACATCCCACAAAATCTCCACAAATTGACACAAAATAAGAAAAATCCCTCAAAATTGTTCAAGTCTCCTCAGTATCCCAGAACATTGCAAAGAAATGCCACTAAATTCCAGGAAAATCTTGCAAAATAATTAAAATTTTTTCAAATACCCACGAAAATCCCACAAAATTTCTCAAACATCCCACAAATTGTGATAAACCTTGTGAAAACGCAACAAAATTCCAGAAACATCACACAAACTTCCCAAAATCTTCTCAAAACCCTAACATATTCCAGAAACATCCCACAAAATTCCCAAAATCTTCTCAAAACTCTTCGAAATTCCAGAAACATCCCACAAAATCTCTACAACTTTCCACACAATCTCGGAAAAATCCATCAAAATGCCTTAAAATCCCACAAAAATAACACAAAATTCCCGAAACATCCCGCAAAACCTTGACAACTTTCCACACAGTCTAGGAAAAATCCATCTAAATTCTTCATGTCTCCTCAAAATCCCTCAAAATTCCACAAAGTTCCCACAAAATTCCAGAAACATCCCACAAAATTCTATGAATCTTCTCAAAACCCTACCAAATTCTGGAAACATCCCACAAAATCTCTACAACTTTCCACACAACCTAGGAAAAATCTCACAAAATTCCTTATGTCTACTCCATATCCAAAAAAATTCCACAAAATTCCCGAAACATCCCACACAATTCACAAAATCCTCTCGAAACCCTAACAAATTCCAGAAACATCCCACAAAATCTCGACAACTTTCCACACAATCTAGTAAAAATCCATCAAAATTCTTCATGTCTCCTCAATATCCCACAAAATTCCTAAAACATCCCCCTAAATTCTCAAAATCTTCTCAAAACCCTACCAAATTCGAGAAACATCCCACAAAATCTTGACAATTTTCCACACAAACAAGGGAAAATCATCAAAATTCTTCATGTCTAGTCAATATCCCCAAAAAATTTACAAAATTCCCCAAAAATTCTTAAAATCTTCTCAAAACCCTACCAGCTTCCAGAAACATCCCACAAAATCTTGACAACTTTCCACACAATCTATGAAAAATCCATCAAGATGCCTTAAAATTCCACAAAAGTCCCACAAAATTCCAGAAACATCCCACAAAATCTTGACAATTTTCCACACAGTCTAGGAAAAATCCATCAAAATTCTTCATATCTCCGAAAAATCCAAAAAAAATCCACAAAAAATTCCCACAAAATTCCAGAAACATCCCACAAAATCTTGACAACTTTCCACATAATCTCTGAAAAATCCCTCAAAATTCTTCAGGTTGCCTCAAAATCCCTCAAAATTCCACAAAATTACATTAAATTCCCGAAACATCCCACAAAATTCCCAAAATTTTCTCAAAACCCTTCGAAATTCCAGTAACATCCTGCAAAACCTTGACAACTTTCCACACAGTCTAGGAAAAATCCATCTAAATTCTTCATGTCTCCTCAAAATCCCTCAAAATTCCACAGAGTTCCCACAAAATTCTAGAAACATCCCACAAAATCTTGAGAACTTTCCACATAATCTCGGAAAAAATCCCTCAAAATTCTTCAGGTCGCCTCAAAATTCCTCAAAATTCCACAAAAATCCCTCAAAATTCCAGATACATCCCACAAAATCTTGACAACTTCCCCCACAAATTAGGAAAAATGCATCAAAATTCATCAAGTCATGTCAGTATTTCACAAAATTCTACAGAAATCCCACAAAATTCCAGAAACATCCCACAAAATCTCCACAAATTGACACAAAATAAGAAAAATCCCTCAAAATTGTTCAAGTCTCCTCAGTATCCCAGAACATTGCAAAGAAATGCCACTAAATTCCAGGAAAATCTTGCAAAATAATTAAAATTTTTTCAAATACCCACGAAAATCCCACAAAATTTCTCAAACATCCCACAAATTGTGATAAACCTTGTGAAAACGCAACAAAATTCCAGAAACATCACACAAAATCTCAACAACTTTCCACACAATCTCGGAAAAATCCATCAAAATGCCTTAAAATCCCACAAAAATATTCCACAAAATTCCAGAAACATCCCACAAAATCTTGAAAACTTTCCACACAGTCTAGGAAAAATCCATCAAAATTCTTCATGTCTCCTCAAAATCCCTCAAAATTCCACAAAGATCCCACAAAATTCTATGAATCTTCTCAAAACCCTACCAAATTCTAGAAACATCCCACAAAATCTCTACAACTTTCCACACAATCTAGGAAAAATCTCACAAAATTCCTTATGTCTACTCCATATCCAAAAAAATTCCACAAAATTCCCGAAACATCCCACACAATTCACAAAATCCTCTCGAAACCCTAACAAATTCCAGAAACATCCCACAAAATCTCGACAACTTTCCACACAATCTAGTGAAAATCCGTCAAAATTCTTCATGTCTCCTCAATATCCAACAAAATTCCTAAAACATCCCCCTAAATTCTCAAAATCTTCTCAAAACCCTACCAAATTCGAGAAACATCCCACAAAATCTTGACAACTTTCCACACAAACAAGGGAAAATCATCAAAATTCTTCATGTCCAGTCAATATCCCCAAAAAATTTACAAAATTCCCCAAAAATTCTTAAAATCTTCTCAAAACCCGACCAGCTTCCAGAAACATCCCACAAAATCTTGACAACTTTCCACACAATCTAGGAAAAATCCATCAAGATGCCTTAAAATTCCACAAAAGTCCCACAAAATTCCAGAAACATCCCACAAAATCTTGACAATTTTCCACACAGTCTAGGAAAAATCCATCAAAATTCTTCATATCTCCTAAAAATCAAAAAAAATTCCGCAAAAAATTCCCACAAAATTCCAGAAACATCCCTCAAATTCTTGAGAACTTTCCACATAATCTCTGAAAACTCCCTCAAAATTCTTCAGGTTGCCTCAAAATCCCTCAAAATTCCACAAAATTACATGAAATTCCAGAAAGATCCCACAAAATTCTCAAAATTTTCTCAAAACGCTACCAAATTCAAGAAACATCCCACAAAATCTTGACAATTTTCCACACAAACAAGGGAAAATCATCAAAATTCTTCATGTCTAGTCAATATCCCCCAAAATTTTACAAAATTCCCAAAAAATTCCCAAAATCTTCTCAAAACCCTACCAGCTTCCAGAAACATCCCACAAAATCGTGACAATTTTCCACACAAACTAGGGAAAATTCATCAAAATTCTTCAGGTCTCCACAATATCTACAAAAATTCCAAAAACACCCCATAAAATCCCCGAAATCTTCTCAAACCCCTACCAAATTCCAGAAACATCCCACAAAATCTCTACAACTTTCCACACAACCTAGGAAAAATCTCACAAAATTCATTATGTCTACTCCATATCCAAAAAAATTCCACAAAATTCCCGAAACATCCCACACAATTCACAAAATCCTCTCGAAACCCTAACAAATTCCAGAAACATCCCACAAAATCTCGACAACTTTCCACACAATCTAGTAAAAATCCATCAAAATTCTTCATGTCTCCTCAATATCCCACAAAATTCCTAAAACATCCCCCTAAATTCTCAAAATCTTCTCAAAACCCTACCAAATTCGAGAAACATCCCACAAAATCTTGACAATTTTCCACACAAACAAGGGAAAATCATCAAAATTCTTCATGTCTAGTCAATATCCCCAAAAAATTTACAAAATTCCCCAAAAATTCTTAAAATCTTCTCAAAACCCTACCAGCTTCCAGAAACATCCCACAAAATCTTGACAACTTTCCACACAATCTATGAAAAATCCATCAAGATGCCTTAAAATTCCACAAAAGTCCCACAAAATTCCAGAAACATCCCACAAAATCTTGACAATTTTCCACACAGTCTAGGAAAAATCCATCAAAATTCTTCATATCTCCGAAAAATCCAAAAAAAATCCACAAAAAATTCCCACAAAATTCCAGAAACATCCCACAAAATCTTGACAACTTTCCACATAATCTCTGAAAAATCCCTCAAAATTCTTCAGGTTGCCTCAAAATCCCTCAAAATTCCACAAAATTACATTAAATTCCCGAAACATCCCACAAAATTCCCAAAATTTTCTCAAAACCCTTCGAAATTCCAGTAACATCCTGCAAAACCTTGACAACTTTCCACACAGTCTAGGAAAAATCCATCTAAATTCTTCATGTCTCCTCAAAATCCCTCAAAATTCCACAGAGTTCCCACAAAATTCTAGAAACATCCCACAAAATCTTGAGAACTTTCCACATAATCTCGGAAAAAATCCCTCAAAATTCTTCAGGTCGCCTCAAAATTCCTCAAAATTCCACAAAAATCCCTCAAAATTCCAGATACATCCCACAAAATCTTGACAACTTCCCCCACAAATTAGGAAAAATGCATCAAAATTCATCAAGTCATGTCAGTATTTCACAAAATTCTACAGAAATCCCACAAAATTCCAGAAACATCCCACAAAATCTCCACAAATTGACACAAAATAAGAAAAATCCCTCAAAATTGTTCAAGTCTCCTCAGTATCCCAGAACATTGCAAAGAAATGCCACTAAATTCCAGGAAAATCTTGCAAAATAATTAAAATTTTTTCAAATACCCACGAAAATCCCACAAAATTTCTCAAACATCCCACAAATTGTGATAAACCTTGTGAAAACGCAACAAAATTCCAGAAACATCACACAAACTTCCCAAAATCTTCTCAAAACCCTAACATATTCCAGAAACATCCCACAAAATTCCCAAAATCTTCTCAAAACTCTTCGAAATTCCAGAAACATCCCACAAAATCTCTACAACTTTCCACACAATCTCGGAAAAATCCATCAAAATGCCTTAAAATCCCACAAAAATAACACAAAATTCCCGAAACATCCCGCAAAACCTTGACAACTTTCCACACAGTCTAGGAAAAATCCATCTAAATTCTTCATGTCTCCTCAAAATCCCTCAAAATTCCACAAAGTTCCCACAAAATTCCAGAAACATCCCACAAAATTCTATGAATCTTCTCAAAACCCTACCAAATTCTGGAAACATCCCACAAAATCTCTACAACTTTCCACACAACCTAGGAAAAATCTCACAAAATTCATTATGTCTACTCCATATCCAAAAAAATTCCACAAAATTCCCGAAACATCCCACACAATTCACAAAATCCTCTCGAAACCCTAACAAATTCCAGAAACATCCCACAAAATCTCGACAACTTTCCACACAATCTAGTAAAAATCCATCAAAATTCTTCATGTCTCCTCAATATCCCACAAAATTCCTAAAACATCCCCCTAAATTCTCAAAATCTTCTCAAAACCCTACCAAATTCGAGAAACATCCCACAAAATCTTGACAATTTTCCACACAAACAAGGGAAAATCATCAAAATTCTTCATGTCTAGTCAATATCCCCAAAAAATTTACAAAATTCCCCAAAAATTCTTAAAATCTTCTCAAAACCCTACCAGCTTCCAGAAACATCCCACAAAATCTTGACAACTTTCCACACAATCTATGAAAAATCCATCAAGATGCCTTAAAATTCCACAAAAGTCCCACAAAATTCCAGAAACATCCCACAAAATCTTGACAATTTTCCACACAGTCTAGGAAAAATCCATCAAAATTCTTCATATCTCCGAAAAATCCAAAAAAAATCCACAAAAAATTCCCACAAAATTCCAGAAACATCCCACAAAATCTTGACAACTTTCCACATAATCTCTGAAAAATCCCTCAAAATTCTTCAGGTTGCCTCAAAATCCCTCAAAATTCCACAAAATTACATTAAATTCCCGAAACATCCCACAAAATTCCCAAAATTTTCTCAAAACCCTTCGAAATTCCAGTAACATCCTGCAAAACCTTGACAACTTTCCACACAGTCTAGGAAAAATCCATCTAAATTCTTCATGTCTCCTCAAAATCCCTCAAAATTCCACAGAGTTCCCACAAAATTCTAGAAACATCCCACAAAATCTTGAGAACTTTCCACATAATCTCGGAAAAAATCCCTCAAAATTCTTCAGGTCGCCTCAAAATTCCTCAAAATTCCACAAAAATCCCTCAAAATTCCAGATACATCCCACAAAATCTTGACAACTTCCCCCACAAATTAGGAAAAATGCATCAAAATTCATCAAGTCATGTCAGTATTTCACAAAATTCTACAGAAATCCCACAAAATTCCAGAAACATCCCACAAAATCTCCACAAATTGACACAAAATAAGAAAAATCCCTCAAAATTGTTCAAGTCTCCTCAGTATCCCAGAACATTGCAAAGAAATGCCACTAAATTCCAGGAAAATCTTGCAAAATAATTAAAATTTTTTCAAATACCCACGAAAATCCCACAAAATTTCTCAAACATCCCACAAATTGTGATAAACCTTGTGAAAACGCAACAAAATTCCAGAAACATCACACAAAATCTCAACAACTTTCCACACAATCTCGGAAAAATCCATCAAAATGCCTTAAAATCCCACAAAAATATTCCACAAAATTCCAGAAACATCCCACAAAATCTTGAAAACTTTCCACACAGTCTAGGAAAAATCCATCAAAATTCTTCATGTCTCCTCAAAATCCCTCAAAATTCCACAAAGATCCCACAAAATTCCCGAAACATCCCACACAATTCACAAAATCCTCTCGAAACCCTAACAAATTCCAGAAACATCCCACAAAATCTCGACAACTTTCCACACAATCTAGTAAAAATCCGTCAAAATTCTTCATGTCTCCTCAATATCCCACAGAATTCCTAAAACATCCCCCTAAATTCTCAAAATCTTCTCAAAACCCTACCAAATTCGAGAAACATCCCACAAAATCTTGACAACTTTCCACACAATCTAGGGAAAATCCATCAAAATTCTTCATGTCTCCAGAATACCTAAAAAAATTCCAAAAACACCCCATAAAATCCCCGAAATCTTCTCAAACCCCTACCAAATTCCAGAATCATCCCACAAAATTCCCAAAATCTTCTCAAAACCCTACCAAATTTTGGAAACATTCCACAAAATTCTATAAATCTTCTCAAAACTCTTCGAAATTCCCGTAATAGCCCACAAAATCTGGAAAACTTTCCACACAATCTAGGAAAAATCCATCAAAATTCTTCTTGTCTCCTCAAAATCCGCCAAATTCCACAAAAAACACACAAAATTCCCAAAATCTTCTCAAAACCCTACCAAACTCCAGCAACATCCAACAAAATTCCAAAACTCTTCTCAAAACCCTTCAAAATTCTAGTAACATCCCTCAAAATCTCTACAACTGCCCTCACAATCTCGGAAAAATCCCTCAAAATACTTCATGTCTCCTCAATATCTCAAAAAATTCCAGAAACATCCCACAAAATCCCCGAAATCTTCTGAAAACCCTACCAAATTACAGAAACATCCCACAAAATTCTCTAAATCTTCCGTAAACCCTACCAAATTCCAGAAACATCCCACAAAATCTTGAGAACTTTTCACACTCTCTTGGAAATATCCCTCAAAATTCTTCACGTGTCCTCAATATCCCTCAAAATTCCCAAAAATTCCCGCAAAACTCTTGAAATGTCCCACAAAATTCCTAAAATCTTCTCAGAACCCTACCAAATTCCAAAAACATTCCACAAAATTTGGACACCTTTCCACGCAATTTAGAAAAAATCCCTCAAAATTCTTCATATCTCTTCAATATCCCCAAAAAATATTCCACAAAATTCCCGCAATATTCCTGAAACATCCCACAAAATTCGCGAAATCTTCTGAAAACTCTTCGAAATTTCAGTAACATCCCACAAAATCTTGACAAATTTCCACACAATCTATGAAAAATCCGTCAAAACTCTTCATGTCTCCTCAAAAATCCCTCAAAATTCTAAAAAAACCCAAAGAAATTCTGGAAAAATCCCTCAAAAATTCCCAAAATCCTCTCAAATCCCTACCAAATTGTAGAAATATCCCACAAAATCTTGAAAACTTTCCACACAATCTAGAAAAAATCCATCAAAATTCTTCAGGTTTCCTCAAAATTCCCAAATAATTCCAGAAACATCCCACAAAATCCCCGAAATCTTCTCAAAACCCTACCAAATTCCAGAAACTTCCTACAGAAACGAGAAAACTTTTCAACACA